>NC_134865.1:11645000-12007500 GCF_049852395.1 Peromyscus maniculatus bairdii | reverse complement strand
AAGGTGCTCTGCCAAGCTTCGGGAAGGCAAAAACAGGGAAGGATGCCTTCAAAGAGCCAATGACGGAGGGAGGAAATGCAGAAGGCCAGACACTGTAGTGATGGGGTCAGAGCTGGTCACCAGTCAACACAAGGGAAGAGGAATGCAGATCACCAGTAAACACAGAGGGCTCCGGGGAATCCTCTCAGAGGTGTCTCCAAGGTGAGGCCTAAGAGACAAGGGAGCTAGCAAAGACAGGGTGAGAGACGGGAGTGAGAGAGGAAAGACTTCAGAGATTAGGGCCTACACAGAGGGCAAGCAGCAGCTCTGTGTGTCTGTGGGTACGGTCTCTTCTCTCTAGCCTGGCCGGTGCCCTGTGCTGTTGGTGCCAGAGTCTCTTCCTTCTAGGACACTCGTCATAAGCGATGAAGGCCCATCTTAACGGCCTCAGTTTAGCTGTCTTACTTTTTCAAAGACCTATCTTCACCAATCACACTCTAAGGTAGGGAGAACTAGGACTTCATCACAGGCACCTGAGAAACAAACTCAGCTCCTAGGATTCATTTTGGCTTTAAGCACACACTCTGCGTCGTCTTGTTTCCAAAAGGGAGGGGACAGTAGAACTCCAAGTGCTGCTAAGTACTAAGTAGGCACTGAAGGTGTCCTCTCGTATTAGGGGTGAGGAAGGCATGACTTTGGAAAGCATGGTTTACAGTGACAGTGGGTTCCAAGGCCACCCTTCCTAGTTCAGGGAGTGTCCAGGACTTCAAATGTCCAGCCAGCCCCATAGGAGTTCATCTGGGAAAAAGAGCGGAGAGCCAAGGGCAAGGGCAGCTTCCAATGAATATTAATCATCACAGGCTCTTACGATATAAAACATTACCTTGTAGTCTTTAAAGCTACAATGTCTACTCATACAATATTCGTTCTGAAACACAGATACTCTGTGTGTGTGTGTGTGTGTGTGTGTGTGTGTGTGTGTGTGTGTGTGTGTGTGTGTGTGTGTGTGTGACACTCTGGTCAAATTGCACTCTGCTGTTGTCATGCCTCCCCTAGCCCCACCCTATGACCGACTCTCTGCTTAAGCTGCTTTTGCCCAGTGTTTTGCCACAGCATAGAGAAAAGTAACTAACAAATACAAGAATAAAAATTATTTCTGTATTCTCTTAGCACTTGTCATCAGCATCACAGAGTTGAGAAGTTAGTTGGGTTCTGTTTTGAATCAAACAACCTCATAGAGGCGCACACATCTCACCTACCAATCTGATTGACACAAATTCCTACAATGTTTGCTATTTCCAGAAGACCTAGCTCTGTGGGATCACTGTTTGAGTCTAATTAATACATAGTAACTGTTCACTTGTCTGTTGAATTTCTGAACATTAAACAGAGCAGTAAGGCAGAGCATAAAATAGGATTATACAGTACAGGGACTATTTCATGAACTCCCTCCCTGAGACATCATTTTTCTCTTCTTGCTTAACTATGGGTTTGTAGTTATAGTCTTTGCCATTTCTTAATACTGATCCACTGGATTTTGGAGGGAAGAATGACTCTCCTCCTTGCCTTTCTTTGGCAGTGATATAAGAAGGATTTCTAATGCTTTTGGAAATTGAACAGAGGCTCTTTGTTTTAAACAGATTCAATCACCAAATATCAATCAACTGTGCATCTTTGTTTTGCCAAGATTTTTTAATGTAGTTGACTCCTAACTTTTAAAAGGGTCATGTGTAAATGTAAAAATCAGTGATAATGTCTTAAATTCCAAAATTGTTTCGTGTGTGTGTGTGTGTGTGTGTGTGTGTGTGTGTGTGTGTGGTATGTGTATGCATGTTTGACTTTGAATTTGTGCACATGTGTATATAAAGGTCATAGATTGACATAAGGTGTCTTCTTCAACCACCCCCACCGCCCCAGCCCTGCCTATTATTGAAAAAATTTCAATAAATGTGGGATCTCTATCTCTAAATGAACCAAGAGATTGCCTATTTAGCTAATTTACCTAGCCAGTTTACTCTGGAGAGCTCATCTCCATCTCCCAAGAACTGGAATTATAAGTGGGCCACTATACCTGTCCAGCATTTCTGTGGATTCTGGAGATCAAATTCTAGTCCTCAGACTACATAGCAAGTGTATTGCCCAGTAAGTCTTCTCTCTGTCCCCCAAAGTTACTGCTCTAAACAGACATTAGGAGTAAGTTGCTGTAATCCCTCCAGTCCCAAAGCTAGATTTGCTTTCTTCATAAATCTCCAATCCAGCTCAATGTCATTCTTTCCTCCTTTGGTAGATTCCAATTTTCTTGTGGAATACAGTATATACTGTATGTATGATATAACAGAGGTAGCATTTTTAAATAAAATCCGCATGTACAAGATAAATTTTCTATCTGCAGACAGTTGAAAAATTAATCAATGATCTGATTTCATTTCCACATACATGGCTTTACCCACCAGATTCACCATCTCAAGATGAAGTTGTGTGTGTATTCTGTAGAGATTTGAGGTCAATCCTAGTTTAGTACTGTGATCATGGAAAGTTAACCGTCTCAGGGTAAAGTCAGATAATCATTGTGTGTGCATTCTGTAGAGATTTGAGGTCAATCCTAAGTTTAGTACGGTGACCACGGAAAGCTAACAGTCTCAGGATGAAGTCAGATAATCATTGTGTGTGTGTATTCTGTAGAGATTTGAGGTCAATCCTAGGCTTACTACTGTGATCATGGGAAAATGAACCTGACTCATTTTACTCAACTTTAAACCAGGGATGATGAAAAGGACTGAAAATATTAAGACATGAAGCACTAATAAGTAAAGGTAATCAGCATAACTTCCTAATGAGATAGTAATCTAAGCTTAAGGCAAATGTATGTAACATAAAATCCAGGATTCTAACCCTTTCATGTTGTACAGTGCAGTGCTTTTAGCACACCCACAATGTTGACTCCACCACCATGATCTTATTTTCAAACATATCTCTTATCCCCCAGGACAGACAGTCACTGTCTTTTCCCTACCCGGCCCTGGAAACTGTAAATCTGCCCTCTTCTCCATAGGGTTCCTATTTTAGATATTTCATATAAATGTGATAACATAATTAGAGATTCAACTGCACTTAGTAAACAGAAATGTTAGCGTGTACCTGGCATTGTAATAGTGCTAATTGTTGGTTTGACAGAATGGAGAATCACCTTGGAGATAGTCCTCTAAGCATGCCTACAGGGTATTATCTTTAGTATATTAATTGAAGCAAGAGGACTTGCCACCGTGGGTGGCACGTTTTCCTGGCTGGGATTCTGAAGCATAGAAAATGGAGACAGCAAGCTAACTTCTAGTATGTGACTCGAAATAATGTGGCCAGATGCTTCAAGGTTTGCCTGCCTTGATTTCTCACCATGATCTTGAAGCATAAACTAAAATAAATCCTTTTTCTTGTAAGTTGCTTTTGTGAGGATATTTATCACAACATGGGGGGAAACCATAGTACAAGAGTTTTAAAAAGAGACACCAAAACTTTAGAAGCAATTAAAAGTTGCTTCTATGTTGAACATGGGATCAAAGGAATTTATAGTGTTGCTTGTCATTTCTAGTCTCTTACTACTCAATGGATCTTCTTAATGTACTTCACATATATTTTTTAATTATTTCTTTTATTTTTTGAGATTATAATATGATTACATCATTTCACCCTTCCCTTTCCTCCTTCCAAACTCTCCATATACACTTCCTTGCTGTCTTTCAAATTCGGTTTTCATTATATATATAAACCATCATTTATATATGTATCATATATATAATCAATTATATATATATATATATCTTGCTCAGTCTGTATAATGTTATGTATGTATGTTTTCAGGGCTGACCATTTGGTATTGGATAACCCATTGGTGTGCTCTGCCCTGAAGAAGAAGACTATTTGCCCTGCTTTCAGCATTTCTTAGTTGCCTGTAGTTCTTTGCATAGGGTTGAGGCCTGTGGCCTTTCACCTGTCCACTTTTGCATGTCTATTGTTGTTGCCCTTGTTCAGTTCATGTTTGGTCAGTCATGTTGGTGAGATTTTATGGGCATGGCTTTATGACATTACTAGGAGACAAAGTCTCACAGCAAATCCCTGATCCTCTGGCTCTTAAACTCTTTCTGAGTGGGCTCTACAACTCTGCATTTTTGTGGTTCTCTGTACTGATTTTCCTCTGTTGCAAATAGAAGTTTCCTTGATGGAAAGACTTTATGCCCACTTACCTGTAGAATGTAGGTAGAGATTATCTGCACACCTGCAATCTTAATACTTGGGAAGATAAGGAAAGTGGTTTATGAGTTTGAGACCAGCCTGGGATATATAGTAAAGGTTATGACAAAAAATAAATAAATAAATAAATAAATAAATAAATAAATAAATAAATAAATAAATAAAATTTGATGTTTTTCTAATTATTAAAATGAGGATACTAGAGTAGGGTGCTCCATGGTAGAGCATTTGCTTTGCATGTGTAAAATTCTGAATTTGACCTCTAGCGTCAACAAAAATAAAAATGACAATGGTATTAGTATTTAAATCATCAATCTATTCTAAGCTAAGCACCATACATCTGTAAAATATATGTTCCAGTCCTATAATACAGAAGATACTCAATGATTATTTCTAATAATTACTCACCAAACAGCAATGGAATCAGAGCTATTTGGGAGACAGACATCAAGTTACTGTGACTAATAATATGAATGGGGTAGTATTGTATATTTTATAAAAAATACCAATAATAAGTTATTAAAATAATTATTTGAATATAATACATTTTAAGTTCTTTTTTATCTTCTATATGAATAAGAAAATTTGGGTTGGTAAGAATAAAGTAAAAATAAAGCTGAAATCTGCAACTAAATTATGCTCCTGTGTGATATCTAGTGAGATATTCATAGAAAAAGGAAGAGAAAGATAATTTGTGGACCCAACAGAAGCATGGCAAAACTGTATGAAATTAAGCTTCTGACCAAACAAAGGTCCTAAGCGGTACTGTTTCTTATATTATTTTGACTTTCTGCACAAGTTAACACTGTAACAAACTGGATTTGAAGGATATACTTTGTCCATGCCATTTATCAGTGCCAAACATGAAAATGGCAGTTGTGTTCATCACCCTGAAATGAGTCTTAAGTACCAGAGCTAAGTGCTAGTTAAGTTACAGATGAGTTGAAGACAAAACTTGAGTGTACCTTGTTAACCTCCCAATTCTCAGACCCTATTTGTAGCAAGTACCAGACCTGAAAGGTCAAGAAGCCACAAAGGAATACCTCGCAGGCCATAAAAGTAATCATAAGCAAACAAAGCAAATAAAAGTTTAAGAGTTCCCTGAATGGTACTCTTCTAAAGGACATAGAGCTATAGCTGTTGCTGAGCAAACAGATCCAAATCTTCTGTGAACTGAGACACTGAATCAGCAACATTAGAGAGCACCAACTATGCTCTATTCTGTAGCTATTAAATGAGCCTTTCAAGAACCCAACATCATGGTGATTTTGTAAACATGATGATGAGGATGATGATGATGATGATGATGATGATGATACTCACAAGGCATTCTTAGGCTTATAATGAGTAAGTGCTCATTAAATCTCTATTATTATTATAAATGTTGATAGTAAAAATATCCCTAATTAAAACCACATACTCACTGAAGGAGACAGTCTTCTGACAAATTAATGGCTTGAAGTCACAATTATAAAATAATTTTATCTGTCAGTTTTGACCTTTGTACAATTGAACCATTGAGACAATGATATCTGAAAATATCATCGCTGCTTCATACTAAGCTCAGGTGAATCTTCAATACTTCCTGATGAGCTGAGATGTTAATCTTTTCCCCCTCTTGAGCTCAGGATTCTCTTAGAATCTATCCAGAAGGGATAACTGCAGAAAAGAACAAGCAAGACAACAGTCTACTAACCTAGCATGGGCATCTACCTAGTTATTAAAGCAGCCTACAGGATTTGGGAAAGATAAAATCATCTGTGTCATGTCTCTTTGTGGAAATTATCTTGTTAGATACTGAATTCCACTGCTCTAGTGAAGCAGTTTCCTTCTGCCTCTCTCTCTCCGCTGACTCCAGATCTGTTCCTGAGCTGGACTCTACACAGTCTCATGAAACTTGAAAGCCAGAAAGGATTCCAGAGAACTCTTAATAGTCTCATTATATCACAGATGAAGAAACTTCTTGAGGCTTGAAGCAATTAAATGGGTTGTCCAATGCTAACATTTAAATCTAGGTGGCTAGAACTCTAATTTAGGCTTTTTGTCTGTCATACACCTTTCATTTGTTAAAGATGGAAGAAACCAAAGCAGATGAAGATAATTTTAGCCTAGGTGAGAGCAGTGTTCATGCTGTTCTAGTTGTTAGCACCCAGAATCACTGGCTCTCAATGCTCTCAACCCTTGTTCTATAGCTACCATGAGCAGTGGCATAGTGACAAGCCATGCTGAAATGGCTATGGTTATTTTGTTTACTCTCAGCCACCATAGGATGCCAGGTAATGCTAGCAAGCTAATTAATCCTGCCCATCTGGCTAATGCAGTCTTGATAATTTATAATTCAAAGCCTTTAGGCACAAAGACCTATTAACATGCTAATATACCTCCTCACTATTCTAGTAGCTTTTCAATTAGTAATTATCTATGGACGAAGCCAATGAGAGGCAATTTTTCCAAGTGATTAGCACCTTGGAAAACACGACCAGGCTGGTTTCCGATTAACATTCTTTGGTTTTGGCAGTTAGCATTTCTCATTCCAGAAAATTATTCTGGTGGGTTCAGTTGTTGGCTTGGGGCCATGAAAACTCAAACCTATTTGATGGCCAATTACTATTTTGAGAAAATAGAATTATAACATATTGATGTAAGTGCTTGATTTGCTTAACAAAATATTATATCAGAACATTTATTCCAGTTTTTAAAGGCATTCCAGAAATAATGGTGGAAATCTAATATGGATGTCCATTGTGATGAAATATTATTGAATTTCTAATCGTTGTCTTAGATGTGACAATGGCATTATGGTTTGCAAGACTGATACTGGCATGTTTAGGGATAAAATATCATGATATCTGCAACTAACAATCAACTGGCTCAACAACAAATTAGAGAAGATAGATGGAGCAAGCACATGCAATTATGATGAAACATCTAAAATATTTTGTATTTTGAATGGATCTGCTACTTCAACTTGATGAGGGAAAACTTTTACTACAAACGTTTATCTCCAGAAAAGTATCTATACACCAAAAGCATATATACTAAAAAAAAAACTATGTGTTCATCTCAACTTTCTTCCTTCCCATTTTATTAATTTTTAAAGGTTATCATACAAAGTGTTCATTATACTTTTTCCACTCCACACACTGTACTCCAACTTCCCCCGATGGGTTCCATTTCTTCCTCCACTAAGGTCCCCTTTCTTATTGCATATATTTTATTACTCATCCTAACCTCCCTTTTTAACTCCTGTCTATGATTTCCTTCTGAGTCCCATGACCTACACACAAACACATGTATATAATTATAAACCTAGATTCTACTCATAAGAAAAAGTATGTGCCATTTGTCTCTTTTAATGCAGCTTATTTCACTTAACACAATGATTTCTAGTTCTATCCCTTTCCCTGCAAACCCCAAGATTTCACTCCCCCTTGCATTTACATTAAATTCCATTATGTTTATATTCCATGTTTTCTCTATTCCTTTACCTGTTAATAGATATCTAGGTAAGGCTGGGAGTGGTGGCAAACATCTTTAATCCCAGCACTTAGGAGGCAGAGGCAGGTGGATCTCTTGAGTTCGAAGTCAGACTGCCCCACATAGTGAATTCCAGGACAGCTAGGGCTACATGGAGAGACTCTGTGTCTAAAAAACAGTAAACAAATTAAAAAAATAGACGTCTAGGCTGATTCTATTTTCTGGCTATGGCAAACAGTGCAGCAATAAGCATGATATGCAGGTGCCTCTGTGATGTGTTGACTTAGCATCCTTTGGGCATGTACCCAAGAGTGATATGGCTGGATCATGTAAGTAGTTTTATTTTCAGCTTATTAAAAACTAATTTCCCAAGTGGCTATACAAATCTACATTCCTACCAGCAGTGAATAAAAGACTCTTCTTTGCCCACATCCTCACCAACATTTGTCATCATTACTTCTTTTATATTTCTATGCTAACTGGAGTGAGATGGAAGCTGAAAGCTGTCTTAATTGGCATGTCCCTGATGACTTAGGATGTTGAACACCTTCTCAAGTATTTATTGGCTATATGTGTTTTTTTCTTTGAGAAGTGGCTAGTCAGTTAATTAAGCATTTTATTGATTGGATGATTTTGGTTTGGGAAGTTTGTTTTTACTGGGTTTTTATAAACTAGATATTATGCCCTTGCCTGAGAGGTATGTAGTGAAGACGTGTTTCCTAATCAGTACTGTCTCTCTCTACTCTGCTGACCATTTCTTTCCCTGTGAAAAACCTTTCCAATTTCATGCAATCCTATTTCTCCGTTCTGGGGTTATTTCCTGTGCCACTGGCGTCATTTTCAGAAAACCTTTGGTTATGCCTCTATCATCAAGTGTCTTCCCTCTGTTTCCCTGGAACACTTCCAAAGTTTCAGAACTTAGATTCAGGCCTTTGATCCATTTTGAATTGATTTTTGTGCAAGATGAAAGAGATAAATCTTAGTTTCATTCTTTTATGTGTGGAAATGCGGTTTTCCCAGCACCATTTGTTGAAGACGCTGCTGTTTCCTCCATGTGTGTTTTTGACACATTTGTCAAAGCTTAGGTGGCTGTAGCTGTGTGGGCTTGTTTCTGGGTCCTCTATAGCAAAAGCAACATATTTATAATCATTATTTGGATCAAATGTTACTCTTTTGTTTTTAATATTTTCCTTTCCATCTCTCTGAATAGTTGGGTTTATGTTAAAATGAAAGAGTTCAAAAACTATGACACATATTTCAATGCCTTCTATACTTTGATACAAATATCTATTGGACTATAAAGGGATCTGAAAAGTTACTGTGTGGCCCAGAAAGAAAGGACAAGGTTTTCACTGCCAAAATGCACAGCTCTGCTGTGTATTTGAACCACACCCCAGTTTATAGCAGCTTCAAATCCCAAATATGGAAAATCTGCTGTGAAACAGTCTCTTCTAGAAATGGCTGCATAAACAAGACCAGAAGAACAGCAACATCAAAAGACATGTTAAAATTGAAGAGGGGAAATTCTGCAGGGTCCCACACTTAGACAAAGAACTACAGGCTACAATTGACTCCCAGGAAAAGAATTAGTCTCCCCGAGGATGAGCTCCCTTATTGGTTGTACAGTATGGAGACTTGAAACCATATACACAAAAACAGACTCAGAAGGTTGTATTTATATACACCTTGTCTTGTGTGTGTGTGTGAGTGTGTGTGTGTGTGTGTGTGTGTGTGTGTGTAACAAATACAACCCCCCCCCAAAAAAAAGAGGCTATAAACTTGAGAGTTGCAGGGGGGACATGGCAGGGCTTCCAGGGAGAGCAGCTTGAAAGGGCAAGAGGAAGGAAAGGGAAGTGGGGAGTGATGTAATTTTATTTCAATTAAACAACATTTTTAAAAAGACTCTGGTGTAGAGTGTTTCAGAGGCCACTATTACATAGCTTACTCAGACTCTCAGGAGGCCTAATGTGCTTTTATTGCAGAATCACCTTCAATTTCTTCAGTGTTGTCACTCAATCAAGCAACAACAAGCCTCAACATATGTCTTCCCAAGGCCAGAAACCTAGGTATCTTTATACTCCCTCTTAATAGAATTCACTGATTTGAACAGAGTGGTCAAATTGATGATAGGAGTGAATCTATCTGCCATAGAGATTAAAGACACGAGCAAAGTCAACAAGTACATATTAAGTCAATCCCCACAACCCAAGTCAATCCCCACAACCCTGAAAGGATTATAATGAGTTATTATATTCTTCATGTTTCCATCTAAATTCTTTCTGGTGATGTTAAAGATGTAATCCTGAACTAGAAGCAACCACTGAATAATGATTGAGGAATAAACATTCTTTGAAACATCAGAACACCACAGTTGACATTTCCATGTACATTATAAATCCTCTTAATATCTTGCTCTTGATAAGACAAGCATGAAGCTATATCGGTGCAATATAATGCTGTAGCTGTTTTAAAAACAGTCCATTTTTCATTTAATAGCAAATTAAACCAGCTTAGACACTTTCAAAGGACTAAATGTCAATAAATAAAATGTAAAATGTCACATTATATATTCATTCACATACTTGATGAAACTTTTCCCCTTATTTCTTTTTTGGAAAGAAAATAAATCACAAGTATGTATGGAAAGATTGAAAAGTATTTTGCTCTACATTAAAGGATTAGATTTAACAATAATGCAAAGCATTCTGTAATTGCCTCTATCAAGTCAGAAATTTTGTTTCATCAAGAATGCATTCTAAAACTTTTATCACAGCGAAATGTTGTACAACAAAACCAACACACACATATACCCACACAGACCTACATACATCTTATAGATGCTGAAATCTGATTCACTCCAAAAGACATAAGCTGAAAAGGCCAAAATATGAAATTATAATAATATCTCATGAAACATGTTAATTAAGTGGGTTATCTGAAAATGAAACAAAATACCAGGCCATGAGTTTCGGACCCAATAATATGTCATAAAACCAAATGATAGGAAAAGGCAGTAAGTGTACTTTTTTCTTTGATATTCATGTAAGCCTGCATCTCTGAAAGACTTGTTACTCTATATAAAACGTCATGTTTTTAATTCTTTTTCGCAGCATGATGAGTTTTTTGGGTTTTTTTTTTTATAACATAACTCCATTGATTCTTTGGGAATTTCATATCATGCATCCCAACCCCACTCACCTCCCATCCTTCCATATCTGCCCAAAAGAAGCACCCCCCAATTAATTAACAACAAACAAACAAAATCCACCTCACTCCTCCATCTTTTCCATCTCTCCAACACCTCTTCATTCATCCTAGTGGCATTGAGAGCTGCAGTGAGTCACACAGTACACCCTTTTGTCCTATCAGCTCCACCTACAAATGTTCATTGCAAAGAGTCATTGGTCTGGTTCAAGTCCTCTGGCCTCTTGCACACCATCATCACTGAACCCTCACTGAAACTCCTCTCCAATCTCCTACTGCTGCCCTGAGTCATGGAGATGCTGTGGCTATAGTTCTGTAGGACCAGTCCTTTCAAGCACTCCAGCAGGTCATAGATGGGGTAGATGTTAAGGTGGGCCAACCCAAGGCCCAAGATGTCGGCCTGGTTGGTAGCTGAGTTGGTCGGTCTGGAAGGCTGGGATCAATTTTCTCTGGCAAGGAGCAGAGCCAGTTTTCCTACTCCCAGACAATCAGGGCCAGCTCTCCCATGCCCATGGTAAGGGGTGGGGCCATCTCTCCCTAGTGTTGGGGCCAGCACTCCCATGAGGGGCAGGACCAGATCTCCTGATTCAGTATCCAGCAAAGGGCATAATCAGTTATCCCAGGGCCAGTAAAGGGCATAGCCAGCTCAATCCGCCCCTCGGATTTCAACATGTGTGCTTCCTACGGCCCCCCTGCAATAAAACGGGCCATGGACATCAACACAGACTCCAACTGCAGCAGGACCACAGACCCAGACATGGCTCTTGGCAGCAGCCTGGACCCAGCCATCACCATGGCCCCAGTGGCATCGCCAGCCACCCAGACCAGTATGATTCTAGTGGCAGCATGACCCTTAGACACCAATAGGGTCTCAGGTGGCTGACAAGACCCTCAGTGGTAACAAGAGCCACGGACATCAACTCAGACTGGCTACTGCAGGGCCACGGACCCGGACAGGACCCTAGCTAGGTAGCAGCTCAGGCCAGAACATCACCATGGCCCCGGCTGGCAGTGCAGACCACTCAGATCAGCATGGCCCCGATGGTGGCACAGCCGTCGGAAGCCAACATGGCCACAAGTTGTGGCCTAGACTCTGAGCATTCATGTGGCCTTTGGTGGCAACATGGACCATGGACATTTGTACAGATCCTGGCTGCTGTAGAGCCACGGAGAGGTTTGTTTTGCTTTGTTTTGTTTTTTTTTAAAGGGTTACCAGAAGAACGGAAAACAATATGAAAGTAAAACTGTAAACAGGATTGGAGAATTGTAGGACTAGAGAGATAGCTCAGTGGTTAAATGTGCCTGCTGCTCTTCCAGAAGATAAACTCAATCTCAGCACCCAAATCTGGCAGTTAATGATCATTTCTAACTCCAGGTCCAACGGATGTGAAGCCTTCCTCTAGCCTTAACAAGCATCTCCATGCACATGACACAACATGAATATATACACAACACACACACACACACACACACACACACACACACACACCACATACACACACATATACCACATACATACACATATACTCCACACACACACATACACACCACACACACACACCACATACACACACACATACACACCACACAGACACACAGACACACACACACACACACACACACACACACACACACACACACACATACATACACCTGTTTCTTTAATTGGGAAATTCAAGAGAATTTCATCTCAGTGATTTGGAAAGTACCTGATTTTTAGTACAGAATAGTGTTGTAGCAAATCAAATAGTTGTAAAGATCCAAGATATATTTGCATGGATAAGATTCCCATCTCCTGAATTTCTTGTGCAAACCTCTGAGATTAAGAAGAAATCTCTCCATACTAAATGCTAATTAGTTACATGGTAATAAAACTGTAGTACCATCAACCCCAGTAATAATGACTCCCCACACTCTCTGATTTCATGAGAAATTTGACATATAATCTGGAAAATAAAAAGGAAACAATCAAATGTCATTGCTAATGATATTTTCTTATTTCACCTGTGACCTGAGCTATTATAACTATAGCCTTATAATTGCAATTCGTCCATTGGGAAAGCTAACTTCAAACATTATCGTAGCTGAAAGGTCACCTAGAAAATATGCGATTCTAACAAAATTTTATGGCACTTATGGAAACGAATTCATTTTCTTATACTTAGCCCCAGATGGTATTTGTTCTTTAAAGAATAAGCCATTGAATTGTAAAATATGAGTGAAATATACCCTATTTGCATGTAGCCCTCACATCTTTTTTTTAAAAACATTAAGAACAAGACTTCCCGGACATACTTTTCCTAACTACTGTTGCTGTTTCATCACAACAGCTGCATCCACGGCCCTCAGACTGATGTGGTCTATTGTACATTTACAGGGATACAGTCACGTTCTCCACTTCTCCACCTGTCTCTCCCAAGGTGGGGAGATTCTGTCTGGCCTCCTGATCACCACCAATAGTGAGAGAAGAACTAACAGTGAATCAGAAAGTACTTTCCTGTTCTTTGTCTGTCTAAACAAAAAATAAAATAAAATAAAAAGAAATAAGACATGAAAATAAATTCTACCATTTAATCACATGTATATTTTCCTAAGAATTAACTAGCACTTCTTCAAACCTTTCTGTGTCCAGGCTCTCTGCTTTAAACCCATCATCTCGAGTTAGCGGCTTCTTTCTTTCGTCTAATTTCCACATGCAAAAAGGTTCACTAAAAATTATGGTCCACGGAGGAATTCGGATAAAAGAAGGAACTGTTAGTGGATCCATGCCACGCAGCCACAGCACTAATTACCTAACAACTAGCTCGTAGGTACTTAAGGCAGAGGAAAGAATTCCAAGAGAGGAACAGATGGGAATAGCAGAGACAGGGGAAGCCCTGGGGTCCATGAGCATCCTTTGTGTCCTGAACCATACCACAGAATCGGAAGAAGGACTGGTACCATGGTGGTGAGGTGGTTAAAACAAACTGCCTGACAAAGAAAATAATGGAACAAACCAGGGACTTATCAAAGACCAAGGGGATTTAAGGTCCCAAGGAGATGGGAAGCCCCATTTTTGCTGAGTATGGGATGCCAAAGCTAGTCACAGCCTTCCACCATGTCTTCTAGCCCACCAGATGGTGCCTGCCCCAAAACTGAGCAGTTGCTTTACACAAAGGTAGAAATGGTATGAGACTATGAGAGGAAACTGATACCATATTTCCAGAAACACAGCATGAATTGCTATTTTTTACTCTTTAAGAAAAGAGTGGAAAATGCTGGGCATGAGGGCACCTGCCATTAATCTCAGTACTCAGGAGGCCAGCCTAGTCTACAAAGAGAATTCCAGGACCACACAGAATAATCCCATTTCAAAAAACTGAAAAGAAGAAGAAGGAGAAGGAGAGGAAGGAGAGGAAGGAAGGAAGGAAGGAAGGAAGGAAGGAAGGAAAGAAAGAAAAAAGAAAGATGGAAGGAAGAAGGAAAGAAAAAAGAAAGAGAGAAACGGAGGGAGGGGAGGGAGGGAGGAAGGGAGGAAGGGAGGAGTGGAAATGTATATATATGTATACATATATGATATCAACAAAAATAAATCCTAACCTAAAATGCGTGGGGAGAGTGTATATGCAAACTGTTTTTATGTGCATTAAGCACAGACAAAATGCAACATACTTCTTATAAAGGTACTAGGGGATATTTTAAAGTATTAAAAGAACTGAAGTGACTTCTTTGTTCCTCAACATTAACTCTCTTACTGATAGTTTTTATAGTAAAAACAGTTGTTCAAATTTAGCCAACTGAGTTGCTGAGGACAAAAGAAAGGGAAGGACGCAATTAATCAGTCAAATTGGTGGTCAGCCATTATTTCCTTAAGAACCATTAGGTATTTTTGTCTTAAATGTTTTCTTTTTGTTATTGTTGTTGTCCTTTAATAATTTTTTGAGGGCCTCCCACGTGAGCATAGCATCTACATCTACACTCCCACCCACCCCCAACTTCTCCCATGTTCCCCTCCTAAATTCGTGATCTCTTCTTTATTATTGTTACATGTGTACTTGCATGTGTATGTATGTACATCTATGGACATATGTACACATAACCTACTAAATCCATGTATGTCTATGGACATACATAGCTTTATTTGTATGTACATGCAGGAAGAGACCCCCACCGTCTGTGATATTTCCCTGAGCCTTAGGGCTTTCAATGGAGATGTATCCATTAGGGTTCGGCACCCCACCATCCTTAAGGATAAGTTAGAAATTTATTGTGTTTGGAAAGAGGCAGTAGCAGGATCCTTTCTTGGTCTATGACCTCTCCAGCCATGGGTAGTTGTCTAGGTTTATGGTACCAGAGATGAATTCCTACTGTTGTGCAAGTTTTTTTTTAAAGTGGGGCAAAAGTTAAGCTTTTATTGTTACTGACAAGCTTCAGTTTTCAGACAGAATCATATTGCACAAAAGCTCATCTAGTAAAGTTTTAGGTGGCCAGTAATTTCATCAATTAGTTCTACTGGGCCTGGCCCAATTCCCAGGACAGTTCGAGAGCCTGGTTCAATCTGAGTATGTCCAGCATCTTTGATTAAACTTACAGTCAGTCCCAACATCTTTGCATGGGTCAGTAATCCAATGAGGATGTCTTCATCTGGGGCTTTGAGCACCACTTTGGGCTGGCCACAGTCTTCCCACTCCTTGAGCACTTGAGGGTTTCTCCTTTGAGTCTGCTTGTAGGCAGAAACAGCAGCATGAGAACACTGGGCAGCGACCTTCCCTTTTCCCATCTTTAGGTCAGTTTGAACCACAAGAATCATTTTGTACTCCCCACTCTCTCCTGTTCCTTCGGTTCCTGTCTCTGTATCTCTATTTGCCTCACTTGTTGAGTTCTGGGGGAACATCCCAAGGTGACGCCAGAGGCCTCAGTCCAGGCACATGCCACAAGCAACTCCAGCAGCCAAGCTGAGTGTACCAGGATGAGCCAAATACTCCATAACCAAGAACTTGGAGAGCACTGAAGGACTTACTCACGCCTTGAGGTTCTCCACTCCCCTGTTGTGCAAGTTTTAAATCCAATGATACAGCTGTATCCAAGATAAAATCCAAGATAAACGTGCCACTATTTCAGCACTGTGGATATCTTAAAAGTCCAATAATTAATGTGGTTCATGGATTTTGCTACTGGGTAATACTACCAATTACTCCTCTCCCTTGGCAACTTGCATATCTTTCTAATACTATGAAACCCATCAATGTGATCTAGTGTTTTTTTATTTTTGGTCAACTTTAGACTATTATTAATGAGAGTCATCACAGAATCAGAGAAAAAATAGCTCAGATTTTAGGAAAAAGCAATGAATTTTGCTTTGATAGAAGGTGACCTTGAACTAAAAATCCTCCCCCCTCTCCTCCCAAGTACTGGAATCATAGTATTATAGGTGAACATCACAATGTTTCTCACTTCTTTTCTTTTCTCATAGTTTAGCAAAATCAAATCATACAGACATCATCTTAGTTCACATTATTTGAAATTGTAATAGTTATAGCAAGTAGCACGTAATTAACTTCTGTCTACTTCTCATCTATTTCCATCATCAATTAATAAAAAACTCTGTAAAGATTGGCTTTTTGGGGTATGTGTGTGTGTTGGGGTGCTCTCAGAGATCAGAGGTGCCAGATCTAAATGGAGTTGAGTTACAGTCGTGAGCTTAGATGTGGGTGTTAAGAATTGAACTTGGGTCCTCTGCGAGATCAGTACATGTTCCTAAACTCTGAGTCATCTCACCAGCCCCTACTAACAAAGTTCTTCATTTATACTTAAAGTAGATTTGTGGTGCTAGGAACCTAACACAGAGCCTTGAATACGCTAGGTAAGCACTTTCCCCAATGAGGTCCACCTCAATCCAGCACAACATTACTAAACAGCTGTTGAATCAAGTCTCTCCTGAACCATTGTCTATAAAACATTCTTTCACCTAGATCACTGTAGGGAATTGAGAACACTGTGTGATATCCCTGGTCAACCAAGGCTCTCTCTAAATACACACACACACACACACACACACACACACACACACACACACACACACAGTCTTTAAAGTTAACCTGTTTTAGATGTAAGGATTTATTTTATGAATGTGTACAAGTGCCTGAATATATTGGTTGTGAGCCTACCGTGTGGATTCTGGGAACCAAACCCAAGTCCTCTGCAAGAGCAGCCAGTGTTCTTAACCACTGAGCTCCAGCCCTTAGAGTTAACTTTTTAACACAGGAAAGACTGACAGTTTGTTCATTGTTTTTCAGTATGTTAGGATGAAAATTAGGATGAATTTCCAGTTTTATTGGTCAAGTCAATCAAAACATGCAAAATGGCTAGGCATAGTGCCACACATCTCTAACCCAGCACTCAGGAAGAAGCAAGAGGATTTCAAGTTCACGGCTAGCTTGGGCTAAATAATTAGAAGCTTGTCTCAAAACTAGAAAACTGTAGGTTGGTCTGAACATGTAGACCTAGACTGAATCCAGTACTAGTTCTGTGATGCAGAAGTCTCTGCATATATTAAACTACTCTGCCACGTCCTCATCTTTCTCAGAACGTCTCTCAGTGCCATCATGATCCATCAAAAAAAGTACAGTGACTACATAAATGAGGGAGGCCATTAAGGTGAACTATTCCAGAGAACAGCACCCTGAGGAAAGAAGTGCCTGCATTATACACGGCTTTACACTTAGTTCTCTCCCCAACCACAAAGGGAAGATGGATATTCTTTGGTCAGATGAACACTTTATGAGATTTTGTACTATATAAAGAGACATCTTCAGGGCCTTGTGTATGCACACTGTAAAACCTTGAGATATTTTATGTTACAGCATACATATTTAATGTGATAATAAAAAAGCTTATTTATTTCAAAGCCCCTTTTTATCCTTGCTTATATAACCAAACAGCTTGATGCTATTGGCTAAAATCTTAAAACTTGCATTATTCACATTGGCAGTGGGACTGTGCCCAACTTCCAGAGATGTATAAATCAGACTCAGGCAGAAATGACACACTCAGGATGAATGATTTGACATTCATATAGAAGTACGGTATTGGAGACTGAAAAATAGACTTTGTTTTAAGGCCCAGTGGGGTTTTTTTTTTTTTTTTTAGTTTCACTATCCCTACAGCAGAATGTTATTCTTTCATTTTTATTTCCAACAATGGTTAAATTACAAGCCCAAAACTATTTAGTAAATATAACACCACACCATAAAAGAACAAGGGATGGCTTTAATAAAAGTCAGGAACCGCACTGAACTGGTAAGCTGAATGTTTAAAATGTTTAAAAATCAGATCAACAAATGGAAAGTCATTTAAATGACACCAAATGGTGTCTTACTACTCAACAAATGCTGGCCATTTAAGGCCTTGCAAGCTCATCAAGGCAGTGCCTGTTACTGACAGGAGAGCTAGAAGCCGGCAGAAACTGCTGCTGTCGATTTTCTACAGCTAACGGGAGGAAGTTCTGGAGACGCGGTGGCCATTGTTGAATTTTACTATGCTTACTCAAAGACTGAAATGTAAGTAGTGGATTGTTATCAAGCAACACATTCTTCCACAGCCAACATATGATAAAAAGACATGAATATACACAGCAGGCTTGTCTCGATTTATTCTGCAGACAGCCATCGTGATGGTGAGAAGTGTCCCGGGCTTGGAGTGATTGGTGGAAAGCATTATTAGACAAAGTCTAAGTCACAACTGTTTTTTATATTTGGAAAAGACTGTTACCCCCCTCCCCCCAAAATCCTTAGAATAACTTGTTAACCACAATATGAATCTGCTAGCTCTTTAGCTGTGTCCATAAACCCTGAAGGCATTTGAATAAAGTTGAGTCAGCACTAGTCAAATATACACAATAATCAAAATTTTATAACTTAAAACCTCAGACAAGCACAAAACTGTGAGTTTGATTACCCCAAGCACTACAAAATAAAAATGGTGATGACAAAATAAAAATTTTAAAAACCATCTTAGAAAAACTTTTACCATTTTAATCACGTATACATAAATATGGTTCTGGTTGATTTTACTTTGAAAAACCTAATTTTGTTTTGGTATATGTTTTTTTTTTTACCTAGTTCGTGTTTTTATTTTTGTCACTTTCAATACATTTTTATTTATTGGTGTGTGTGTGTGTGTGTGTGTGTGTGTGTGTGTGTGTGTGTGTATACATGCATGCTGTGGCACCAATGTGAAGGGCAGAAGACAATTTGTAAAAATTGGTTTTCTCCTTCCATCATGTGGGTCCCAGGGAATCACACCCAAGCCATCAAAACTTGGCAGAAAAGTGCCTTAAGCCAGAGTCATCCCACCAATCCTACATACTTCTTTTATGTGAAGAATACAAATAAATCAGATTTTTACTGGTGTTCTGTGAATAGTTCCTATTTGCATGTTACAATTCACCCACTGGGGTTCATCTAATCGAGAAGTTTGGAATGAAGATCACTTTTATCACTGACAGACGAGCATTAGTGTCATCAGAACTACACCAACATAGAAGCTAAATCAAATTCTGCCACAAATCGAGGCAAAATTCTGTTGTTTGCAGGAAATGAAGCAACCGGAGAGTATTATATTGAATGAATTAAGTCAGACTTGGGAAATTAAATATCACATCTTCTCTCATTTGTGAACCCTGATTTTACACAAATAGATAAAATCATGGATATATATATGACCTGAAACTAGAAACAATACAGTCTAGGGTAACATAGAGGGTGGGAGATAAAGACCAGGGAAGGGGGTTGTGAAGGAGGATGTGGTCAGAATACATTACATACTTGTATGAAAGTCTCTTCAGTAGAGCCATGTACAATGAAATGCTGGGCATGTAGCACAGTTGGTAGAATGTTTCCTTGTATAAGGCCCTGAAGTCAATCCCCAACACCCTGTATTATGTAAACAAGAGATGATGTCACATGCCAGTAATCACAGCACTTGGGAGATAGAGGCAGGAGGATGTGAAGAACACAGTCATACATAGAAAATTCAAGGCAAGTCTGAGATGCCCGAGAGTGCCCTAAAAGCAGAAGTGTAAGGTTGAAACCATGTACAATGAAGGCATGTCAATAAAAAATAAACACAGTGAAAAGAAACAAAAAGAGTCCTCCCCTAATTACCCATTTATGATCAACTTTAGGTGGTTGCTATCTTTAGTGATCTGATATTTCACATTGTTCTGCTATTAAAATGTCCCCTACTCTAGGGACTGAGGACCTATGTCTATAGTAGAGACCTTGCCTACCTTCTATAAGACCCTGAGTTCTGGCCCTGGCATTGGAAAGAAAAAGGCCCTCTACACTGTTAAGCATCTTGTCTCACTGAGACTCCACACAGCCATTCTTTCTGTTCTATCCTTCTAAAGACACTGTCGGAAATGATTTCAGGTGGTTGTTTCCTCTATTTCCCATCTGGTTGTAATTGCACAAGAATTTCAGAAAACAAAGAAAAGACGTTTGATTCCGTTGTTCGAAGAAGAATAGAGGGGAAATATACAATTTCCCTACGGAGCAGTCAACTGCATGGATGGACCCAAAGGGCTCTTCCATTTAGTGCAGACATTTTCTTACAGCCAGAGAACAAGCACCATGGTTGAGAACCACTGATATTTACCTTGAAAATGCTGGCAGAAGAAGGTGCTTTTATTTCAGGTGCTTTAAAAATACATGTTGATGGGATCACAATCATACTGAACGATAAGGACATATGATTCCAGTTAACCTCTTCATTCTCACGGGTTCTGTTTTAGCACACACAGACATGTATAAGTAAGGATTAGAAGTGTCTGTGATGTGAGGCTGGGGACTCGGCAAACTACCGAGTTTTGTCTTTGCAGTTATTTTTTAATGTCTATTCCAATGCTGAAAACCTTAGGAAAGGTCTGCGGCTATGGTTCCGTGGGACAATACTTGCCTAGCATTTGAAGAACCCTGGCTTCAGTCCCTAGCACCATATGAGCACACACGTGTGCACACACACACACAAACATGCACAAGCACATGAACACACAGAGGCACACACACACAACTCAGGAAACATTCCATTTTGTTACATGTTCATTTAGGTACCCTTTTATCTATCCCATAAACAATAGAGTGCATTTTAGTAGGGGAAGAGAGAGACAGACAGACAGAGACAGAGAAATCTGAGTTTATTATGGAAAAGAATATGTGAATGAATAGTCAGCAATATGATGATGAAATCCATACATTAACTTTATGGAAACCCAGAGAAAGTCCTTAAGCTTCAAAAAATGTTTACGTTTTTTAGTATCTTTAAAATAAACTAAAATTTCCTTAAACAGCAAAGGGAATGGCAAAGAAAAAGAACAGAGAGAGAAGAAGAGAAGAACATTCTGGGCAGCCCAGGCTGACCTCGAATTTGTGATCCTCCTGCCTCTGCCTCCTTCAGCAGATCCTACTGGCATGTGCCACTGGGCACAGGAGGCATTGGGGGTGGGACTGAGTGGGGAGAGCAATGAAAGATATATCTTGATAGAGGGGGCCATTTCAGGCTTAGGGAGAAACCAAGTGCCAGGGAAACTCCCAGGAATCCACAAGGATGACCCCAGCTAAGACTCCTAGCAATAGTAGAGAGGGTGCCTGAACTGGCCATCTCCAGTGTCAGATTGGTGGCTACCCTAATTGTCATCAGAGAGCCTTTGCCCAGTTACTGATGGAAGCAGATGCAGAAATCCACAGCCAAGCACTGAACCGAGCTCTGGAAGTCCTCCCGAAGAAAGAGAGACAGGATTGTAAGAGCCAGGGCCAGTCAAGGTCATGACAGAGGAACCTACAGAGACAGCTGACCTGAGCTCCTGGGAGCTCATGGAGTCTGGACCAACAGTTAGGGAACCTGCATGGGACTGACCTAAGCCCTCTGCGTGTGTGTGTGTGTGTGTGTGTGTGTGTGTGTGTGTGTGTGTGTGTGTGTGTGTGTGACAGTTGTGTAGCTTGGTCTGTTTGTAAGGCTCCTAGCAGTGAGATCAGGACCTGTCCCAGGCCCTTTGCTGACTTTGGGAAAACTGTTTCCCATGCTAGATTACTTTGCCCAACCTTGAAGCAAGGGGAGGAGCTCAATCCTGCCTCGACTTGAGGTGCCCTGCTTTGTTTGAGGCCATGAGAGGCCTGGCCCGTTCTGAACGGAGGCAGAGGAGGAGTGGATGGGGAGAGGATAGATGGGGGAGGAGGGGACATGGGGGACACAGAAAGAAAGGAGGGAGAGTAAACTGTGATCCGTAGGTAAAATAAATGAAAAATGTTAATTAAATTGAAAAAGAACATTCTCAGCAGAAGGAAACCATCTTTGGAAGCGCTGAGAGAAGGAAATATGGTATCGGATGTTTGGAGTATGAACAAAGAAAGGGGCAGGTGAAGAAACAGTGTGTCTCTGTAAACACACACCTGAAAGGAAAGTAGCTCAGCTGTCAGAGAAAGAAAGGCCTTGATGAAAAGACACACTAGGAGAATTAGAAATAGAGCTAACATTTCTCTCAAATTGAGAAATGACCCAAAGCCTCCGGGATGGGACTTTTCTTCTTCTAAGTTAGAAAGGCAAATTCTGGGTAGCAGCATTGAACATTGTTTTAGGAGAACAAGCAAATCCATGTATCTGAAGAATGTTGAAGATTTCTTTCCTGCCTCCTCTTCTCACACATGACCAAAAAAAAAAGTGGAGAAAATGAACTCCCTGCTTGGAGAGAAGAAGAGAAATAATTACTTTTATAATATAGGGGGGCCTCTGCATCCCCAGCCAAATGTGAATCAAAATATTCAAAGAGAACTACATATGTACTTAACATGGGCAGACAGTTTTCTTACTGTTACTCCTTAAGTGACAAAGTACAAACCCTGTTTTCATAGTTTTTGTCTGTATTTAGTACTACCACTAGCCAAGAGAATGCTGTTTTCAAAGATGAAGACAAGAACCTCCCAGAGAGGGTCAGACTGGTGTGTACTACCATCCTATCAATGTCTCTCACAGTGTGAAGATTTCAACAAGCACCTGAAGACCCCATATAAAAATATGACTGTGGCCCCTAATCCTATTTCATTGTAAAGGCAGTGTAAAAATAAAATCTGACTGTACCTACGATGTCACTTTGATATTTGTTTTATATTTTGTAAAGTTCTTTTACAGTCTTATTTAAGAGCATCCTAAAATGCCTTTTGAATATTACAGCCTATGCAATATGTATTACAGTACCTGCTTTGTAGTATAAGATCTCCCTTTCTGTCCTATTAACATTTCTCTCGTCTTCTTTAAAAATATCCTTTTGTTAAGCAGCAGCATCTGCAGTAATATGATTCTGGTTAAAAAAGCCTACAGATGAACACCTGTCCAACTCCAAATGGAAAACAAAAACCTACAACAGCTTACTTTGATATTTACCAACTGCAATACAAAGACAAGTTCATACATTGATGATTTTAATCTTCTTGTATAAAGCTAAGTTTAACAGGTATAAATATTTTCTACTGAAATATCCCTTTATTTCTACTTTATATATAAAGTAGAATATATAAAAGGATATATAAAAACACCTTTCCCAGGCAATCTGTGATTGACACAGCATGGCAAGAAGAAAAGAATGCCCTGGCAAAGAGGCAAAGGCCTTCTATCTTTCACCATAAAATATACTTATGATGCAAAAAAGTTGATTAGCTAGAACAGTTCTAGTTCTTCCCAGTCTGGGTGCTATCCCTGCATATATGCACAGAGTTCCCTGTCATCCACCCATGGAAAGAAATGGACAAGGAAGGTTCCTCATTTTCCTAACTTGAAGGTGACTGAGACCCTAGAGTCTGCCGTAAGGGATGCTCATGAACGTTTAGGATTTATGCTCTTCTGGGAAGAGAGAATTCATACATTTTAACACCCAAATCAACCTTGAGTGCCCTTCTAAACCTCTACAAGTAATAAAGATGTGATGATCAATTCTGCACATTTTCACAATGGCATCTTCCATGGGCTGTGAAAGTTTAATAGGATTCTATTTCTGAAAATTATGCTGTGTTGCTTTAGTTATTTTGACACCAAGGATTTGGAAAGGTGAATCATTCATTCTGTTGCTCACAGAGACATCTGCAGAGAAAAGGAATCCAAGTTCCTTTTCAAATCTAAAAGTTTCTTTCAAAAATCCATTTTGTCGAACACACGACTGCTTACCAGGTGTCCATCAAATGATACCTTCTATTCTGAGAGGACAATTTCAAGCTAATATACTTGCAAGCAAACATCCTTTGTATAAGATGGGTTATTTCTGTTACAAGTTCTATTTAATCAAATGGTATTGTATTCATTTGCCCACATATTGTGGCCAAAAACAACAACAAAGTTTTGATTTTTCCTAGCTATAGAAAAATCTTCCTATTTGCTGAGCAAAGAACAGACTTTTCAGTCTATCTTCTTCTTTTAACCAGAAAAACATGAAATACGCCAGGGATTACATCACAGCAAATGCCATAAGCATTACACCATACGTGGTCTGGATGCTAGCTCTGACATATGATAGGCAGACACCAGAGTCATATAAAATTGAATGAACTGTTAGTTCTTATCCCCATCCTTAGACGTAAGGAATCAAAGCATCAAGGGTGGGCCTCAAGAGCGCTTCCGATGGAATCAAATCTGAGAAGCACCATGGCTCCTTTCATAAGAAGTACTGGACACATGTAATGAAATCAGAATCTCTACACAGATTGTTTTAAATCTCTATGGTAATGCCAATGACAGCAAAATCAGAAAACCAGTGGTCTGGATGTCCTGTTAAATGGTAAGCGTTACTCCCGGCCTTTATAAAAACAATTTTTGGTCTAGGTTAATCAAATTCTTTTTGTTTGGAGGTTGCTTGCTTTTTCTTGCTGGCCTGAGGTGAGAATTTACATGTGGATCACATGGTTCCTCTCTGAAAGGCTTAGCACAACTCCATGCCCACTGCTTGGATAAGAACAGATTTGCACACTCCACGCAGCATGCCATTTTGTTCGGTTCTCACAGTAAACCTCTGTCGAATCCTTATGACATTTTGTTTTTAAAATTGGAAGATGTATAGGATCTGAAAAAGAAAGAGTTTTACTTTTGTTTTAACCGGGCTCACAGAGAGTAAATGATTTTCTCATCACTACACAGAGCCCAATCCTGAGATCTCTCTCACTAGGAATTGCCTTTTTTTTTTTTTTCAGCTTCTATGTGAGATGCAGTTTCCCTTTAGGCCAATTTTCCACTTTTGCTTAAACAGCTGTCTGCTATCCCATCTCCGCAACACCATTTCTGAGTCAGAAATCATACATACAAAAGGTATCAGGAGGCTGTAGTATCCTCGCCAGCCTAGGTCCTCGACACCTCTCCATCCTGAGGTCGCCAGGCACCTTGCATTCACAAATGCTGAAGGCACAGGATACGACATGCAGTAAACCACACCTGAAAAGGGAAGAAGGCTGTAAAATGGGCAAATCTCTTGGTTCATTGATCTTTACCATCAGTAACTCTCAAACTAAAAAGAATCACCAAGCAGATATGATGGTGCACCTTTTTTCTAAGTGAATTTGCTATTAGATTAATCACAGCCTTTAGATAGCTCAGTACTGACTGTCATAAATAGTGTGGATCCATTAACGCTGTGGCCAAACAGCATACAAATATATGCACATGCCAACCGTGCCCCATCTGCAAGAAAGTCCTCTAAGTAATCCTGTTCTTCTGTCCAAATCCAAACAATTATCCCATGTTCAAGCCATATTTATAGATGGATCACTGTAAAGTCCCATTAGAATCTTTGAGCATTATTTCCTTCAACCTACCTCCTAAATGTTGAAGAATATATCTGCACTCCTCCAGGTCTGGGTGGCTAAGTGCAATATTTTGGTTTTGATTAAGAACCATGCTCAGGGCAGCTGACCACTGGCAAGAATCAGCTCAGGCTGGATGGCCTGGCGTGCTAAGGAAGCTGTTCTTACGGCATTTTATTTTTGCTCCCAGAGCTGTGCAACTCTAAAGACTGCAAGTTTTATTGACTGCTGGGCCATAAATAAATCTAAATCTTGTTAAGCAAAATAGGGCATCAAGATAATGACGAGTGATTGTACAGAATCATTTGTTCACCACAACTCAGATGAGATCACATGGCTACCCATGAGAAAAGAGCTCATGAACTCATCAGGATGCTGCTGTTCCACTGTACTGTGATGCGAAGTTAATATATTCTCCCTGATGGTTGGAAAATCAGCAAAAGTAAGTAACTTGGTAAACAAGCAGAAAAGAATATAGTGATAAGAATGGAAAAATCAAGATTTGAAACCAAAACCATGGCTCCATCAGCACTATCACCCAAAGCTCTGACTGGATGGGGTAATAGGGAAATTAAAGTGTAAAGGATGCTACACTTTACAGATTCAGTAACCCAAATTCCAAATGTAACAGCCCCTGAGCTTTCTATGCCTCCAAATCTTCACTAATGATGTGGTAATAATGATGGCTTTTACCTCATAGGTTCTACTGGTACTAAGTTTGGAAAGAAGCTTGGTGCCTACCACACAGTATCATCATCATCATCATCATCATCATCATCATCACCATCACCATCATCATCATCATCATCATCATCATCATCATCATCATCTAGTGGAATTTGTCTTAAAAATGAAGCATTTATGAAACGCACAGGAAGCAGACTAAAAGCATTCTTTTTGTCTCTCTCTGACATCAAACTTGTGATCCTGACCATGACAGCATCTCCAGTAACCCACTAATCTAGTTAGCCTCTCTATTGATATGATCATTGACCCCAAGGAACTTGTGGAGGAAAGGGTTTATTCAGCTTATGGGTTGCAGCCTGTCACTGAGGAAAGGAAGCCAAGACAGGAACTGAAATAGATACCATGAAGGAACCAATGTATACTGGCTCATTTCCTCTGGCTTGCTCAGTTATGCTTCTTCTTATACAGCCCAGGTCCACTTGCTAAGCTGTAGCATCACCCACAGTGAGCTAACCCTACTACATCAATTAGAAACCAAGACAGTGTCCCACCGACATGCCCACAGGTCAATGTGATGGAGGCAGTTCCTCAACTGAGGTTCCCTCTTCCCAGGTGTATCAAATTGACAACCAAGATTGGCTGTCACACCCACATACCTGCTCTCTTTACTGTCCAGCACCTTCTTTAAATGCCTTCAGCATTTTGC
The DNA here is from genome assembly GCF_049852395.1 of Peromyscus maniculatus bairdii. Classification (NCBI taxonomy): domain Eukaryota; kingdom Metazoa; phylum Chordata; class Mammalia; order Rodentia; family Cricetidae; genus Peromyscus; species Peromyscus maniculatus. Next base: position 11,980,389 of record NC_134865.1, on the reverse strand, counting down.
TTCACTTACGTCTATTATGTAAGGTATTTGGCTTCCAGGTAAATCCTCCTCATTGTATGAGAACTCTGCGTGATATGCTAGAAAAATGAGTCGGTTTTATTTATGTGGGACATAAAAATAATATTCATCTTTCAAATTCATGGAAAACAATTAAAGCACTGGGTCTGGAGAAGCGAGCGGTGGTAAGAATCGGCTGCTTAGATCCATATTTCAATTTTGGAGAGAAGATACCCAATTCAAAGTAATATTTGAGGTAGGCACAAGAGCAATCTAGGCTAAGGACAGCAGTTAACATTGAGCACTCAAGCACACCAAAGCAAAGACTTGTCAACTTCTCCCATGTTATTCACTTGAGTATTTCCTTCCTCTATAATGTTAATCCACTCAATAAATATTGAAAAGTTAGGATTAGTCCAAGCCTGATGGATGAGCCTGACAAGAAGTCACGCGCTAATCAGCTCTCTTTAATATTACCAAAATCAATTATTTTTAAAGCCAAGATCTGGTCACATGTTTCAGAACATGGTGTGTCACGGTTTTATACACCAGTTAAGCTTTTTCCAAAATGCACATATATCTGCTCAAAAGCAAAGAAGGTTGGAATATTTATTTAGGCAACCTCCTGAAGCCCTTTTTAGCTTCCAGTTGAAAATATGTCTCTGAGACACACAAGGCTGGGGAAAAATAAGTTGGTAAGATGTTTGCTAAATTCGATTTTTAAAAATTATTTTCAGGATCTCAAAAGCAAGCTGGTTATTGGTGGGAAATGCTCTATGTAAATTCATACCTCACTCCTGATGATAATTCAACATGATGTTGTTTTATTAATAGTGAAAGGAATAGTTAGAGGGACCAACAGGAATTCCTTTTTGTTTTCATTCTAGGAATGACAAAACCAACACCCCTTTGCTTAGCTATCCTACACATAAACACCTCAAGTGCTACTTCTCAGAACCAAATAAATTCCATGTGTGTTGTTGGCAAGGATGAGTATGATGGGTTTCCCACATTTTCCACTGCAGAGTTGAAGTGCTAGCCTGTCTCTGCATGAGACCTGTTAGAATAAAGTGACCAGCAATACAGAAAAAAAAAAAAGAACTCTCCAGAAAGAGACAGATGAGGTCATTTCTACAATGTACATGCTCAGTCCAACCTCATTACCTCTCCTGTTCAAAATGCTGTTTGGGCTACAGCCTAGGGGAGACCAAAGTGTCAAAACAAACCAGTGCGTGGATCCAACCCTAGCCTAAGCATCACTGCTAGCTCACTAGAAAGCAGCAGAAGTAAGACCTTTCTGACAGTTGCTGTGAGGAATGGTTTGCATTATCCATGTAAAAAAAAAGTCTACATGTGATGGTACTCAATAAGGAGTATGCATTTTCATACTTTGTGCTGTTTTTTCTCCAATGAAACTCTGCTTTTACTTTTTGCTTAAGTTAGGTAAGTATGAACTGTTAATTTAATTCCTGCCACATTTTCATTAAAGTGAGATTTAGTTTGAGGAATAATTCAATAAATATTCTTAAGTGGAGTCTAAGATTGGTGCGGGAAATCCCAGCATCCTTACCCTGTGTGTCCAGCAGAAAGTACATGTCATCATAAAGCAATAGATGTTGTTCTGTACTGTACAGAAGACAGTAGCAAGCCATGGGTGGATATTTTAGCTGTATCTGTGCTCAACAAGGAGCACAAAAGATTGATGGGAATCATTCAGATAATTAGTCCAGTCAACAGAAAAAGTTCTCGACCAAATTCCTAAATATTTCAGAAACAATGTCCATTATCTTCATTACACTGAGCCCTCCATGTATGCCAGTTCTGCATGGATTCGACTACCACAAACTGAAGATATTTGACAGTCTTCAAATCTTAACATATATGGACTTGTTTCTCATCATCTTCCTTAAACAGCACACTGTAACAGCTGTTTATATATTTAATTGGTGTTGGGCATTATAAGTAATCTAAAGATTGTTTAAGGTATATTGGAGTATAAGCATGTCCTAAATGCAAATATCATTCCAAATAGAGAACATCTGTATGTGTGGATATTGGTATGGGATAGATCCTGGAGCAATCCCATGGTTACCAAGGCATAATTATATTCCTTAATTGTTTGCGCTCCCCAGATCCTGTCCTGCATAAGTAGATAAAGTCTGTCTCCTTAAGATTCTACAAAGAACAAAATGTCTATTTAGTTGTGCAATAGTCATGGAAAGGCAGTTTAAAAAGCAATCAGGCCATTTGGGTAAAGGCAGACCAGGAGAGCACAAATCTAATATTGCCACACACTTTACGAGTCATTCAGTGCTTGAAGAGTGTTACAACTTTAGGACAGACCTGGGGAACACATCCTGACTTAATGGCCTCTGAGTAGTTAAGGAAAATCGCTCTGTTCCTTTCTTCCAAGCCAGCTCTTTATCAGGTTGGAAGAACTAGAGAAACTCCTAAGGCTTTTTCCTTCAATGCCTGTTTTATTCAAAGGCAGCATAGCTGCCTTCCAAAGCTTTAACTTAGACTGAAAACCAGTCATGTTCTAAATAAGCTGAGAATTAAAGATGCTGTGCATCAAGTTCAAACCAAAAGCTCCTGATTTCTCCCAAAATATCTAAGCACTTTCACCCTGACACTGTCTCAGTTCTGTATCACATTCCACCCTCCAGGTGGGCACAGGCTTATGTTAACTCAGGATTTATTTGGGGTTAAAATGTATTCTGTTTCCCAATGTTGAACAAGGTATTAATGGTGCCCTTAATGTCATTCACATGGAAAAATGAACATCATTCTGAACACTAAAAACAAACTCATGGAAAGCAATCCACATTTGTAAAATGCTTGAAGTTTTGCCTAAATCTATTTTTCTTTGTTTAATTGATTAATTGATTTGCGGTAGAGTCCCATGTAGTTCAGACTTGACTCAAACTCACTGTAGACAAGGCTAGCCTCAAACTCCTGATCCTCCTGCTTCCATCTCTCAAGTATTGAGATTACTGGCATCTGTCACCGTATTTGGAGAAACTATGTTTAAAGTAAATAAAACTACATAGAGGTCAAAAAGGTAAGAGAGGCTGGGCGGTGGTGGCGCATGCCTTTAATCCCAGCACTCGGGAGGCAGAGCCAGGCGGATCTCTGTGAGTTCTAGGCCAGCCTGGACTACCAAGTGAGTCCCAGGAAAGGCGCAAAGCTACACAGAGAAACCCTGTCTTGAAAAACCAAAAAAAAAAAAAAAAAAAAAAAAGGTAAGAGAAACTTCTTGAAATGCTACATATTTTGTCTATTTTCATTAATTTTAAAGTTAGTATCCAAAGCAACTGGCTTCATTATGGGTGTGTGTGTGTGTGTGTGTGTGTGTGTGTGTGTGTGTGTGTGTGTGTGATCAGTTCTTGTTTTCCCTCACACTCTCTACTCACCCTTTCTGTCTCCCGCCCACCTCTTGCTGGTTCTGTTCATCTCGTCAAATAGCCCCATTCTGCTTTTAAATCACAGGTGTTTCATTACCATCTGCCTACATATTTTCCTTCCTTCTCACAGTCTCCATTCTAATCTCAACACACACACACACACACACACACACACACACACACACACACATGCACACGCACACACAGAAATTGAGGTTCTACATATGAGAGGAAACTTTGTCTGCCTTATTTTGCTTAACATAATGATTTCTAGTTCCATCCACTTTATTATAACTGACATTATTTCATTTTTCCTTATGACCAAATAAAATTCATTGTATATATACCATATTCTGAAACAGTATATTTTCCCCTCTGTGATATATGCATATATATACATGTATTTACAAATGTACTGGATCATGTATTATTGTGTTATATGTGTGTATACACCGGTTTTTACAAATGTACTTGACCATGTATGCATGTGTGGCAGCCAGAGGTCGACTTTGGGAATCTTTATCACTCTCCATTTTATTTTTTGAGATAGGGTCTCCCATTGAATCAGAAGTTCACTCTTTTGCTTAGATGGGCTTGCTGGATCCACTGTCTCCAGTCCCCAACACTGTGGTTATATCTGTGCTTCATCTTGCCTGGCTTTTGACATAATGCTGGGGATCTTAACTCAGATTCCAGTGCTTGAGCAGTAAGTACTGTGCCATCTGAGCCATTCCCCAGCCTCTGAAATGTTACATGTTTTCTATATTATCCTTTGATGTCTATTTTTATTTCTATTGTCACTACCTTAATTCGGAACTTAATTTTTTTTCTAACCATGACTATTTGTGATAGTCTTTTAAATGGCCCTAATGTCTTCAAGCTTCAGTTCTCCTATTCTAATTTCCATGTTGAAATGATATCCAATCTTCAAACACAAGCTTGATTACTATTTTCTCCCTAAATAAGATAACCATATATATATATACTAGGATATATACTAGGATACTTCTAAGAGTACAAGTGGCCTATATAACTATAACTTCTGAGAGTACAAGTGACCCATAATTATAACAATAGTTATCCCAAGACAAGCTAAGAGGTATAAACTGGAACAATCCAGGCAAAACAGAATATGTGCTTACTGAATTAAAAGGGGGGAGGAGCTTCTTTAATTATCAAAAAAGTGACTCCATCCACCTTATACTTCTCTATGCCATCACATTTCTATAATATACTTACATTTGTCTTTCCCTACAAAATTGTTTCATATACCAAAAATACTTAGCAATTACTTGTTCACTTAAAACAGCTAAGATAATGTTATACATGGCAATATGAAGGAAAAAGTTAAGCATCTTTTAAATGAATAAATTTGCGTTTAAAATAAAGTTTTGCTTTCATTTGTTTTGAGAGGTGCCATTCTATTTAATTAATTTATGTACTAAAATAAACTCAATAAGTAGCTAATGGGGCATATTACTTCTCTAAAATTTATAGCATATGACTCTCAATAACGGTCTCTCAATGGACCGTTAACTATCTTCAGGGGAAACCATGAAAGAAAACCTATAGTTTTCTTGTTAGATGATTTTCCAATGTGGACAATTATGCACTAGAAACAGTCAACCCATTGTTACTGAGCAACCATGACCCAAGGAAACATTAGCTCTGGTAACATAGATTTGAGCCTTATAAATAGTCATGTCTGCCCAGAAGAAAGGGAATTCTCCTTTGGGTATTGGCTTCTCAACCTCTGCTAAATTGTCAAGTTCTCTGAAAATGGAGCTTAACTTTTGTTCCTTATTACAAACTCTAAAAATCATGTACTTGTGTGTATGACTTTGACAGTGTGAAACCAGGTGCTACTGGGTGTGACCACAGCAGTGTGAAGCCACGTGCTGCTGAGTGTGACCACAACAGTGTGAAGCCACATGCTGCTGAGTGTGACCACAGCAGTGTGAAACCAGGTGCTGCTGGGTGTGACCAAAGCAGTGTGAAACCAGGTGCTACTGGGTGTGACCACAGCAGTGTGGTGGGCATCCTAGAGACCAACATAACATTTTCACAATAGTATATAAACTAGTAAAACCCACATGGCTCACTTCTTTGAGACTTATTCTGGCAAAGGTGCCCACTTCGCTTTTGATGAACTGCAGAAGACACACAGGAGCCTCAGGCAATAACAGCCCGTGACCAAGCCCCATCTCTTTCGAAAGGAATGCAACCTTCTTTCCAATAGTAGGCTGATGTTTTGTTACTACCACCCTCTATCTGGCTGAAGTGAATTTTTTTAAGGCTTATAGAAATAATGCAATAAAATGAGATTTTTATACTATGTTTGAGAAATCAAGACTAAGAAATACTAAGATAGAATGATAAGATAAAACAAGGATTCAAGTTAGATATAGAAATATATAATGTTAGTTCCTCTGTAATTACTGAAGATGGCTTGTAAATCCAAAGTGTAACCTTGCCAGAAGTCAAAGCAAAGAAAATTCTTAATGCAATAGAAAAACAGCAATTTCAAAAGAGGCTCAGATTCCTCAGGTCTGAGGGTAAAGAAATTTCCACTGGGCCCTCATTAAACACAGTAGAGTCTGGAAGGTGTGCTGAACTTTGTTCTTTGTTCTGTGTCTAGTCAGTGAGTGAATGAGAGTTGGTTTAATAATATAATAAGCATCTGTGAATCTACATCTAATTACCAGAGGTGGGAACTTGGCATTAATCTCTACCAAGCGTACAATTCCAACTCAACTCAGTCCAGCTTCCTCCTACTAAAAGCTGTAATCACCCTGAAATCACATACCCCCCACCACCACTTATTATTACCTTGGTGCCTTTCATTTGTATATGTATTTAAAGCCATTCCTAAATCATTATCTTTTTAATTTCAGTTGTTTTCAACCTTAAAACCTATGGATGTTATTTAGTATATAATTTTAGGAGTTACATTTTCAATGTTACATTGCTAAGAACCGTCTGTACTTTCGTTGCCGTAAGTCACTTACTATGCTTGTCTTACTACTTCCACGTGTGACTACAACACCGCTTACTGTAGGCAGACTTTTCTGTCCCACCTGCCCACTCCCAAATAACCACACAGAGACTTATTATTAATTATAAATGCTTGGCCAATAGCTTAGGCTTGTTACTAACTAGCTCTTACAACTTGAATTAACCCATATTTCTTACCTGCCCTCTGCCACATGGCAGCACCCCTTCTTTCAGCACTGGCATGTGCATTTTCTGCTTCTGCTGCATCTCTCTCACTGTTCCCCAGACTCCTGGGACTCTGCCCTTCTTCCTCCCAGCATCCTCTCTGCCCAGAAAATTCTGTCTAGTTATTGGCCAGTCAGCTCTTTATTAATCAATGAGAGTAATATATATTTACAGTGTATATAAAAAAAATTGTTCCGGGCAGCCTATTTGTTTACTCCCTCACTGGTTGATATCTGGGCTGTTTAGTGTTAGTGAGTATAGATAATGACAGTGTGAATATTGGGTATACATCTCCTGTTCAAAAGTACAAATGTCTTAAATGTTTATATGTCGCAGAGTGAAATTGCTGGACAATCAAATATAGGTCATGTTTAACATGTGAAAATATACTTCATAAAAGATGGGTTATAGGCCGGGCGGTGGTGGCGCACGCCTTTAATCCCAGCACTCGGGAGGCAGAGGCAGGCGGATCTCTGTGAGTTCGAGGCCAGCCTGGGCTACCAAGTGAGTTCCAGGAAAGGCGCAAAGCTACACAGAGAAACCCTGTCTCGAAAAACCAAAAAAAAAAAAAAAAAAAAAAAGATGGGTTATATATGATGTCTAAAGGACAAAGTATTGAGTATAACTCACAAAAATATTCAGTACTGATCATGTGACTCAATCCCAAGTAACATTTAGCAAGAGAAATCGATAACCTGTGCTGCCACAAATACGATTCTTCTATGGAAGCTTTAGGAAGGAACTGAGCAGCAAAAAATTCAAAATCTAAAATTCAAATCGACTATGTGGTTGATTGAGAGTAGGAAAAACTACATTCCTCCAAAATAAAGTCTCAGGTAGTTCTCCTTTGTTTCTTAAAGGGTCTCTCCTTTTCAATGTCTTTGGATTTTCTGATTGTACAAACTAAAAATGTTCTATGTGGGGCATTAAAGCATCTTGAGCATTTCTCCTCAGCCAAGTTGAACTCATCCTGGAAACAAAGGATGACATCTCTGCTAGAGCAGACAGGAAACAGCTAAAGAGGAGAGGGCACTGGCAGATATGGTGCAGGTGAGGGTTAAGTGGTGAAAGACAATAGGCCGATATGAAGAAATGAAGAGAGTTCACTAGCATTCAATACAACTGGACTCAGGAACCAATGAGGAAATAGCAGAATCCAGATAAAGGTGTCTTTTGGGGCCACTATTAGCCATCACCCACTGTATCCAAGGGAAACACAGATGGTCCAGTCTACTTTCTCCTTTCTATCCACTGTACCCTTCTAATTTAAATGGTGCTGGTCACTGGTATCTGACCTTGCCTTTTCTCCAAAAGATATGATATTTTCAAAGATAGGTGAATACTTCTGACTAGATCTTGTTTGCTGTAGAGTAACTACTTCTGACTAGTTCTTGACTGCAATGGAGTGAATACTTCTGACTAGTTCTTGCCTGCCATGGAGTAAATACTTCTGACCATATCTTGCCTGCCATCAGTTATTTTGTCTCAGCAAGAGGCAATCAGCAAGTATCAGGAAACATCTGGACCGCCCTCAAAACATGTAATGATGTTTTACTTGAAAAGCAGTGTTCTGAGTGTACTGAATGTTTTTTGGTTTATTTATCTTCTCAAGATTTTAACATAAGTTTTCAGTGGGATTGACCCAGTTTTTAGACTCAAATCTCTATGACTTGCTGGAAGAGTACTCAAATTTCAGGGAAGGCCAGAAATATTCCCTGAAATTACCTTTGAAGCATTAATCTAAGTAATCTTATCAATAAAAACCAGAAGTCAGATAGAGGGGTAAAACCTGAAAGACCAGAAAAGCAGAAGAGCAGCCACCAGTGACTTTCTACTTCTCCCACTCCTATGACCAAAAGAGGGCAAGACCTTGTCTCTGCCCTGCCTTATTACTTCCTGTTTCTTCTCTGTACAGACCTCCAGACCTCTATGGTTAACTAGTGGCTAGCCCCACCCTCTGATCCCAAGAAAGATTTATTTGTCAGAACACAATCAAAATATCACACAACATTTTCCCTTTTTTGTCTAAATATAAAAGCAAAGGTTTTAACTAACATAGAAAAACTATATACAATTAGTACAAAAACTATATACAAATACTTGCAGGCATTAATAAATACATTAACAATGTCTAGTCCATTGGCATTTGACAAATTCAGAGAAAATACTCCATTACCTATCCTCTCTTGGTGTGGTACCTAATTCATTTGCCATCCTAACTTGTATTACCGACCCAAAACTATCTTTTTATGTCCATCAACCTTATACACTTTACACCTCTTTTGTGAGTGTCTTTTCTGAATTTGTTAAAAAGTAAAACTATAACTATGTAGTCTTCAACTCTGTCCGAGGCCTGAGAAGGGTATAATACTACCTGAGTAAACAGGAAGTGCAGAGCAAACAACTTCCAAAATTAAGAAATGACAGAAACAGCTGGCTGCCTGTAGAGTCACCCAAGGTTCTTCTGTAACATTGGGTATCCAACTCTGACCTACAGGCCTAGCATATCTGACAGACTTTCCAATGAAGCAGAGAATTTTGAAGTACTGACCTGCCTTGTCTTGGCAAAGTTCAGCAGTCACCTATCTTTCATCCTGATGGTCCAGTAACTGTCAGCAATTGAGGTAAGGGCAGTTTTTTTGCCCACGTGGATTGCTTTTGCCATAATGAAAAAAAACTCCATATAGAGTTTCTTTGATGCCCATCATCCTCTTTGAAGTAATTGGTGCTGCCAGAGGCAGATGTGTCTCACTGTCAAGAAAAGTCTAAGTTCTTAAAACATTTTCTTTTTTTTTTTTTTTTTTTTGGTTTTTCGAGACAGGGTTTCTCTGTGTAGCTTTGCGCCTTTCCTGGAACTCACTTGGTAGCCCAGGCTGGCCTCGAACTCACAGAGATCTGCCTGCCTCTGCCTCCTGAGTGCTGGGATTAAAGGCGTGCGCCACCACCGCCCGGCTATTAAAACATTTTAAATGACATATTCCGTAGGTCTTTGAAGTGTTTGAAGATTGCCTATCTATCTGAAATATATCTCTGTATAATTCTGAAAACCTAACTAACAGGACTATAAGTTTGCTATTAGAGATAACTATTAATCTGTATTTCTTAATTATATACATTTTAAATGAGCTCCATAAACATAATATCCTAAACAAGAGTAGAAATATACACACAGTATAACAAAATTAACTTTAAACTTGTATTAATAAACCAAAATCCATACCAATGTAAAATGTAAGATTAATAGTTGGTTTTTGGATTAAAGTAGATTCAATAATCTACTCTTTTATCCTATCATTTCTATATCACCCTTTTTCTTTTCAGAACAAGATCCCTGAATCTAATCTCCTTTGTTCAGCTTTTTTCCTGACCATTATCAGTAATAACTTTTAACCAACCCTCCTAAATGATGACAAATATCCATAACCCACTGAATGACCAAAAACCATCCACCTTACCTCTTGGGAATGTGGGCGTCATGTTCTTAAAATTATTTCCTGCTGTCTGGGGGTGATAGCATCTTTAGGGTACCCTGAATAAATCGGGATAATTGTCAAGTCCGGGGAGAACTAACTGTATAATTTGTTTTCCAGTCTCTGTGTAATGGGAAAGTGCAGGGCTTATATCAAGTCCTGGCTAGAGTAGTCTGTGAGGCTGGACCATTTCAGTTAGCCACCTTGAAGTTGTCCTGAGCAGTTTTTAGACCAAAGCTGATCTTTAAGTGGTGTTTGTCAGCTCAGTGGAATTACCATAGTCCAGGTTGAATCATTGTTGTGGGGTCCCATCCTCCTTATGAAGACTTCAAAGGTCACTCTTAGGCATGGTCATGGTTCACTGCAGAAAACTTAAACATTTTAAATGTCACATGCACCACATCTCAAAAAAGTTTAAGGACCATAATTTGTAATGTACATCCAAAGTTCAAATACTTAATTCCTAGCTACCTGGTAGATATTCAAACCTGAAATCGTGCCCAGGAAGCTAAATGAAGCCTTTTTCTAGAATTAGTTCTATATATGACCATTAATATCATGACAAAAAGTTTAAAATATATATATTAATTTTATAAATTTTGAGATAATATTTATACCTTAAGAAAAACTTTAAAGGTTCAAAATAAAACCAAAGGATTATGAGACTAGTGGCAATAGAATAGTCCCTTAATTTTGTTTTTTCTTCTGTCCCATATCAGGTGGCTCTTCTGACATGAGACAGAGATTTTAGATTTTACTTTTAACAAGCATGCTTGGGTTTAGAGAAGGAGAGAGCCATGCTCCAACTCCAAATCCAGCTTTAATTTTAAATTGAACTGGGACTACAAAAAGACCATTTTCATTATGTGTTTGTAGAGAACAGCAGAAACAAACATTAGGGAAGATTTATGAAATTTTATCCTGTTGGAAATGTGATATACCAATAAGCCAATTTGCTCTTTTTCTTGGGATATTTTCTCTGGGTAATTTGTCCTTTTTCTTCAGATGTCTCATTTGTTCAATGGTCTTCAGATTCCTTAGCTGGATTCCTTCATTCTCCTGGAAAGACAAAAAACAAAACCCTGCCCCAAGCCTAACTTTGGGAAGTTTCCCTTTTGGCAAGTTATATCTGATCAAATGCAAAGCATTTGTTAGTCTTATAGGTTAGTTTAGATTGAAAGGTCACACTGGTTGATGAACTATCACCTCTTCTAATCAAAAGGACTTTCTTGCTCAAATCTAATCTTTATCGATTTTGATGGTATCCATAGTTTTTCTTCTCCTGTGGAAACAAAAGCAAAACCTCTTCCCCAACGTAACACATATCCTGGTTTCCATTCTGAGGTCAGCACATCTCTAAAGTATACAGGCTGATTTAATTCAGTAGTTTTTTTTTTTCTATTATCCAATGTCTCTCTACAGCTGTTGTTCCTTTCTCATTATTAAAAAGCATTATGCAACCTGTCGCTGGAGTCCTCATTACCCCTTTCTGTTTATTTAGCATATCTTTGTGTTCAATTAGATCTATAATTGCTTGCCCTGTAGGATTGTGTGGTATGCCTGTAATACACTTTATGATGTAATATGCAAAAGACTGTTTCATTTTACTAGAGATACATGCTGGACAGGAAACATCATTTACAATTCTTTATTGAATGTGTTCATGCTACTTAGAGTTGAAAGGGTAAACAACTTGAGAAAAAAAAGAATCTTTCTTCTCTTTGCATATCCAATTAAGTAAAATCTAAAAAAGAAAAAAAATTAACCTTTATCTCCTCCTTCCTAAATAACACAAATTGCTCCATGCAGTGCTCAGTGAGTTATGGGCAAAGGGCAAGTTCAGTGGATAAAGCCCAGACTCTCCACAGAGGGAAAATCAGAAGATGAAACAGCCCCCAAAGGTCTTCTGAGTTTCCATACTGTGACTTTGTCATTTGATTAAGAATATTATAAATCCTCCAGCAGCTGATAATGAATGCATACATTGCAGATCCCATCAAGTATGGTTCCTTTAAGTTACACCCAGTACATCTTATCTTAACTTCCTTGTCAGAGGAAACTGGTCTAGACTTCATGATGTTCTGTCTCCACCTGGAGCATGCTACTACAAAACAAAAGAATTAACGCTGGGTAAAATGTCAAAGAACACAAATATTATCCCTTTGCAAATGATCAGTAATCTTCCTAAATGTGAAAGGGATTTCTAAGAGAATATAGCAAATATTAGGCACAGTGCCAATGACAATAAGCAAATTGCTCCATATTCATAGTGTATACAAAATCTTATTATTCCCAGAGGAAACTAGGTGCAACTTGAATAGTAACATAGAAATCCAAAGGAGATTTCAGTTTCTGAAACATATATCTGTTCCCTCTACATTTTACCAATGTTGTATTTGTGAAAAGGTTGGGAAAAATATGAAATGATTAATTGAAGAAATTATTGCATAATTCATTATCTAAAGCACATAGTTGCCTGGAATGGCTAGATAGCTCAAATGAGTGGGGAAGATTTTTCCTTTCAATCTAAATTATCTTCATAGGGGCCTCAACACCCTCCTTCAGTGTGAATAGGTAGGCTTAGCTTTCCTATGTACAATACAGTAAAATGAGGTATTTCTTGATTAATAATACAAGGAAAAGAACAATGACCTAGTGTGTCCCCTTTCTGGACCATCTTTATACCACTAAGTTCTCGATTGATCTAATTCTGCCCACAATACTTCTGAGGACTTAACACTCTTCTCCACTTAGTCTATCTGAATTTGTATGTATAAAATGAGACTAAGTCCTACTCTGAGCACTGAGATATCTCTAGTCTAGTATGGTACGCTTCATGTATCCCCTGGGTTAATCTATAACATCAAAGTGCATTGGCTTGCATTCACATAAGTGTTGCAAGACAAGCTACAAAACATAAAAGCCATTAAAAAATGTATGGGGGTAAACAGCAGCTCATGAATTAGATGGCATCAATCCATGAAATATAGAACAAAGAAGTATGGAAGAGAATGCATTCCAAGGGACTGTCCCTCCATAGAGACACCTAGATGTTCTGGTAGTGCTGGAAAATCATCATCGGTTATACTAAATTAAATTTTGCTTTGCTTATGTACAAACCCAGGGCACTTGAACTACCTCAGATAAAACTCAACCAAATAATTATTTTAACATATGTCACATCAGTGAATTGATAATAAAGCAAATTCCTAAAATAGCATTATAGCATACTGCGTGGAAGAGCCTAGACAGGGCATAAACAGAGCAAGGGCTGATCATGTGCAACCTTAAGACACTGGCCTTAAGCCTGCAGAGATGGACATGGAATGGCAGGCATGATCATAAATGTTACTTTGCAGCCTGACTGAGAGCTAGCAAAGGAACTGTAGTATCTACTGGTGGAGACACTCAGGAGGAAACTCAGTTGATATACTGTAACATAAAGTCATCAGAAAGTTCTGTCCCTGAATATGCATGCTTGCATATGCACAGCACACTCATGTGCTAATGGAGATACTATTCAGCATTCATTACGGAATGGTCAGTTCTAGAAAAGTACTAATATATAACATGTACATTATTATAAATTAATGATATGCTTCTGGTAAATACAATCAGTAATGGTGCAGGCTACCCCCATTTGCATGGGTAGTTTATGTGACTCCAGTAGTAGTGAATATTTAAATGTCTGAAGTCCAGGTTAATCAGCTCAGATACAAACACTAATTTGACAGCGAGGAGCCAGGTGCTTTCTGGTGCCATGGATGCTTTGTGGTTTCTAAAAGCACTGTGATTACTTAGTGTCCACTAATTATTCGCAATCCTTTGAAATTTTTAGTCAGGTTAAAAGGGAAGCTAAAATGAGGGGTATAACCCAAAGACTATTTTATACCATTAATAGCTTTTGGCTCATAATGCTAAATTTCGGTTTCTTTCTGAAACTTGACATAAAATGCTTTTAACATGTATTATCATACTAAAGTCCGTGAAATTAGCATCTGTGCACTCATGACCATTGAAAGTATCAGCAATGTAACTGATAGCAACAAAAGCTAATGATTCTGAAATTCGCATTATTGATACTGATACAATAACATTAGAACAGCACAGGAATAACATAATTGTTAATTCTATGTAGCTGGATAAGTCAGGCTTTCCTCTCTTCTCTAAATGATAGTAGCTTTTTAGTTGGTCACTGAAATATAAGTCAGGATCCCAAGGCTTCCTGAGTCATAACAAAGGATAACATATGGTTTTGCAGTCTAAATAGATAAGTATATGTAAACAACTGGTGAGATACCAAGTTTATGCTACTTCATTTTCACTATCACAGACTTGAACTTGGATATTTCATGTTTTCACAGTGAATTTCAGAGGCCCTCCTGGGAAGGAGCTGCCCCTGAGGATGCCAAACACTGGAGCATACAGGCACTGACTGAGGATCCAGAGATGTGGCTAAGGGTATGAAGCTCAGGCTTCACCTGGATTTTCCTCCGTAGGCCATCCTTATGCACCACGTATTAATTCTACCTAAGCAAATGCTTTGTTGAAGAATTTAAAATGTCAATATGGAGCAGGTGGAATCCAAACTTTATGTTGGAATGATAAATCTTTTACCTCCTGTGACTGAAAAGCTGTAAAATAAATTTAAATGTGGTTCTTAGTCTAATACTTGAGTACTTTTACTTAAAACTTTAAAAGTTCATATGCTGTGCCCTCATATGCTAAATATACAGAGATCCTTAGACACCAGGGGCCCCAATGGTTTATCACTCATCTATTGGTATTTGCTGAGTAACCATAGTTCAGTATAGACAGGAATAAATAACATACAGTTATGTAATCCTCATATGATTATTTATAGGTTAGAGTAAATTCTTTCACCATCCCAAATTCACATTAAAAGCTATTCACTTCCCGGAACTCAAACTTCCAGAACACAAGCATGGATCAAATACTAAGTTCTATGACAGAAGTTTTGTAAACTCTTCTCACATTTATCAGTTCATAAGGGAGAATCATATTCCAGTCATGTTAGGGGTCACCTTGTCATTTATATTAAAATTCTAATTTGCTCTGGGCCTAAGAGCCTTTAGACCTAAGCAGTAGATGAAATAATTCTTAGTGCAGTAAAATAATTTCATTGAAAAGACATTATTCTTTCTGACCTGTACTCATGAGGATGTCCAAAAGGGGTTCTGCCCCTGTAGTCATCATTAGAACTGTCTGCAGAACTTGCTTTCCATCATTTGGGGTATACGGCGGTATAGCTCATCCCTGCTACTTCACAGATGGGTATAGCCAAGTGGACATCCTTTAGCCACTAAGACATAACTAAAAATTACATGCACCCTCTGATTAGAAGCTGTAGGAGACAATAAGGAATCCACAAAGCACTTTTCTCCTACTTCGTTAATATGAAAGTTCATGATGAAATCAGGGTTCTCAGGACAATAATGAGTCACTGAGATGACGCACAACAGGCATTTAGCATAAATAAATATTTGCCAAAAAGAACTCTTACGGTGGGAAAATATTAGGAGTTGGTAGTTGCTTTGTTATTTCAACAGATTTATGTTATCCTGACTTAAAAGTCCCATAAATTTCCAGAAGTCCACTCATAAATTAGGCATAATACATCGATTTAAAATCTTTCACAATAATAAATAATAGTTCAACAAAAAAGGGTGATCTTAAACTTTGTTATATACAGAGCACTGTAGAATAATATTGGCAGTTATTAGAAGGGGGTCTCAAGGAGTAGTTCAATCTTGATTGTCTTACTTGGAAATATCCAAGACTAATTAATATGTATTCCCTAAATAAAGCAGAACATGAAATAAGTCAAATTGTGAAATAGAGTACCTTAGAAACTCTTAAATAGACTTTCATGTATTTTTTATTTTCTCTGTGTTCACAGTTTCCTTCTATAAAATATCTCTATGTGCCACTGTCATATAAATCTGTTTATCATTATGTCATCTCCCATATATGTTCAGAAACTATAATAGATTGTTAATATTTTTAATCAAAATCCAACTCTTTGACCTGTCCCTGTACATGTTTCCCAGCACAGTCCAATGTATGCCTCTACCATTCTCAACCCACCCTGACTGCCTTCTTCATCTAGCATATCTTTCAAATGTGCTCCACAAAATGGAGTCCCTAGATCCTTGCACTATTTATATTGCATTTGTGTGGTGTGTGATTTGCTTCTTGATTATAAACAGTGTCTATTTATTATTGTGGACGTATATACATTGTCCTGTCCCATCCAGATTAGACTGCCAACTTCCCAAGGTAAGTAGTCTGCCTCCCGCTGCCCTGGCCAACTACTCTGCATACATTGTACAACGTTACAAATATCCATTTGCTTTTACTCATAACAATATTAGCAAGGAATTAAAAGATATACCAAGGCCCAAACTAACAAACACACAAGTCTCCTAAATTACCTAAAAATCTTGTTTATGGCTCTTTAAGAATAGAGCACCTCCTTTTTTTTTTTTTTTAAGTAAGTCTCCTTTTCCAATAAAAGCAAGGCCTGAATCCCAAGTGGGGATCTATGTGTATACAGAACAAAATTAAAGTACATGTGTGGATTTGCTCAGATGTGGAATCCTAGGATTTCTGAGAGAAAGTGGAACTCACTGGGCAAGAATAGGGTGTACATCTTAAGAACTAGGTAAAGCTGAATGCACTATTCTTAACTCTGGAGCAGACCTGAAGTGTGAGTGGGTAGCCCTGCTGAGTCAACAGGTTCACTCACAACCCTTCTGCAGGGACAAATCAGAGCCCAGCTCTGCTCACAGTGGACTCAAGGCAACTTGTTTTGTAGCTGAGTTCTTGGCTCCAGGGTAATGAATGGTACTCCATGAGGTCATGAACAAAAATCCCCAAGCTACCTGTTCCACACAGGAAGCTCTCTGGGACCTGGCATTTAGGGAAATATCGATTTGAATACTATTTATGCATGGCCAAAAAGATATTCTGGTGATTTCTGTCTTATATGCCTGTGGTTGTTTAAATGTTAAGAAACCAGTTTAAAATGTATTGTTACAATTAAATGTGTGCAGATAATAGACCCTCCTCTTTATCTAATTGAAACAAATTTACATAGAGATCTAAAAGAAAAATTATACCCTAAAGGAGTTGTATAATGGAAAGTAATTGTACTCCAAATTCCATAAGTAGCAACATGTTTATTTCATGATGATAAATACCTAATTGGGTCTAGAGTCTTTAACCTGTTTTCTACATTGAAGGTCTAAGTCTTTAATCACAATTTCACTCACCTCCCCTCCCCCACCAAAAAAATTACTGCCTTCATTTTCAAAACTTTTGATGGTTACCAATAGCAAAAGTGAAATTTACTGCTTACCACCCAACTTCTGATATGACTAGTATGAGTCTCTGTATTAACTAACATACACTATACCAAGATGCCTCTCAGATAAGGACTGACAGGTGAGCTTATCTATAGATATAGATATATATTTGGAGGGCAATTTGATATTATGTCCTTTTAGCATTATAACAATGGAAGGTTCACTCCAAGACCTATTAGCTCCCCAGCTGTGGGTTCTTGTCCAGATTTATAATGCCACAGGTGAATTTCCTCCTCTGGAGGCCTTACATTCAATCAAAATGTGGTTGGCTCTACCCATAACATTCATGCCACTGTTGTACCCATGGACTTATCTTGCCAGGCTGATCGTTATTGTAGCCCTTGGGATTCACATCTGGGTAAGAATACTAATAACGTTTCTCCCCTGGCAGCCTGTATAATACCATCCAGTATTATGAAGGCTAGCTAACAAAGTGAAAGTACCCAGGTCAGTGCCAGTTTGATTTCTCCATATCCCTTGACCTAAGTACGTGATGTCTTCAGCCATAATATTACCCTTAAGTTGTTGTAGGCAATCTAAAAGTGTGCAATAGCCTGTACTGTCTGAGGGTCTCTGCGGACCCCTATAACTCACAACTTTGAGGGGAGATATCCCGCACTTGAAACTGGGTGAAGTGTAGAGAACAAGTATTTGTAGAGTTCACAGACATAAATAGGGCATCTATATCTCACCCTTCCCCCACAATGCTCAGGGGACATCACAGAAGGAGAAGCAGAAAGACTGTAGAAGCCAGAGCTCAGGGCTGTTGTGAAATAGTGTCTTCTGGATGTGACACTATTATTTCCTCTTGAATGTACAGCAACTGTGGTATCAAGACTTCCAGAAGACCAAGTCAGTCAAAATTTCAGCATGTATGAAGGAGGGGCTCAGAAGCCTCCACTCATACCTGAGGAAGTATTGACAGCTGATAGCTGCTAGGGGAGAGTCCATTATCTGTACAAGTGTGGCCCCTGGTTGATCATATTCCAGTGATGCCACCACACCCATGAGCATGTAGGCAGCACTAATTAGACTCAGTGGATTATTTAGAAAAGAGTCAGGCAGTGATGGTATGCACCTATTATCCTATCACTTGGGAGGCAGAGGAGACAGGTCTCTCGGTTCAAGGCTACCCTGGTCTACAGAGTGAGTTCCGGGACAGCCAGAGCTACACAGAAAAAACTTATCTCAAAAATAAAATTAAAATTAAAAAAAGGAAGAGTACATGAATTTGGGAGTACATGGATGGGGATGATCTGGAATGAGCTAGAGGGGGAAAATGGGGTGTGTGTATTGAAATACATTGAATACTTGTATAAAATTTTCAACAAATTAATAAAAATGTTGCATTTTAAGAGAAAATATCTGGCTTTATTGTTTACCTCTCTACAGGCAGCGGGACCTGGGAAAGTGAAACAAATAAGTAAGGCAGACTGAAGTCTCAAACAATATCCAACTTTAATCAGAGCATCAGATAATTTATACTCTGAGCATTAAGAAGAATCACATGAGTAAAGTATACAATCACAGGGTCAAGCCACAAGTTTCAGGCAAGCCACACATAGTGAACAGCAGCAAAAATATGTTTTTCCACACAGGCATATAAACACATAACAGTAGACAATTGTAATGACTAAATTGAAGTCAACACACACCTATCCACTACACCTGGGAGGGGCACAGAATTGGACATAATCCAATAATAATTCTGTGTTTTTGAAGAAATTGAGGTCATAAGACTCTTGTCTTGGTTTCTTTGAGTTTTCTCACAAGCAGTCAGAAATTTCCTCACATGACTTCATTCTTGGATGGTGTTCCAACAATTAAATAAATACATTTTATGATTGAGGGAAGATAATAAGCTCTTAAATTGTAAATATACAGAAATAATATGCATGAAGCTTTATGTACATTAAATTACAAAATATTTTGAAATTTCACAGTAGTTATCAATAAGGAAATATTTAAATTATTTCACAAAATAACTATACAAATAGAAAGCCTGTTTTAAGGAAAAATTCAGTCTCCAAAGCTATGCATAAGATGTTTTACTATATTACACTTTTTCTGTTGTAAGATGTTTTTCTACATTATACTTTTAATAGAGAAAAATCTAAATTACTTCAATAGTTCATCATGTCCATGCAAAAGAATGAGATAGCTTATTCTGAAGCCAAACATGAGTGACCAAAACCCAGGAACATAAATTCAGCCCACCCTAAATACTGTATTCCAAAATGGAAATGTTTTTGTGAAGTTTTTGTAGTTTAGAAAAGAGAAGGTCAAAATCAAGACATTTTTAAAAATACACTTGTGGGAGCATCAGATAGGTGGGTTACAGTTGAGTGGGGAAATCCTGGCTATGAGCTTCTGATAGTATCTCACATGCTTAGCTCAGGCCATTCCAAAATGTTTTGCCTGATAATCCTAGATGCAGAGGTGGATGATGAATGCTGCTAACGCACTTAAGATAGCTCCAGATAGTTAGCTCTGTATCCACAATGTTTCAACTCTTTAGAGTCTGATCACTTAGCATTGTAAAATCTTTAACATGGAGGTGTCTTCTTTTCTGTAAACTTCAGCTCATAACAACATATAGCTATTTAAACTTTCAAACATTGCAAATGGTTAGGGGAAATGATACAATGTTAAAATTATAAGCCAGTCACATTATACAAACCAGTTAAGTAATGAAGCATGTTGGATTTACATCCACAGGATTATCTTCTATACTATGGCACTGTAACTTTGTGTTTTCTGTGTTAGAATCAATGTTGCTTATTTATTTAATTGCTGTATTTACTTAATTTTTCTTTGTAGTGACAAAATATTTCTTCTTTGCCTATTTGGAAACCTCTAAATGGTTACTTGGTGAGGGAGGTGTTCACTTTCCTTCCAGATAGCTGGTGACTTGTCAGGAGGTCATCATGTGAGTGTCACTGTTTTCTACCACATTGTAAATGATTAGGTAGAAATTTTCATGTATTTTAATAACCAAAGCCCTAATTTACAACATCTTCTATATTTTAAATGTTCAGACATCTGTTGTTGTAGTTACACTGCCACAGCAAAAATACATTACTTTCTTATTTGGCAAGCACTACAAATATATCTGTTATTTACAAGCTTTTTGCCTCATCTATCAAGGTTGCTCAGAGCAGATAGCATTTAGTGACTAAGTAAGACATGGCAAAGAATGATAAAAAAGGAAAACGATTGCAGCCATACTTATGTTAGTGCAGGAACGCCAACTGAAAAAGGTGAGAACTCTGTCAAGAAAGCATTTCCGTAATGGAAGCATGCCCTCCGTTGTAATCTCAACAAATACGATCAGTGCAGGTTCAGCAATCCTTGGGCTGGGCTCTGTACCACAACCACCACCACTATCAACACCATCACCATGGTCACCATTACTTCCATCACCACTGTCATCCTCATTGGTAACCTACCAAGTTTCAAATAAACTAAGACCTCTAGAAATCTCAACAGGCTACAATAAAGCAGACTGGAAAAGGACAGCAGAGAAAGGAACATGCTTTGAGTAATAAATTCCATTCATTTGGGTTACATATGTTCCCCAGGGATGTTTCTGTATGTGTGTGTTGGGGTTTTGTTTTCCGCTCTTTTTGTATTCTCTTGTGTGTCATCCCTCAACACTAGACCATCCCCCTAAGAATAACTGGGACAAAGGCGTCTTTCCAGAGCACCTTCCTTCTAAAGAAGCCTCCTGAATATTTGTACAATCCTACTGTCTCCTGAGTGTCCCTTGCATGATTAAATAAACTATAGTAAGAATAATTTTATATAGAGAGAAACCTTATGTAAGGAAATAGCAATGAGTCAGAAAGTAATAAATGTAATAACTGTCCGTTTCAGTGTTACCAGGGGAATTTAGATTCATAAACTCACCACTTCTTCAAAGACATAAGGAAATTTTTTGATAAAGAAAAATATGTTTATTTACAGTTTAGCCAAACAAAGAAAACAAAAGACTCCCAGCTTTCCCCGCATTTCCTCTATCAGTGTTCTAATTTTACCAAAGGATAGAGCAAAGGTCAAGAACTATGGAGAGGTTAATGTAAGTTGCCAGAGCTGTGTGTAATCTTCCTGGGAGCTAAATTCTTTCTCTGGCTACAACCAGAGGTTCACCCATTTCTTTAGGGTGTCAGGGGACATTTTAATTATTTAGGGTCCTTTGTTTCAATGCCCTAGGAACACAAGTGTCTCTATGGAATCTCTCCTCCTGTCAGAGTGACTAGCACAGCACATAAAAAATACCCCCTCGCTCCCCAGGAATACTCTGCTAGTATCACATTTATCCCAGAGTGTACAAGGATACATTGGAACACCTGAGCCATCTTTCCAGCCTCCAAAGACATTTTAATATATATTTTAAATACAGGGCTAAGAGAAAGAGGGGTGCTAAGGATGAAAATAAAACAAACTTGAGAGTCAGGGTGTGGGTGTGAGCTTCTCAACAGACTCACATTACAGTCCTTACAGTAGTCATATGCAAGATTTGGGTGGTGTCTGAAATTGTTATCTTCAAAAGATTGCTAAGGAATTTAGCATGGGATGGTTCCTGGGGGGCATCTGATACGATTGCAATTGATTAAAAAAAAAATCCAGGTCATTAGTATATAGGAAGTTGGAATGTCTCCATTGTAAATAAAGTTAATATTCTTGTTTGTGAATGTTCCAGAAAATAATCTGAGTAAAGAGTAAAGACCCCCTGGAAGATTGTGGTGGCTTGAATGAAAATATCTCCCATAGGCTCATGTAAATGGACGTTTCTCTCCTGCCCACCTGTTCCCAAATACCCAGCATCCGCTTCCCAAATAATTGACTCAGAGGCTCAATATAAATTATAAATGCTCAGCCAATAGTTCAGGTTTATTACTAACTAGCTCTTACATTTTGAATTTACCCATATTCCTTATTTACGCTCTGTCATGTAGTGGTACCTTTATTATCATGGAGCATTCATCTCCTGCTCCCTCTGCATCTACTGGCAACTCCTAACTCCACCCTTCTCCTTCCTATCTTCCTTAGTTTGGTTTTCCAGCCTAACTTCCTGCCCAGCTACCAGCCTCTTGGCTTTTTATTAACCAATGAGAGTAATACATATTCATAATGTAGAAAAGAACAGGCTCAGATATTTGAATACTTGGTCCCCTGTTGGTGGTAGAGTTTGGGTGGGTTAGAAGGTCTGGCTTTGCTGGAGGAAGTGTGGAGGCGGGCTTTGATGTTTCATTTCATTGCATTCTCTCTGCTTTATGATTAGGGTTTAAGATGTGATCTCTCGAATTGATGCTCCAGGTGGATGTTTGCCTGCTACCATGTTTCCCTGCTGTGATGGTAAGACAGGCTTTTACCCCTCTGGAGCCATAAGCCTAAATAAATACTTTCTTCTAAGTTGTCTTGGTCATGGTCATATATTGAAGCAATAGAAAAGGAGATGATACATAGGTCCCATAGGGTTAGGTTATAAGCATGGTCTTTCTCTTTTAGCATAAATTATATAAAAAAGGACTAGTGTCTCTATGTGGACAACATTTTATGACGAATGTTATTAATTGTGCTAGAATTCTAAATTCTCAGCTGACAAGAAGCTCCAGGCAGACTCCAGAAGGAAAGGTTCCTTTATCTTCCTGTGTCCCCATAATTTTTCTGTCTTTATGTCCTGTCATTCTGAAAGCAGATGAAGAGGGATCTGAATCAAGAAACAGACAAGAGAGAGAGCAGGAGAAAACTGCTGTACTTCACTAAGGTGTGTTTAAATTGCTTATCTGATCTTGATTTGACTTTCATAAGTGGTATGTATCAAGGAATATTTCTTTTAGATTTTCATTTGGTAGAGTGCAAATTTTTAAAGGAAGTCCTTATGATTCTCTGGATTTTCACAGTGTCTGTTGTTACATCCCTCTTTTTGTTTCTAAATTTTGTTGATTTGGATATATTCTCTCTGCCTTTTGGTTAATTTGGATAAGGGTTTGGCAATCTTCTTTTCTCAAAGAACCAATTCTTTGTTCCATGGATTATTTGTATTTTGTTTTTTTGTTTGTTTGTTTCTGTTTTATGGATTTCAGCTCTGAGTTTGATAATTTCTTGCTGTCTACTCCTTTTGGGTCTATTCTTTTTCTTTTAGAGCTTTGAGGTGTGCTGTTAAGTTACTAGTATGATCTGCTCAAATGTTTTATGTAGTGCTATGAACACGCAGTGCTGTGAACTTGCCTCTTGGAAACACTTTCATTGTGTTCCATAAGTTTGGGTCTTAGATTTCTTGCTTATTTCTGTCTTGACCCATTTTTCATTCAATAGTAAGTTGTTCTGTTTCCATCAGTTTGTAAGCTATCTGCTGTTTCTGTTGTTGCTGGCATCCAGTTTTAATCCATGGTGGTCTGATAGGATGCAGTGAGTTATCTCAATTTTCTTGTTATCTGTTGAGACTTGTGTCTGAGTATTTGGTCAGTTTTGGAGCTGAGAAGTTATATTCTTTTGTGTTTGGGTAAAATGTTCTGCAAATGTTTGTTAGGTCCATTTGGTTTATAATGTTTGTTAACTCCAGCATTTTTGTTTAGTATTTGTCTGGATGACTTGTCTTAGTGCGAGTGGGTTATTGAAGTCTTACACTATCAGTAGGTGAGAATTAATATGTGATTTAAGCTGTAATAGTGATTCTTTTATGAACTTGGATTCCCTTATGTTTTGGGCACAGATGTTAAGAACTGCAATGTGGGACTCTGTTCCCCAGGACCCTCCCCTCTGCTCATATCTTCCCAGCCCCTTGCAGGCACTGCTGCTGAGCCCTGCGCCAATCCCAGTGGACTTCCTCCACTCAGGCACAGGCCATAGCTGCCTATGGGTAAAACAGCCCCACTCTCTAGATTCTATATCCCATGACCCTTCCCACAGCCCATGCCATCCCAGTTCCTGGCAGCCCCTCTGCTGGACCCTGCCCCCAACTGCAGTGGACATACACCATTCAGGCACAAGCCCCACAGCTTGAACAGTCTCCAGCTGCTCAGATGTAGGTCATACTAGTCAGAATAACAGCTGCAGGCCACACCAATCAGAAGAACAGAGACCCCCTGCTCCACCAAAGGCCAAGCTAACCTACAGAAGGCCAAGTCCCAGTTTGAACAGAGACTCCAAATTAGACCAGATATCACACAAGCAGCCAGAAATCCAGGCCACAAAAATGAGAAAACCAAAGAGGAAACAGGAACCAAAGAAAAAAATATCCATCCAACAAAAACAAATCTGTGGTGGTAATCTAATTGTACTGAAATGTGATTTTGATTGTATGTTAATAAATAAAGTTGCCCGGGGGTCAGAGCTATTAGAGCCATAGACAGAGTGTGGCAGTGGTGGCACACGCTTTTAATCCCATAGATCTCTGTGTGTTCAGGGATACAGCCAGCATTGGAGACATACGCCTTTAAGACCTAGAGGGCTGTACATACAGACAGTGACGAGGCAGTCACATGTTTGGGTTTACAACCAATGAGAAGGCAGAATGACTGGAAAATCGACTTACACACAGGAAATAGCTCTCTTTCGGGAAGCTGGGACAGCAGGAGGAAGGGTGAGATTTTAGCTCTGAGCTCTGACCTCTCGGCTTTCTCTTTTACATTGTTTCTGTGTTTCTTATTTAATAAGACAGTTGGTTACATCTACACAAATTCAGAAATCAGGGACTAGAATTAATCATCCCAAACCCGGATGCCAGTGTGAAAATACAATCAGCAACATCCAGGGCAATATGGCACCACCAGAGCCCAGCTATCCTATGACAGCAAAACTTGAACATTCTAATACAGCCAAAGCACAAGAAAATGACCTTTAAAACAATTTTATGGAGATGATGGAGGTCCCTAAAGAGTAAATAAAAACAAAAAACCCATAAAGAAATTGATGAAAGATAACCAAAAAATTAGAGGAAATCAACAAATCCCCTAAAGAGTGTTGAGAAAGCCAAGGGTGTGGGGGGGGAACAAATGAAGGAAACTACTCATGACATGAAAATCAAAATAGAAACAATAAAGAAAACACAAACTGAGGGAATTCAGGAAATGGAAAAATCTGGGTAAGTGCACAAGAACTACAGACATAAGCATAAACAACAGAATACAAGAGATGGAAGAAAGAATCTCAGGTGTTGAAGATAGAACAGAAGAAATAGATTCATCTGTCAAAGAAAATATTAATTCTAAAAATCTCCTAGCACAAAATATCCAGAAAATCTGGAACACCGTGAAGACCAAACCTAAGGATAATAGGAATAGGAGGAGAAGAATCTCAGCACAAAAACCCTGAGAATATATTTAACAAAATCATAGAAGAAAACTTTCCTAATCTAAGGAAGGACCTGCGTATAAAGATAGAAGAAGCTTACAGAACACCAAATAGATTCAATCAGAAAAGAAAGTTTCAGAATCACATAATAATCAAAACACTATACAGTACAAAAAATAATATTAAAAGCTGCAAGGGAAAATGGTCAAGTAACACATGAGATAGACCTATAAGAATTACACCTGACTTCTCAACAGAGACTCTAAAAGCCAGAAAGGCCTGAACAGATGCCTTGCATACTCTAAGAGACCATGGATACCAACCTAGATTACTATACCTAGCAAAATTTCCAACCACCATAAATGGAGAAAACAAGGCATTTCATGAAAAACTCAAATTTAAACAATATCTATCCATAAATCTACCCCATAAAAGGTATTAGAAGGAAAACTCCAACCCAAGAAGTTAACCATATCCACAAAAACACAGGCAATAGATAATTTCATACCAGAAAAATCCAGAGAAGGGAAACACACACACACACACACACACACACACACACACACACACACACACACAAGCACACACATACACGCATGCACGCACACACACACGCACACGCACACTCACACTAACAACAACAACAACAAATAATAGGAATTAATAATTACTAGTACTGGTCATTAATATCTCTCAGTATTAATGGACTCAATTTGCCAATAAAAAGACACAAGATAACAGAATGGATACAAAAACAGGATCCATCCTTCTGCTGAATACAAGAAATACACCACAACATCAAAGATAGACATTAACTCAGAGAAAGGTTTTCCAACCAAAATTGACCTAACAAGCAAACTGGTGTAGCTATCCTAATATCTAACAAAATAGACTTCAAACAAAACTTAGTCAAAAGAGATGGAGAAGGACATTTCAAACTCATTACAGGAAAGAATCCATCAGGATGCTGTCTCAATTCTGAATATGTATGCCCCAAATTTGTAAAAGAAATATTACTAAAGCTTAAATCACACATCAAACCTCATACATTAATAGTGGGAGACTTCAACACCCCACTCTCACCAATGGATAGGTCATCCAGACAGAAACCAAATAAAGAAATAATGGAACTAACAGACATTATGGCTCAAATGGACCTAACAGATATCTATAGAACATTTCACCCAAACACAAATGAATATACCTTCTTTCTAACACCTCATGGAACCTTCTCCAATATTGACCATATACTTGGTCACAAAGCAAATCTCAACAGATACAAGAAAATTGAAATAACCCCCTGTATCCTATCAGATCACTATGGATTAAAGTTGGATTTCAACAACAGAAAGCATATAAACTCATAGAAACTGAACAACTCTCTACTGAATTGTTCAGTACCACTCTACCACTGGATCAAGGAAGAAATAAAGAATTAAACACATCTAAGAATTCAATGAAAATAAATGTGCATCATATCCAAGCTTATGGGACACCATGAAAGCAGTGCTAAGAGGAAAATTCATAGCACTAGGTGCCTGCAAAAAGAAATTAGAGAATTCTTACACCAGAGACTTAACAGCATATCTGAAAGCTCTAGAAGAAAGAAGAAGCAGACACACTCAAGAGGAGTAGATGAAAGAAATAATCAAACTGAGGGCTAAAATCAATAAAATAGAAACAAAGAGAACAATACAAAGAATCAATGAGATGAAGAGTTAGTTCTTTGAGAAAATCAACAAGATAGACAAACTCTTATCCAAACTAACTAAAAGGCTGAGAGAAAATATCCAAATTAACAAAATCAGAAACAAAAAGGGAGCCATAACAACATGGAAATCCAAAGAGTCATTAGGTCATATTTCAAAAACCTTCCACAAAATTGGAAAATCTAAAAGAAATGGACAATTTTTCTCCATATCACTTGCCAAAATTAAATTAAGATCAGATAAACAATTTAAATAGACCCATAACTCCCAATGACATAGAAGGAGTCATTAAAAGTCTCCAAAAAAAAAATCTCAGGGCCAGATGATTTTAGTAGAGAATTATATCATACCTTCAAAGAACAGCTAATACCAATACTCATCAAATTATTTCACAAAATAGAGAAGAAACATTGCCAAATTCATTTTATGAGTCCACAGTCACCCTGACACCCAAACCACACAAGGACTCAACAAAGAAAGAGAACTGCAGACCAATTTCCCTCATGAACACAAACGCAAAAATAATCAATAAAATATTAGCAAACCAAATCCAAGAACACATCAAAAAGATTATCTACCATGATCAAGTGTACTTCATCCCAGAGATGCAGGGGTGGTTCAACATATGAAAATCTGTCAGGGCTGGAGAGATGGCTCAGAGGTTAAGAGAGCACTGGCTGTTCTTCCAGAGGTCCTGAGTTCAATTCCCAGCAACCACATGGTGTCTCACAACCACCTGTATTGAGATCTGGTGCCCTCTTCTGGCCTGCAGTCATACATGTTATATACATAATAAATAAATCTGAAAGAAAGAAAGAAAGAAAGAAAGAAAGAAAGAAAGAAAGAATGTGGTGGTAATCTAATTGTATTGAAATATTATTCTGATTTGTACTGAAATATTAATTTGATTGTATGTTAATAAATAAAGTTGTCTGGGGGTCAGAGCTATTAGAGCCATAGCAAGAGTGTGGCGGTGGTGGCACACGCCTTTAATCCCATAGATATCTGTGTGTTCAGGGTCAGAGCTATTAGAGCCATAGCAAGAGTGTGGCGGTGGCGGCACACGCCTTTAATCCCATAAGATCTCTGTGTGTTCAGGGATACAGCCAGCATTGGAGACATATGCCTTTAAGACCTAGGGGGCTGTACATTCAGACAGTGACGAGGCAGTCATGTGTTTGGGTTTACAACCAATGAGAAGGCAGAACAACATACTTTAAAAATACGAACGGACAGGAAGTAGGTCTCTTTTCGCGAAGCTGGGACAGCAGGAGGAAGGGTGAGATTTTAGCTCTGAGCTCTGACCTCTTGGCTTTCTCTTTTACATTGTTTCTGTGTTTCTTATTTAATAAGACGGTTGGTTACATCTACATCTGGCGCCCAACGTGACAAGAATCCATTAAAAACTGCTTGGCTTGGCGGCTGGTCCGCTTTCCCGCAAGGGCGGCAGGCGGCCCGCGGCGGCAGCGGCGGCGGCAGCGGCGGCACACGGCGGCCGGCGGCGATCGGCTTGTTAGTCCGAGCTGCTGGCGTCCTAGTCCGGGTAGCAACTTCTAGCCCGGGCCTAGGTCTGTGAGCAGCTTGCCTAAAGCTGGTGCTACAAACAACTCAGACCTGCCCTGCCTGTAAAGCCAACGCACGTGGTCGGAGCTTAAGGAAGCCAGACCCAAGCCTTACTCGGCACAAGAGGGAACACGTGGCTGCATTTAAGCTTTAGCCGGCTACGCTTTCTTGTGCGTTCTCTCTTTCTCTCTCTCTCTCTCTCTCTCTCTCTCTCTCTCTCTCTCTCTCTCTCTCTCTCTGGATTTACACCTGGGACACTAGGTGGCTGCTTTGAAAATCCCCTCGGATTTCTACTGTTCTACGCAGATTTGGTAAGTCATAATATATCAGATATTTTAAAGGAAACTATCTAAAAGAGAATTTTTTTTCCACATTAAAAAACAAATGGGTTTTATGTGTGCATTGGAAGAAAATTGGTTTTTGTTCGAAATTTTAGGCAGTCTGGCAATGGAACAACTATATAATATTAGTATTGGTGGAATTATGCACCTCATCACTATAATAATCCACATTTTAATATTTAAAAAGATAGTCCATTTAAGTGCCAGGATAAGAGCGTTAGAAGAACTTGTTAAACCTGTAAAAATTCAGACAGAAGAAATTAACAGTGAAGTTGTTTCAAGTCGGGATCATAAGGTTGCAGAAAGAAAGCCTGTTTTCACACAGTCACCCTTAATTTATCCTGTAACAGTACAGCAGATGCCTGATCAAATGGCTACACAAAATACTTGGGCTCCAATTGAAATGTTGGATTTAAAAAGGTTTAAGGAGGCAATAGTATCTTATGGCATGCATTCCCCATATGTAAAGCAAATGTTAAACACTTGGTCAACATATAATAGGATAGTACCACAGGACTGGCGGGACCTCGCACAAGGTGTTCTGGAACCCAGCCAGAGACTTCAATTTCTGACTTGGTTTAAGGAGGAGGCTAAAAACATAGAAAAACAGTGGAGGGATAAAGGAGTACAAGTTTGCCAGGATCAGCTTATGGGCGAAGGCCAATATGCTTCAGCACAAGCACAATGTTTATATGATGTCCAAACTCTAATTTTATGTCGAACGGCAGCCTTGAATGCATGGGACAAAGTTGAGGAACCAGGAAAAAAATCTGAGTCATTTACAAAGGTGAAGCAAGGCCCAAAAGAGTCTTTTACAGATTTTTTACAAAGACTGGCTTCAGCAGTAAAGAGAACGGTCTCGGATTCAGAAGCTGGTAAGGCAATAATTGAATCTTTGGCCTTTGAGAATTCGAATGCAGCATGCAAAAGAATAATCAGGCCATTAAGGGCAAGATCTGCACCTATGGAAGATTGGATTAGAGAAACAATTAATGTTGAAGCTGATGAGCATGATGATACATGGGTAGGAGAAGTAATTTCAAAAGGTTTGAGGAGTGTTAGATGTTTTGGATGTGGAAAGCAAGGACATTTGAAAAGGGACTGTAGACAGGTCATTTCCAGAAACAATGTTTCTTCAAGGAACAATGGCAACAGAATGCCCCTTCCTTCTGGAGTATGCAGAAGGTGTGGTAAGGGAAAACACTGGACCAACGAATGTAGATCAACAAAGGACAGACAGGGTAATCCTTTGCCTCAGTCTTCGGGAAACTCCCAGAGGGGCCTCAGGCAGGCCCCCAGTGCAAATCCAGTTCAAACCTTTCCGGCAGCCATAGAGGAAATGCCTGCTCTGGAGAGCGATTAAATAACCAAATGCCTATTGGAATAAATCATGCTGGTCAGAATGATGAAACAGAGAGAATAGAAAATTCAGGAGAAAACATAAAGAAAATTTTTTGGCAAACTTCTATTAATGAACAAAGACCAAAATTAACGATAAAAATAAATGGTGTTTTGTTGTCTGGTCTGGTAGACACAGGTGCGGACGTTACCATAATTGCACCAGAATTTTGGCATCCAACTTGGCCTCTTCAGGAGGTAAACGTTCAACTGTTAGGAATTGGGACATTATCTCAGGTGAAACAGAGTGCAAGATGGCTCGAATGTATAGGTCCAGAAGGACAGAGAGGAAAATTAAAACCATATGTGGCTAACATAACTATGAACCTGTGGGGTCGAGACTTGTTGCAACAATGGAATACTCAGATTAACATCCCTCCAATCTCAGAAACAAATCATAAACTAGCACATGTTACTGAGAGAAATATTAGAAGATATTGTTCTAATGAGTGGTCACCAGCCATCCATATTATACAAGAACAGGGCACAATAACTGATGATCTTCCAAAGACACCAACAGCTCTACCTTTAAAATGGTTAACAGACAAGCCTGTATGGGTCCAGCAATGGCCTTTAACAACAGAGAAACTCCAGGCTTTAGAAGAGCTGGTAGAAGAACAGTTAAATGCTCAGCATATTGAAGAATCAACCAGCCCTTGGAATTCTCCTGTATTTGTTATTAAAAAGAAATCTGGTAAATGGAGAATGGTAACAGACCTTAGGGCAATTAACAAAGTAATTCAGCCAATGGGTTCTCTACAATCTGGGATGCCTTTGCCTACTCTGTTACCAAAAGGATGGCCTCTCATAGTTATTGATTTAAAAGACTGTTTCTTTTCAATACCCTTACAAGAAAAAGACAGAGAAAGATTTGCTTTTACAGTGCCTACTTATAATAATTCTCAACCGGTTAAAAGATTTCAATGGAGGGTCCTCCCACAGGGAATGTTGAATAGCCCAACTCTGTGCCAATATTTTGTACAACAGCCATTGGAAGTGATACGTAAAAAATTTCCTAAATCTATAATTTATCATTATATGGACGATATTTTACTAGCTGACTCAAATGCAGATACTTTAGAAATAATGTTTGAAGAAGTAAAGAAAATTTTGCCTCGCTGGGGATTACAAATTGCTCCTGAAAAGATACAAAGAGGAGATTCTATTAATTATTTAGGATATAAAATAGAGCTACAAAAAATTAGACCCCAAAAGGTGCAAATTCGGAGAGATAGACTACAGACTCTTAATGACTTTCAAAGATTATTTGGAGATATTTCTCATCTACGAACTATTGTTGGGGTAAAAAATGATGAACTGACTAATTTGTTCAAAACCTTAGAAGGTGACAAGGACTTAAATAGTCCAAGAGAATTATCACCTGAAGCTGAGAAAGAATTAGCCTTGGTAGAAAAGAAAGTGCATGAAGGACACGTGAATCGTATTGATCCAAAGCTGGATTGCATTTTGGTCATCTTACCTTCTAGGCGTTCTCCTACTGGAATATTAATGCAGAGGGAAGATATTATATTGGAATGGATATTTTTACCAAATAAACCAAATAAAAAATTAAAAACTTATGTGGAAAAAATCTCTGACTTGATTTACAAAGGAAAAATGAGACTTCGTCAATTAGCAGGCATAGACCCAGCAGAAATTGTCGTACCATTAACTAAGGAGGACATTGAAAAATTATGGACAGAAAGTGAACCTTGGCAAAGAGCTTGCAGTAATTTTTTGGGAGAAATTAACAGCAAATATCCCAAAAGCAATAGAATTGATCTTATAAAGAGAGCTGAATGGATCTTGCCTCGAATTGTACGGCAAAAACCCATATCTGGAGTTCGTACATTTTATACAGATGCCAACAAAGAAGGAAAGGCAGGTTACAAATCAGAAAATTTAAGTAAAGTGGTTCAAAGTCCGTATAATTCAGTGCAAAAATCAGAATTGTATGCTATTCTGTTGGTATTAATGGATTTTTCAGAACCTCTCAACATAGTAACTGACTCTCAGTATGCTGAAAGAGTGGTGTTACATATTGAGACTGCAGAATTTATCCCTGATGCTTCAGAATTAACTTCACTATTTATTCAATTACAAGATACAATCAGGAAAAGGAATCATCCTTTATATATAACTCACATTCGATCCCATACTGGTCTGCCAGGCCCTCTAGCACAAGGCAATGAAGAGATTGATAAATTATTGATAGGAAATGTGCTGGAGGCCTCAGAATTTCATAAAAAACATCACGTTAATAGTAAAGGTTTAAAAAAGGATTTTTCCATAACCTGGCAACAAGCCAAAGAAATAATAAAGAAATGTCCTACTTGTTCCTTCTACAATCAGACGCCATTACCAGCAGGATGTAACCCAAAGGGTACTCAGAGAAATGAAATCTGGCAGATGGACGTGTTTCACTTTGCAGAATTTGGAAAATTGAAATATGTACACCACACTATCGATACTTATTCAGGATTTCAATGGGCAACTGCTTTGAGTTCTGAAAAAGCTGATTCTGTAATCACTCATTTGCTAGAAGTTATGGCCATCATGGGTATACCTGCACAAATCAAAACTGACAATGCTCCATCATATGTCTCTGTTAAAATGAAACAGTTTTTTGCTTATTACAATATAAAGCATATTACAGGCATACCACATAATCCTACAGGTCAAGCAGTTATAGAAAGATCAAACAGAACTCTAAAGGATATGCTAAATAAACAGAAATGGGTAACAAAAACCCCCAGAAATAGACTGCATAATGCTCTTCTAACTTTGAATTTTCTGAATGCCAATGAGAAAGGAACAACAGCTGCAGAGAGACATTGGGTAATAGAAAAAACTACAGAATTAAATCAGCCTATATACTTTAAGGATGTGCTGACCTCAGAATGGAAACCAGGGTATGTATTACATTGGGGACGTGGTTTTGCTTTTGTTTCTACAGGAGAAGATAAGCTGTGGGTACCATCAAAATTGATAAAGGTTCGATTTGAACAAGAGAGACCTCTTGATTAGAGGAGGTGATAGTTCATCAACCAGCATGAACATCCAATTTAAACTAACTTGTATCAATAAAACATGCCTTTTCATTTCATCAGATAATAACTTGCCAAAAAGGAACATCCCCAAAATTAGTCTTGGGGAAAGGTTTTTGTTTTTGTCTTTTAGGAGAATGAAGGTTAAGGAATCTGAAGAACACTGGACAAATGAGACAACTGAAGAAAAGGGACAAATCATCTATCCCAAGAAACAGAGTGAAACGGTGTATGGGTATATATTATCTAAAAAAAATTTTATGTCTTCCTAAATGTTTGTTTCTGCTTTTCTCTAAAGATTTAACACTATTGGTCTTCTAACAGTCCCAGTTCAATTAAAATTTAAAGCTGACTTTGGAGTTGGAGAATGGCTCTCTCCTTCTTTAAAATCAAGCATGTTGTTAAAAGGAAAATGCAAACTCCCTGTATCATGCCAGAATAAGAACCATCTTCTGCTATGGTACAGGACAAAAGCAAAATTAATTAAGGGACTATTCTATTACTAATCTCAACTCTTTGATTCTATTCTGATTCTTTAAACTTTTCTCAAAGTATAAATTTTATATCAAAATTTACAAGATTAATATATATATATATACATTTTAAACTTTGTTAAGATATGAATGGTCACATAGAGTACTAACTAATTCTAGAAAAAAGGCTAGCTGCATATATATGTTTTTGTGTTCGAGTCTCTTATCAGTTTTCTGCAGGAAATCACGGCCAGGCCTAACATCAACTGAAGTCTCCAGAAAGAAGATGGGGCCCCACAACAACAACAATTCCACGTGGACAATAATAATATCATTAAGCTGACAAACATCATCCATAGATCAGCTTTGAACTACAAGGTGCTCAGAGCAAATTTGAGATGACTAGCTGAGATGATCCAGTCTCAAAGACTACTTGAATAAGGACTTGAGATAAACCCTCAACTTTGGCATTATACACAGACTGGATAATGAAGGATATAGTTACCTCTCCTAGAATTTGACAATTAACCTAAAATTTTTCTTTCAGGATAAAGAAAACTTCGCCCATACCCAGCAGGAAGCAATTTTAAGAATACGACGCCCACATTCCCAAAGAGGTGGTGTGGGGCGGGTGGTTTTTTGGTCTTTTTAATGGGTTCTGGGTCTGGGATAATTTTCAGTATTTAGGGGGGTTGGTTACAAGTTATTGTCAAGGGTTAGGAAAAAGGCTAAGCAAAGGAGATTAGATTTAAGGTTCTTGTTTAAAAAAAAAAAAAAAGAAAGAAAGAAAGAAAAAAAAAGAAAGAAAAGAGAAAGACAATTACTAGTTTTAAATACTTTACATTGGATTGAATTGTTTTATATTGTACACAAATTTGAAACTGATATTGTTAGAAAATGCTATATGTATATTTCTAATTGTATTTATTCCATCCATTTAACAATGTAATGCAAATTTCTGATCCTTGAATGTTATTATTATCAACTATTAGGATATAAAGAAATGAAAGCTAGTAGTTAGACATTATCATAGAACTTGTAGTCATATTAGATATGTTTTAAAAATTGAGCAGAGATGTTTTAGACAGGTCATCTTCAAACCCTTCAGAGATCTACAGAATATGGCATTTAAAATGTTTTAATAACTTAGAAAATTTTTCTTTTTTGAGACATGTCGGCTCCTGGCAGTACCAATCTACTTTAGAGAAAATATGGGCATTGAAGAAACTGCATATGGAGTCAACTTTCATTCTGGCAAAAGTTAGCCACTGGACAACAAAGTATCCTCGAATCAACAGGACAAAATGGACAGACAGATCACGAAACAAGGGACTACTGATTCTTGCCAAAACAAGTGTGGTTATGGCTTTATCAAAAGGCATCTTCTGAGGCCAGGACAATATGGCCCCATCCCTGAAGTGGCCTTCGCATCCGGAAAAGGTACGGTGCCCTTTTCTTCGAAGGCAGCTTAACAGGCAGAGGGCCGATGGATTCTGTTGTACAATGGAACAGCAGCTGAAAGCTCATGCCTCTCAAAAGTAGACTGGCATTTAATAGAGGGATGTGGAGAAGAAGGGGATGCTGAGATGAAGCCATATATACACAGCCAAGAAGAATGGACAGCTGAATTAAAAAACTGTCAACAATTTCCAGAATTTAAAATCCTGAATCATGACAGGACACTAGTGGAATTCAGGTGTTTCTGGTACGTGGACTGCTCTCACCCAATGTGAGGTTGAACTGTTGACCTTGTGTACATCCTACTTCACAAATGAGTCTGTCAGATACACTAAGCCTATAGGCTGAAGATGATGCCCCAACACTATGGAGAAACCTCAGGTGACTGCCCAGGCAGCTGGCTGTTTCTGTCAACTCAAAAAATTTTTTGGAAGTTGCTTGCATGCACTTCCTGTTTTTATTTTTGTTAGCTACTATTATTCCCTTCTTGGGTCTCTGAGGGAGTTGAAGATTAGTTAGTTATGGTTGAAGATTAGTTAGTTATAGTTGAAAAAAAATTAATTAGGATAGAAAGTACATTAGATACATCTTGGATTTACCAAAATAGGATAGATATTGGAATTATTTTCTCTGATTTGTCAAATACCTGTTTAGGTATTTATTACTTGTATATATTGTATATAGTTATTGTACTTTTGTATATAGTTTTTCTTTTGTTAGTCATAACCTTTTGCTTTTTTTCTTTTTATTAAAATAGAAAAGGGGAAATGTGGTGGTAATCTAATTGTATTGAAATATTATTCTGATTTGTACTGAAATATTAATTTGATTGTATGTTAATAAATAAAGTTGTCTGGGGGTCAGAGCTATTAGAGCCATAGCAAGAGTGTGGCGGTGGTGGCACACGCCTTTAATCCCATAGATATCTGTGTGTTCAGGGTCAGAGCTATTAGAGCCATAGCAAGAGTGTGGCGGTGGCGGCACACGCCTTTAATCCCATAAGATCTCTGTGTGTTCAGGGATACAGCCAGCATTGGAGACATATGCCTTTAAGACCTAGGGGGCTGTACATTCAGACAGTGACGAGGCAGTCATGTGTTTGGGTTTACAACCAATGAGAAGGCAGAACAACATACTTTAAAAATACGAACGGACAGGAAGTAGGTCTCTTTTCGCGAAGCTGGGACAGCAGGAGGAAGGGTGAGATTTTAGCTCTGAGCTCTGACCTCTTGGCTTTCTCTTTTACATTGTTTCTGTGTTTCTTATTTAATAAGACGGTTGGTTACATCTACAAAAGAAAGAAAGAAAGAAAGAAAGAAAGAAAGAAAGAGAGAGAGAGAGAGAGAGAGAGAGAGAGAGAAAGAAAGAAAGAAAGAAAGAAAGAAAGAAAGAAAGAAAGAAAGAAAGAAAGAAAGAAAGAAAGAAAGAAAGAAAGAAGGAAAGAAGGAAAGAAGGAAAGAGAGAGAGAGAGAGAGAGAGAGAGAGAGAGAGAGAGAGAGAGAAAGAAAGAGAAAGAAAGAAAGAAAGAAAGAAAGAAAGAAAGAAAGAAAGAA
The DNA here is from genome assembly GCF_049852395.1 of Peromyscus maniculatus bairdii. NCBI lineage: Eukaryota > Metazoa > Chordata > Mammalia > Rodentia > Cricetidae > Peromyscus > Peromyscus maniculatus. The sequence continues at coordinate 11,943,071 of NC_134865.1, read as the reverse complement.
AGAAAGAAAGAAAGAAAGAAAAAGAAGAGAAAATCTGTCAATGTAATATAATCCACCATGTAAGAAAACCTGAAAGAAAAAAACTACATGATCATAGCAAAATCTAACACACCTTCATGATAAGTCTTAGAGAGATCATGGATACAAGGAACATACCTAAATATAATAAAAGCAATATACAGCAAGCCAATTGCCAACATCAAATTAAATGGAGAGAAATTCAAAGCAATTTTATTTAAATCAAGATAAGGCTGTCCACTCTCTCCATATCAATTCAATAGTACTTGAAGTTTTAGCTAGAGCAATAAGACAACTGAAGAAGATCAAGGGGATACAAATTGGAAAGGAAGAAGTCAAAGTATCACTATTTGCAGATGATATGATAATATACATAAGCAACCCAAAAAATTCTGCCAGGGGATGCTTATAACAGATAAACACCTTCAGCAAAGCAGCTGGATACAAAATTAACTAAAAAAAAAAATTAGTAACCCCCCTATATACAAATGATACACAGGCTGAGGGAAAAATTCAGGAAAACAACAACCTTCACAATAGCCACAAACAATATAAAATATCTTGGGACAACTCCAACCAAGCAAGTGAAAGACCTGTATCAGAAAAACTTCAAGTACTTGAAGAAAGAAATTGGAGAAGATATCAGAAGATGGAAAGATCTCCCACACTAGTGGATCTGTAAGATTAACATAGTTGCTTAACAAAAGCAACCTACAGATTGAATGCAATCCCCATCACAATTCCTAACAGACCTTGATATGGAAAAACTTCATATGGAAAAATAATAAAACCTAGGATAGCTAAAACAATCCTGTACAATAAAAGGACTTCTGGAGGCATCACCAATCCTGATTTCAAGCTCTGCTACAGATGTATAGTAATAAAAATCACATAATATTGTCATGAAAACAGACAGATAGATCAATGGATTCAAATCAAAGACCCAGACATAAATCCACACACTTATGGACACTTGACTTTCGACAAAGTCAAAACTATACAATGGAAAAAAGAAAGCATCTGTAAAAATGATGCAGGTCAAACTGGATGTCAAAATGTAGACAAATGCAAATAGATCCTTATCTATCTCCCCACACAAACTCAAGTCCAAGTAGACAAAAGAACTCACATAAAACCAGATACACTGAACCTGAAAAGAAAGTGGGAAATAGCCTTGAACACATTGGCACAGGAGACTTACCAAACAGAACAATAATCTCAAAGGCACTAAGATCAACAATTAACAAATGGGAGTTCATGAAACTGAAAAGCTTATGTAAGGCAAGACACTGGCAAACAGACAAAATGACAGCCTACAGAATGGAAAAAGATCTTCACCAAACCCACATCTGACAGGGGGTTAATACCCTAAATACATAAAGAGATCAAGAAAGTAGATATAAAAAATAATCAAATAATCAAATTTAAAAATGGGATACATATCTAAACAGAAAATTATCAACAGAGGAATCTCAAATGGCCAAGATACATTTAAAAAAAATGTTCAACACCCTTAGCTATCAGGGAAATGCAAATCAAAATGACTCTGAGATTCCATCTTAAACCTGTCAGAATGGCTAAGAACAAAAACACAAATGACAACTCATGCTGGAGAGGATGTGGAACAAGGGGAACACTCTTCCACTGCTGGTAGAAGTACAAACTTGTATAGCCACTTTGGAAAGCAATATGGTGGTTTCTCAGAAAACTGGAAATCAGTTTACCTCAAGAACCAGCTACACCACTCCTGGGCATATGCCCAAAAGATGCTCCATGAGGATATTTGCACAACTATATTCATAGCAGTTTTATTCATAATAGTCACAAACTGGAAATTACCTAGATGTCCTTCAGCTGAAGAATGGATAAAGAAAATGTGGTGCATCTACACAATGGAGTATTACTCAGTGGTAAAAAAACAATGACATCAGGAAATTTGCTGGTAAATGAATGGAACTAGAAGAGATCATCCTGAGTGAGATAACCCAGACCAAGAAAGACAAACATGGTATCATTACTTACTCTCTCAAGTTAATATTAGCTGTAAAGTAAAGAAGAACCATGCTACAACCCACAGACCCAGAGAAGTTAAATGATAAGGAGGGCTCAAGGTGGGGATGCATGACTCTCACAGTGAAGGAGAAATAGAATAAACATTGCCAGTGCAAGGTGGGAGGGGCATGGAAAGGGGAATGGGGATGGGAAAAAGAGGCATCAGGAGAGTGGAAGATAGAGGGAGAGAGTACTGGGAGAGACAACTGGAATCTGGGGGCATCTCTGGGATGAGCTAGAAACCTGGAGCAATGGAAACTCCCAGGAATCTATGAGGGTGACCCTAGCTAAGACTCCTAGTAATGAGGAATGAGGAGCATGAATCAGACATCTCCTGTAACTAGGCAAGACTTCCAGTGGAGGGACTGGGATACCAACCCAGGCACAAACCCTTCAAACGGCCATTTGTCCTGCTTTCAAGATGTGCTGGGGGTAAAGATGGTTCAGAAATTGTGAGAGTGACCAACCAATGACTGGCACAGCTGGAGACCCATACCCTGAAAGGGAGCTCACCCATGAGGAACAAGACCTAAAGGTGATTACCCCAAAGACCTAGGATAGAACCAAACATGACTGCCAGAAAAAAAAAAAAAAAAAAAAAAAAAAAAAAACCTCAATAAAGTGATTCCTAATGATATGATATTCTGCCATACTCATAGATTGATGCCTAGCCCAACTGTCATCAGAGAGGTTTCACTAATGGAAACAGATGCAAAGACCCACAGCCAAACATTAGGTGGAGCTCAGGGAATACCACAGATGAAGGGGAGGAAGGGTTGTAGGACCCAGTGGTGTCAAGGACACCACAAGAAAACCCATAGAATCAACTAACCTGAGCTCACAGGGGCTCACAGACACTGAACCAACAACCAGGGAGCCTGCATGGGACTGACCTATGCCCTCTGCATATATCCTACTTGGTCTTCATGTGAGACTCCTAACAGTGAGAGCAGGGGCTGTCTCTGACTGTGTTGCCTGCTTTGGGACCCATTCCTCCTACTGAATTGCTTCATCCAGCCTTAATAGAAGAGGAGGTGCCTAGTCTCACTGCAACTTGATATACGATGGCTGGCTGATATCTGTGGGAGGCCTGCCTATGTCTGAAGAGAAACAGAGGAGGAATGGATGCGGTATGGGGGAGGGTGAAGAGGGGAGAAGGTAGGGTAGGAACTGGGAAGAGGGGAGGAAGGGGAAACTTTGATTGGGATGTAAAAACACAAATAAATGTCAGGGTCCTGCCTAGGCTCAGATTCAGGTCCTGAGATAGGGAAAGGGTGTCAGCATAAAGAAAATGTTTCTCCACCAGGTGAATTGCACTCAAGTGGTCCCAAATAGTTCAAGTCATTTTTATTTATACTTTAACGGAGTTTTTCCTACCAGGCTTACATGAACAGCTTTATTATTAGCTTCTGTTTTTCACTTTTAAGAAATATATCATATTCTTAAAAATACATTGTAATCATCATAAAAGCCCCCATTGTTCCCCTTTATGCTTCCCCAAATATTCCTTCCCACCCCCTACATAACCTTATTCTAGACATGGAGTTCAGCAGTTTTGCAAATCTAACTAAATATCAAGCCAGACACATCCTGCTCTGGCAACCCTATGTCAGCTGGCAGCTACTTGCAATTATGAAGTTGGAAAGTAATAGACATGGGCACAATGCTTTAAGGACAAGAATATTCAAACCCAAACACGTCTTTCATGTCTATAAGATAGGCTTTTATACAATTTCCTTTTCTACAAGAGGGTCCCAGGTCTCAATCTCTCTATAAAAGACAGGCTTTGAAAAGGTACTCTTCCCATCTCACTGTACCATACTTCTTCCACCAACATAAGCTTCTGTGTATGGTAAAGATGGATCTATCCATTCCACATTTTGCATTGCATTTTTCCCATTGGATCATACCAGATCCTACCATTGCTTCTATATGCTTGGTGTCCAGGAATCTTACTCTCAACAGTTGGCACTATGTGTACTCCTGAGGCTTTTTGCCCCAGTCTGTATGTCCATGCCTTACTCTCCTTTCCAGAACTGTGAGACATGGTTAATGTCCCAAGTGTTGTTTTCTCATATGCACCTATTATTTTCTGCCACTACTGCTCTATGAGTCTCCTTCTCCATAAGGTGGTTCTAACTACCTTTTCCTTAAGACAATTATGAAAGCAAGACCCATTAATTTTAACTGCCTCTATTGATTCAGAAAAGTTCCCAGGATTAGGAATTGCAGTTAGAAATTCCAAATAAAAAATTTGAGAAGCATTAGCCCCCTGCTGATTCTAAGGGGAAAATATTCAAGAAAGAACAGAATTTCCAGAGAAAACTACAGCTGTTGCATACGTGACTGACAAAGTGAAACTAAGAACCGCCGAAAGAATCAACAATATAATGAGAGAGAGAAAAGCCTGCAAGCCACACCAATCCAGCCTTTTCCCTCACTTGCCTGTGGTCCACTGATACTTGCCAAGTTAGACACCATCTCCACAGGCTTTGCCTCATGCAGATCCTTTGGACAGCCATTCATACACTAATCAGAGACTACGCTGCACAGCTTCTGACAAATAAATAAATATCCAACAACAAAAAGATTGCAATGTCCTCTTGACAGATTTTTTTCTTTGATAAATATGTACTGTCCTGCCGGGCGGTGGTGGCGCACGCCTTTAATCCCAGCACTCGGGAGGCAGAGGCAGGTGGATCTCTGTGAGTTCGAGGCCAGCCTGGGCTACCAAGTGAGTTCCAGGAAAAGGCGCAAAGCTACACAGAGAAACCCTGTCTTGAAAAAAAAAAATATGTACTGTCCTCTATTTCTTCTATTTAGTTTTGATTTGAAATCTATTTTGTCAGATATTGCTACAACAGCTTAGGTCCATTTGCTTAGGATACCTTTTTTCTGTCCTTTACACTGAGATGATATCTATCCTTGATGTTAAGTCCTGTTTCTTGGATGCAGTGGAAAAATGAATCCTGTTTTTGCATGCATTCTGTTAGTCTGTCTTTTTGCTCGGAAATTGAGACCATTGATGTTGAGAGAGATCCATGAGCAGTGTGTGCTGGTTCCTGTTATTTTATTATTGTGGTGAGGGGGTGGTGGTGGTGGTGGTGGTGGTGGTGGTGGTGGTGGTGGTGGTGGGTGGTGGTGGTGGTGGTGGTGGTGGTGGTGGTGGTGGTGGTGGTGGTGGTGGTGGTGGTGGTGGTGATGTTAATCCCACAGATATGAGGAGAGAGACCAACAACCCAAATAATGCCCAAATTAATTAAAGCAAGCAATTAATTAAAGCAGGCTTTTTTATTTGTGTACATGAGCTATCTCTCTCTAAAGGCAGCTTTCAAGAGATTAGCATTGGACATGGGTAAGATGCAGGCTTTTATAGTCCAAGAGTAGGGAGTTTCCAAATGGGGTATTTAGCAGGCAAATAGACAGGGCTACAGAAGCAGAACATGAGCATAATAAGTTGCTTGTAACATCCTCCTGACTCAGAGACATATTTGCAAGGCAGTCAAAACAAAATAGTCATAACAAAATGGTCATAACAACAGATGGCCATAATAATTTTTTGAAACAAAGGCATGGTTGGCATTCCCTGGAACAGGCAGTACAGAAACCATTTGTAGTTAAGGTTACAGGGAGGGCATAGTCCAATCCTTGAGAAACAGAGATTTAATCATAAATAGAAATGAACCTAGTTTGTCTTTGCTATAAGATGACTTTCAAGTACAAAATGGACATAGGCTGATTCATCAGTTAAACTCCTTAGGTTGGAATTTTTCTTCTAGCACCTTCTGTAGGTCTGGATTTGTGGATTCCTTAAATTTTACTTTATCATGGAATGTCTTGTTATCTCCATCTACAGTGATTGAAATTTTTGTTTGCTATAGTAGTCTGGGCTGGCATTTTCGGTCTTTTAGAATCTACAGACCACATGTCCAGGCCCCTCTGGTTTTTAGGGTCTCCATTGAGAAGTCATGTGTTATTCTAATAGGTCTGCCTTCACATGTTACTTTGTCTTTTTGCCTAGCAGCTTTTAATATTCTTTCTTCATTCTGCATGTTTAGTATTTTGGTGTTGAGAGGATGTTTTTCTAGTCTGGTCTACTTGGTATCCTGTCTACTTCTTGTACTTTGATAGGCATCTCCCTCCCTAAGTTAGGTAAGTTTTCTTCTATCATTTTGTTGAAAGTATGTTCTGTGCCTTTGACCTAGGTTTCTTCTCCTTCCTCAATGTCTGTTTTTCTTAGAGTTGGTCTTTTCATAGTGCCCCAGATTTTCTGCCAGAATTTTTTTTTTAGATTTAACACTTTCTTTAACCAGGGTATCCATTTCTTCTGTTGTGTTTTCAGTGTCCGAGAGTCTTTCTTCCATCTCTTGTATTCTGTTGGTGAGATTTATCTCTAAGGTTCCTGTTTGAGTTCCAGGAGTTGAGTTCTGTTTTTTCATTTCCAGATTTATCTCAGGTTGGGTTTTCTTTATTGATTCTATTTCTACTCTCAAGTTTTGAACTGTTTTATTCATTTCTTTCGACTGTTTATTTGTAATTTCATAAATTTCCTTAAGGGATTTATTCATTTCTTCTTTAAGGACCTCTATCACGTTTATAAAGGTTATTTTAAGGTCTTTGACTTGTGCTTAAGCAATGTTACAATACTCAAAGCCTACGATGGTAGAGTTGCTGGGCTCTAGTGGAGACATATTGTCCTGGCTGTTTGATTGTGTTTTCATGATGATGTTCAGGCATGTGGGTTTGGGGAGATTGTAATTGTGTGTGCTGATGTATGGTCTTGTCTTTGCTGGGTGGGTGTTTTTTTTCCCCTTGGGTTCTGTTACCATTTCTGGTTCTCAGGAGAATATAGTTGTTGTGTGTTGCCTGGTAGAAAATCCATCTGGGATCCTGATAGGTGTGGCCATTGGGGGTTCCAGGTAAAATGTGTTTCTAGATATTGGGAGCTGACACTTAGAAATGAGTATGGGATATGAGGGGGTTGCTGAGGGGAGTCACAAGAAGAGGATCTGCTTAGTTCCCTGAAACTGGGGCAGAGAGAGATAAGACCACAACTGCTACAGAGCTGGGGATGAGAGTTGGGAGTTAGATTTGGAGGTGAGGAGGAAGAGTGGAGATCTGAAGCTAGCCTACATGCTTTGCTAGCCTACTTGCTTCTCTGACAGGCGTAGCTGGCAGGTTCCCAGAGAATGCCTGATGGAGTTGAGGACTGGGATAAAGCCACGAGTGTGGAGAAGAAAATTGGAGGGAAAGATCTGTATAACCCACTGGAGATGGGGGCAGGAAGAGGAAGGGAGACCATAGCAGGGAGTCTGCTACAGAGCTGGGGATAAGACTGGGGGGTTGGATTTGAAGGAGAAGAGAGAGAAATGAAGATCTACAGATAGCCAACTGCTTCCCAGGATGGACTCTGTGTAATCATTTTTACTTTACAGGATTGGTGGATTAGCTAATTTTTCCATTAATGACAGGTACTCCAATAAATGAGATTCCAAGTATTCAAACTGGAGTGGAGCATCAAAAGGGTCCCTTCACCTGTACAACTGTGTTTACTGAGAATGTGTGGGCAGAGTGGGCAGGCTTCCCACACATAGCTTTGAGATTTACAGCAGACATTCTTGAATTAACATAATTGTGGGTGGAGCCTAGAGTTTTAAGTTTTATATCTGTACTCAGGAGTGTGTACTTAAGATTTCCGAATCATCTGCAGAATAATTCAAAATAGCCCTTAGCAAGTCTATTAGTTAGGAGAAGTTAGATATGCATAACTGAAAAAAATTACATCAAAATCAATAAGATAATATGAATGGTGAACTTTATTCGAGGAAAATAGAAACATGATGAAAAATTGCAGACAAGTAATAACCACTTTTCCCCATGTTTCCAGCCAAAATGTTCTCTAAATTTAATATTTCTCCTCCTTCCTGTCAGTTATGCTTAGCTCTTACGTGCTTCCTTTCTGCATGTATAGTTTTTCACATATGTACAAGAGAGATGAACACTCTCAAAATCAAAAACTAGACACAAAATTTGATTAAAAAAAAACTGTATTAATAAAGTTCAGGGAAATCATCTCTACATTGTCTTGACTGGTGAATAAGTATTTCCATTCTTAGTGCTCTGGTTTCCACTTTTGAGTGTCAGCCTCTCCCAGAATTCAGCAGCAGAACATGGGCTAAGGAAAGCCTGAGAATTCCAATGCACATGATAAGACATATATTTAAAATTCATTTGTCCTCAAAGTCAAAAGTTTGTAGTGTTTGTGTCTAGGCCATATTAATTTTTTTAAAAGCCTGGCTCATGGCCCCATCACAGCTGAACCAACGGCACAGCAGATGCTAGTTCCTGGATCATCCTTTGTAATGTAAAGATCTCAGGAAGATGGTCAGAGCCTCTGCCATGCCAGAGAGCCAGGAGAACATTTATAATCAACCTAATCTTATCCTGAGACTCAGAGTCAAGAAACTTCCACAATACAAGACACTGTTCTTGCTGAGTACTCTTCCTCAGAAAGAAGTTTTAATTAAGACAATTATGGCATCTCCCTCTGCCTTAGGGAAACATAAATTTGATTTTTATAACTCAGTCACAGAAACAGTAGGATTCAATTTGAAAATTTTGAGCAGAATCTTCAGCAACACCTCTATTTCATAAATTGAGGTACAACTCAATACACACAGACTGCCGGGAGCTTCAAGGAGAACATCAAAAGTAATTTGGAAAAGGGAATTGATGTTTGTGTGAAAAGTAACATCATTTAACACATTTGGCTTGCCTAAGGAAAGAACAACTTACAAGTACACTTCCCATGAACTGTAAATACTACAGAGACTTCACATAGGGTGCCTGAGAAGAAGTCAAGAAAACTTAAATGCAGATTGGTAACAAAAAAAAGGAAAATAGCATCTATATCATCATTATTCTCCTTCAGGATGAATCAAGATAGTCGAATGAGTATGAGTTACTCAAGAACTAACAGGATAGCCCAGATATTCCTTTGGATCTTCAAAGATTTGAAAAAGCTCAGTGTTCATATTTCAAAGAGAAAAGTACAAAACAGATTGAAAACTTAATATCCAGTTCAAAGGCTTGCAATGTTTTCTGACCACTGTCAAGACCTGCCTGGCTTCTCCTGGTCTCTAATTTCTTTTATTTTATTCTCTTTATTTTTGAGATTATAATTATATCATTTTCCCATATATCCCTGCTTGCTCTCTTTCAAATTCATGTCCTCCTTTTTCCTTAATTGTTACAAGCATATACACATAGGAATAGGCATTTCTAAATATAACCTGTCCAGTCTGCATAGTGCTACTTGCTTGTATGTACTTGTATGTGTGTTTTCAGGGATTACCATTTGGTACTGGATAATAAATTCCAGCTCCTTTCCTGGTGAGGATTCTTTCTCCCACTCTTAGCATTCCTTAGCTGCCTCTACTTCTTTTCTGAATAGGACTCCATTTGTCCAAGAATTTAGGACAAACATTGACAAGCTAGACTTCATCTAAAAGAGCTTCTGTCCAACTAAAGAGATAATCAAATACTTGAAGATGAAGCCCACAGACTGAGAGAGAATCTTCATTAGCTACACATCTGACAGAGGATTAATATTCAGAATATACAACATTCTTGAGATATTTCTAAGCCATTTTTTTTCTCCCTTTAAGAACTCTCTGTACTCTGTTCTGGTTCCAGGCCCACTTTTCAAATAAGTTATTGGAGGGGGAGGTTCTGGTTTTTGCTGCTTGATATTTGGGTTCTCTGCATATTCAGGAAGTCCTTTCCTACACCTATATCATGTAGGGTACTGCCTACATTTTCTTTTAGCAGCCTCAGCATTTCAGGTTTCACTTTTGTGGTTTTGTTCCATTTGGAGTTAGTTTTTGTGCAAGGTGATAGGTACTGATTTAATTTCATTCTTTTCCACACGGACAGCCAGTTTTCATAGCACCATTTGCTGAAGATGCTTTCTTTTTGTCTGCTTATGTTTTGGGGCATCTTTATCAAATACTGAAAGGTTAAAGTTATGTATGTATACTCATGTTTGGATATTCAGTTTTGTTCCATCTATCTATAGGTCTGTTTTTGTGCCAGTACCATATTGTTTTTATAACTATGGCTCTGTCATGTGTCATAAGATCTGAGATTGTAATCCTTCAAGCATTTTTTTTCCTCAGGATTGCTTTGGATACCCAAGGTCTTTTGTGGTTCCATATGAATTTTAGGGTACCATTTTTTCTATTTCTATGAAGAAGAAGATTGGGGTTTTTATTGCAAATGCATCAAATCTATAAAGTGCTATTGGTAAAGTGGTGGCTTTCAAAATATTAGTTCTACTAATCTATGACTATTATGTCTCCATTTTCTATTTATTTTTATCTGTTTCTTAATAGTGTCTGTTTCTTAAAAGGCTTAAAGTTTTCATTGTAGTGGTCCTTTACTTCCTTGATTAGGTTTATTCTTAGATATTTTGCTGTCTTTAAAATTATTGTGAATGTCTATGTGTGTTCCTATGATCTCTTTATCTGTGTTTGTGATTGACATATAAAAAAAGTTATTGGTTTATGTAAGTAGATTCTGTGTCCTGCCATATTGCTGACTTTTTTATTGTTTGTAGAAGTTTTCTGGTAGAATTTTTGGAATCGTTCATGTGTATTATCATGTCATCTGGAAATAAGGATAATTTCACTTCTTCCCCTATAGCATCTCTTTTTTTTCCTTCTTGATTTTTTTCTTTGACCCATTAATTTATTTAGTAATGACTTGTTAAATCAACATGAATTTGTGTATTTATTAGATATTTGTTTACTATCAATTTTGTCTTATTGCATTGTGGTTGGATAGGATACAAGGAGTTATTTCCTTTTTTTTTTTTTAATTTGTAAAGATTTGTTTTGTGTCTCAGGATGTGGTCTATTTTAGAAAAGCTTTCGTGTGCTGCTGAGTAGAATGTGTATTCCTTAGTGTTTGGGTAGAATATTTTGCACATATCTGTTACATCCATTTGATGATAATATCAATTAATTCTGACAGTTCTGATTATTTTTATCCAGATGATCTGTACTAAAATCACCTACTCTTACTAGATTGATGTTAGTCTGCGTCTTTAAATCCAACAGTACATTTTTTAATGAAATTGGGTGCCCCAGAGTTTAATGCATATATTTTTAGGATAGTAAAGTCTTCTTGAATAACTACTGGTCCTTGATTAGAATGAGGCGTTTCTCCTTATCTCTTCTGATTAGTTTTAGTTGGGAGTCTACTTTGTTGGATATGGGGATGGTGACACCTGCTTGTTTCCTGGTCTCATGTGATTGGTGCATTTTGTCCATCCTTTTACTGTGGGGCAGCACCTATGGGTAACGCTCAGCGGTGTTTCCGATAGACAATAGACAGGTGGGTTTCTTGGTCCACCCATTCCACCATCGGTTGGAGAACAGAGGCCATGAATATTAAAGGCTATTATTGAAATGCATGTGTTAACTGCAGTCATTGTGTCGTTGAGCCTGGGTGCTGTTGCCTGTTCTCAATGGTATTTTGTATTTTGACAATTTATAGTTTTGTATTTCTTTCCACGTTCTCTCTGTTATTATACTCATTCCTCTCTTCTGCCCAAAATACTGTTTTGTGTATTTTCTTTAGGTTTGGTTTGTTGTATATAAATTTTATACACAACAATGAAGATGTATTAAAAGCTGCAAGAGAAAAAAATGTAAGTCACATATAAAGGAAAACTCGACAGAATAACAGCTGACTTCTTAATAAAAATTATGAAATCCAGACATCTGGAACAAAGCGATCCAAGTTGTAAAGGACTGTGACAGGAAGCCTACAGTAATATATCTGGCAAAAGTAGCTTCCATAATTGAAGGATATATTAGTGTAGACTTCCTGTCATGTCCTTGCCGAATTCCCCTGTCAAGTCCTGCACTGTCATCAGGTCCTTCAGCCTTCGGCTCGGGGTTTCTTGGGCATCACTCAGCTGTTGTTCTCCTCAAGCTCTTTCTCCTTCATTTCACTGCGTGTTTCCTTGTGTCTTCTTTAAACTCCTTGAATTATGTGATGAAGTTTATGATGGTCCTTTTAAATTCTGTGTCCTGGGTTTTGTCTAGGCAGTTCTCATCAGCAAACATTTCTCCAGGACTGGTGGGTTTTGAAAAGAAGATATTGGCTTGATCTTTCATATTGTTTGTATCTTTGTGATGAGGTCTGGACATACGGACTTTCTTTGTTAGTTCTAAGACTGATGTGGACAAAGCAAGTGGAGACAGAAGGCAGGATGTACAGAAGGGTTGGACCTAGAGATTGGAAATGGTTTGGGTGGCATGAAGCCAGGTGGACAATGGGGTCTGGGGTGATCTACAGTATGTGCTCCCTGATTCAATCTCCTGTAGGGAGATCTGGCTGGGGAAAAGGCTGGGTGTGTATGGGAGAAGCCTGTGGGTTTGGGAGTATGTAGTAAGGATCCTGGCAGAAGAGGCAAAAGAGTAGTCACAACACAGAAGGGGATGGCCAGAGTAGGCCGGGACACTGGACACAGGACCCAGGCTGGATGCAGCAGGTTGGAGAGGGTGAAAGAGATTTGCTGGGCTGGATCCTGGCAAAAACTTGAGATATCTGACTGGGTGGGGAGATTGGATGTAGATGTGGTACAGGACTGACCTGTGAGTGGCAGCAGGTAGACAGAGTTCTGGTGAGAGCCTGGAAATAACAGCGCACTGGCGGGGTTGGCCAGACAAAGATGGTGTACTGGATAGAAGACCCAGTCTAGACCACCGAGGTTGGGGAGAAAGTATAAATACGGAGGGTGAGGATGACTCACCAGGCTAGATCTTGGAGGAGGGTATGGAAGCCTGGCTGGGTGGAGAGGTAGAAGCAGAAGGGACCTGTCCCTTCTAATTCCTTAGATGCTCCTGATTCTGCTTGACTTTAGCCCAGGGGCCACTCTGTACAGGTTCTGGAACCTGACTAAGAAGAGAAAGAGGCAGAAGATTGCAGCCTCTGGCCTAGGGGACTCAGGTCTTGAGGATGAGTAAGGGTGTCCCCCTGCTTCAGGACTCTCTGGGCTGTTTGTGAGAACCATGCCACAAAGTCAGGGTACAATTTTTCCAGGTCCTAGTGAATCTCAGTTAGATACAAGGTTTTTATCCCTTCTGGTGGGGAATTCTCTCCTGGCCCACAGAGGAGCTATGATATTTGGTTGTTAAGCTTGCACAGAACGGTATAGTTGGTTGTCCGCCCCTTTGTAGCCTGAAGACAAGCCCAGCAAGGCCAGATTCCCCTGGGATCTGATTTGACAGAGGCCGCCCTTCTGTGAGCAAACAGCAGCAGATCTGTGGGATCACATATACAACACCATAAACAGGAAGTGAAAGTGGGAATACATCCAGTTCCTTTAGTTGTGTATCTAACCCTTAATTTTTCTCCGACTTTTTACCATTCCCTTCTTCTGGAAACTAAGGACATGTTTTCTACACATAGACTCATCATCTCCTACTCAGATAGCTAACCCACCTCCTTAGTCATAGAACTGATGAAGCTGTAATATTCTTACCTTCCTTCCCCATTCCTTAAAATCTCCTTCAAAGTCCAAACATTTAATTGTCTAGCTCTAGATTCTGCTTGCCATGTGTTTTGCAACTTGTGCACAGAAATGCATTCCCTCATCTGACCAACTTCAAGTCCTCTATACCTAGTGTCCCAGCTCAGGTACCACTTGGATGACTTACTTAGCTTTAGAATTGACCTGGCTGGGGCAACAGGAAAGGAAGAAATGACAGATACACAAAGAGATAAGCTGGGATCAAGTGGGCTATGAGCTCTGACTGAGACTCAGCAGCAGCAGCCCGGAAACTCAGCATGCTTTTTATATACAACACCAATGAGAAGGAGGATGCAGTGGGTTAGTGATCTCAGTAGAAGGTGAGCATCTGGGCTGAGGAAGCTGCAGTTGATACTTTCTGCACATGCTGGTTTTACCTTAAGGTCAAACATTTGTCAATAGCCATACTTGGACCAGGATAAGATCTTACCATTCCCCTGATCCTGACCTAGGGAAGGCATGGATCCTTGACATGGCCACATTCATGTCGATAATACCCACTCACTCAGTATTTCATCTACTCCCTACAGACAGCCTCCAGGGAGCATGAGAACTCACTCCTTACCCTACCCTAGAAAGCAGCCTCCTCCCTGCTTGGAGGGCACCATGACTCTCAGTGAAAGATGAATAATGGTGTCACTATTTCCAAGCCCCATGGTGTTCAGTTTCAGGGAATCCTAGAAAATGGCAGTCCTGGGATGGATACCATTTCCCGTAGGAAGGCATTGCTTCCCATGCCTTTAGAGAAGCAAATGTTCATGAGCAGCCAAACATGACAAGGCCTGCTCATGCATCTGTGTCAAGCGCTCTGCACACACTCCTAGCCACACTCAGGGTGGCTGATGCACAACAGGGGATACACCACAGCAGCATGTGAATTCTGCTCACTGAGGTGAATCTCACCAGGACCTGAACCCTACACGAGGGGCAACTGAGAAGTTGGGGTTGCATACCAAAATTTCAATTTGGAATACTGAACTTTTTTGTTTGATTTTATTTCTGTGATCTGAACAGCTTTATCCAAATTATCCAATATTAAAGCAATATTTCAATATGAGGTGAGAATGGATTCATCCTTATCATGTGTGTTTCTACTAAAAAAAATAAACATGCAGAGAAAAGATGATTCCTGCATACCTTCAATAGTGAGAGTTCCTCTTAAGAACTGAGAGATTTTTATTTAAAGACAGTTCTGTTAACCCAAGGTTTTGTGTCAAAATCCGTGCTGAGACCTGTTCTTTGTCGTACTGGAACTGCATCCTTTTTTCCAACCACAAGTTTAGTAGTGCTCAAAGTGTTTTATACATAGAAATCTATTTAATTCTTGCTTGGGAAGGTGCAATTTTTATTGTTGGTTTTAAGGAGAAGGGAAGCAAGGCCGGGGGAGTAGGGAACCAGAAAGTACTACGAGGTAGAATGGACTCAGGACCCTAGCTAGATCAGAACAGCTGGCTGCCTTTGCTCTCAGTTCTACTGGAGAGGAGGAAGCACCATAGAGCTGCATAAATGTACCTGAAAAGCAAAAGAAAAAGTCTAAGAGGAAGACATGCTATAAAAGGAAAACACTGCAATTCCTAGTGGTCCAAGAGCTTAAGGTTGGTCTGCCCCAAGTGAACACTGCCTCCAGTCTGCCTCTTTTACAAAGACAGAATAGTCTTAGATTTTTGTCTCTTGTCAGAGTGGGTATGTAGTGATGGAAGCCAATAGATGGTGGGCATTTCCTAAAAAAAAAAAAAAAAAAAAAAATGCAACAACATGATGTCCCAAAGCCACCCCATAATATCTATGCCACCATGTTGAAGAACACTAACCTAGAATACCACTCTGCTCTGCTCTGATGATGTTAAAATAACGGGGCATTTCTGGAAGCCTTGGGTATTGCTCAGAAATCAGAAACATCTCCCCACTTCCTGCCCACCCACTCCACCCAGTTTGTGCTTTGGACTTTGGGAAGCAGGAGAAGAGTCTCCGGTGGCCTAGAAGAAAGGAGAGGAGCCAGATGGGTGAGAATAGTCTCCACCCAATCTCCTGGGCTGTTTCTGACTCCTTGGGAAAAGGTTAGAGACTTTATGAGTGTCTGGAAAACACATAGCTATATGGGGATCCAACTAAGTGTGGTCCAGAAATGGGAAAGAGGTCATTCTATGTAGCGGTCCTCACTACACCCAAACTAGGAAGCACACAAAACTAGCCTTTTTGGCATAGACACTGGCATCTCATGATTGGCAAAGGGTCGGGGAGCAGCTTTGTTGATATGACGTGTGGACAAGGGTACCATCCGTACTAGGGTACCATAAGCAGATGTCACCTGGCTGCAGACAGGATGATTGGCAGGTCTTCATAAAACACATCTTTGAGGACAGTTCACCAAATTCGTGATGTCAGATCCCATCCTAGATAAAGAGAATGGAAAGGTAGTCTTGTCTATTTACGTGCAGGTCTATCCCAGTACTGTAATACCCTGTACTTGGACTAAAACAATAGTCTCTCTGACTCCAGATGGTCCTTCCTATAAGTTGCATGGTATTCCCAGGCATCATTTCTTCTTATCACTCCTCTATTCCAAGTTACTATCTTCCTCAAGATGTGATGTGTGTGACAATGGGCAACTAAAACTATTATAGTTACTGAAGAAGGCTGGTCGAGTCATCACTGACCCGGTTTTCCCAGGACTAGCCTGATAGTGCCATCAAAAATCCTCTGACCAAGGGTAACTCTCAGCTTTAAGAAATCTGGAATTTTGATCTGTCATTCTTGCTGACCTCTGATTTTGGTGTGGGATTGTCATTAAAAAAAAAAAATGTGTGACAGTGTGTTTTCTTTTTTAAATGATTTTTCTCCAACACAGAGAAGAGCAGTTATCAGCTGCTATTTTTACACCACAGAACGATGAAATTTAGTTGCTTACTTCATATAGGCAGAACAGTTGCTATGGAAACAATGAGTGCCAAACTTGATTGTACAAACATAAAAAAAAAAAATCAGCAAACGTTTCAGTGCTTGCTTCATACTGCTAGGTATTTATACTTGCTACCAGGGGGCTAAGCCCCTTGCATGGTGAAATCCCATTACAACACTTTGACATAATTACTTACCTTTCAGAATAACATTACCAACATATTTGGAAATGGACTCGTTATCTTATTTACAACTACTGTTTCAAGCATATTTTTCCTTTGAGAGAATTTTTAAGGTGTCAATTTAATTCTGGGAGCTGAATTGTAAACTCCCTGCAGACAGCATAGTTGAGCAACTGCTAAATTTCTCATGCACAGGCAGTATTTATCATCTAAAGACACAGTTACAGGAATGGTCTGCACGTTTTCATAGGCTGAATTAAAACTGCAATATTACTTACTTATGTAGCCCACCTTACCTAGTAAAGGGTTTAAGAAGGCTTTAAAAATACTGGATAAAGCAAGTAAGACAGGCATGAAATAAAATAAAAGTATGGGGGGGGGGCTGGTAAACTTGCACCAACCAGGAATAAGGTTAATTTTAAAATTGCATGCCAAGAAATTGCTTTTCCTTGCAAACTTCTGAATCTGGAAAACATGTGCACTTCTGACCCATCGATCAGGAAATTCAAAGGGGAAAAATGTGATTTGCTGTAATTCTCAGAGTCCATATGGTAAAAAACAAACCAGTTACCTAGGAACCACAGAAACGCACTGTCCCAGCTTGCTCTCTCTGTTGTTGTGATAAAGCACTGACCTCCAGAAGCAGCTTGTGAAGGAACGATTTATTCAGCTTACAGGTTAGTCTATCACCAGGGAAGTCACGGCAAGAACTACAGTAGAAACCATGGAAGGATGATGCCAAGGACTTCCTTTTCTGGCTTGCACAGCTACCTTTCTTAACTAGTCCAGGCCGACTGCCCAAGGATGGCACCACTCACAGTGGGCTGGGCACTCTCACATCAATTAATAATCAAGGAAATGCCCCGTAAACATGCCTACAGGCCAGTCTAATGGAAGCCATTCTTCAATTGAGATTTGCTCTTCCCAAGTGTGTCCAAGTGTGGGTCAAATTTACCAAATCTAACCATAACTCTCACTGGTGAAGAAATCTGTCAAATGGTGAAGATATCTGTCATACGGTCCTCACAAAAAGGACACCAAGACAAATATTTAAGTCAATGAGCAACTATCTCACTTAAGACCATTGTGTGGATGGGATTAACCGATTATTTTAAAAGGTAGGGTGTCCTACTCATCTAAGAAAAGGAATTGGTAGCTCAGGAAATTGCAAAGCAATTATTATAAAAATTAACAATTAAGATCAAATCAACCCTATGTTATCTTTTCCAAATATTTTTCATATATTTGATTTATAAAGAAAATGTACATAATAGTTACCCCCATTTATAGAAATTATGGGAATTTTTTTGGTCAAATTGAAGAAGAAAATACTGATATCCATACCCACTCCAAAGCATGCTGTTAATCTTAGTACATGATAAACCACAGCAATAAAAGCAGTTATCTGCATGGGTCTTTGTGGTTTGTTAAAGGCTTTTATATTCAATACTTCTTGCAGTCATTTTATGACATAATCATACAAAGAACAAAACAAAAGTGAATTACTTCCCACTGGAAAGCTGATTTCAGACTATAACTTAAGTCTGACTTCAAAATACATAATCACTGCACTTCCTCTGACTAATAAATCAACCACATGCTGCATAATGTAGAATACCCTTTAATAAGAATATATTCCATTTATAAGATGTGATCTGCGTTGTGATAGTGTACTATAAGTGTTCAAGATGTTGTTCAAGAGTCAACAGATGAGACCATAGGAAATTAAAGGGAATCAGCCATGCAAAGTGACATCCCGTGGGAGTGAAGAAAGTCTTCATCAGCTATACTTTGAACAGGGTGAGGGGACAATATCTAGAATTTACAAAGAACTATAAAAGATAAATACAAAAGAACCTGCCCATCAACAAATAAGACTAATGAAATAAACAGAATTCATCACAAAAGAAGAAATACAAATGGCTAATAATTATTTTTGAAAGTATTCAACATCCTAAACATCTGGGAAATGAAAGTTAAAACGACTTTGAGATACCACCTTACCTTACAACAAATCTGAGAGCAAACGTTGGAGAGAGTGTGGGACAGGAAGCCTTATCCACTGCTGGTCAGATTGCTACTAATACAGGCATTATAGAAATTTTGTGAAGGTTCCTAGAATTACCATATGGCCCAGCTATACCATTCCTGAGCATATACGCAAAAGACTCCATATCATACCACAGAGATACTTTTTTTTGCATTTGTGTTTCTTTCTGCTCTTTTCAAAGTAGCAAAGTGGAAACAGCTTAAAGGTCCATCAGCAGATGGATGAATAATGAAAATGTGATGCATATATGCAATGGAATATTATTCAGCCACAAAGAAAAATGAAATTATGACATTTGCAGGAAAACATATGAATCTGGAAAGTACAATACTAAGTGAGGCGACCCCCAACTCAAAAAAGACAAAAAAAAAAGTTGCATGTCTTAGCCTATAGTATATACATGCATACATACAAGCAGGAGTAAAAGCCTAGAAAGGAGACCAAGAGAAGGCCAGAGTCCGTGGTGAAGGATGGGGACAGGAAAAAGGACACAGAGGGCATGGAAGAGGAAGAAACTGGAGGTGACGATGTCAGAAGCAGGAAGAACAGGTTAACGGAAATATTCAATGAGATTGGAAGACTGGAAATCAACAGTCCCGAAGAAGAAAATAAGTCCATCTCTTAGCCTTAGCTTACCAAAATACTCCATATCCCACCACTGAAGTTCAACTTCCCGGAAGTGGGGAAAGCTCTTTTATACTCCCACCGGCATGTGTTAGGGCTCCTATTTCCGGCATCCTTAGGAGAGCTTGTTACTATTTATTTTCTTTGTGAAACTTGGATGAGTTGAGATGGACTCTCAGCATACTTTTCATTTGCATTTGCCTGATGGCTCAGGACTTCTAACACTTTTCCACATAGTTATTGGCTATTTATATTCTTCTTTTTAGAACTGTCTGTTCATTTTTATTAGCCCGCTGGTTGAGAAGAGTGTTCGAATTTGGAGGCACTTAGGGTGGTTCTTGATAGCTTTGGATTTTATTCTCAGATATATAAAGAAAAGATCCCTGTTGTATATCTTTGTTCTCCCACTTGAGTAATTATTTCCTTTGTTATGCAGAAAATTTTAATTTCAGGCCATCTTATTTTTCAGTTTTTGGTATTATGTCCCAAGCTTTTGGAGTTCTTTTTGGCAAGCCTTTTCTAACACCTATGTCTGAAAGCATCTTCCCTATGATTTGATGCAAAACTATCCAACACAACCCACATCACACATTAGCTGTTTTCCGACTATACAGTGTTTCCTGAGAGTCTAGCAGCCTGTGGAGGAGTGTCCTCCATCTTCCTGGCCGTTCGCTTTTTCAGTGTTCTTAGTAAGGACAAAAATCACCATTTCTGAAACATCTGAAATTCTAGGGGCTATACCTTAAATCTTCCTTCAGTCTGAGAGAAGACAAAAATTAAGTAGGAAAATGTATCTTTAATTTAACAGCCCTGGATGAAAGTTTTTAGCAAAATCCAGTTGGAATTCTTACAGGACAATTCAATGTTCTTTGTGACTAATTATAGCACAGTACATTTAAAAAATTGCTCTCATGTTTAATCTACTGGAAAACATAAACACTTTTAGTTCACTTAACCAACATCTTTCTCAACTCTGCACAAATAAAAAGTCAGGAGAGGAAATATCTTTCTCATACATCATCATAAACAAAATGAAATATATTTAATTTTATAAAATATTAATTTTAATTAAACTGGATAGGGTTTCTGAAACTTGGCCCAATATTTAATACAGAAATACGATTGAGTAAGATAATATGGGTGAAAATGATTGAAAACCCTAAATAATTAGCAAAGATGCGTGCTCATCACTAATTAGCGATGTGACAAATTTGTGTGACAAGTTAGAGACATTAAGCTTTGGCTAGTTGTGCAAAGATTACTAAATCACATAAAATCCTGCATGCTCAAATCTAGATGATTGATGCCAGCAAATTATAGGTCTTTCCTGAATATTCTTCAAAGAGTGACATATTTTCAAAATAAGCAGGAGCCAGTCAGCTTTGAAGTTGACAAAATCATATATGTGCTGCTAATTGCTGACATTTATATAAAGCTGACACCAGATATCACTTATCATAGCAATTACTAATAGCAATTTGCATATCCAGAGCCCATAATGAAATTTCACTAAGTATAACTTTTTTTAATTTATTATCAACCCTAAAGTTAATGTCTCTTTTATTAACAGAAAGTATCGGCTCCTCAACATTTTTTATTATGTGCCTAGAAAATGATAATATTTGTACCAGGTCCTAACAGGCCATCCCAAGGAATGAAAAAAAAAATCTGCATCTTATCAACTAAAATCAAAGTGGAACACCACATAAACACAGTCAATTTTCAGAAATAACCCAGCCTACTGTTTACTTATAATTTGCCAATCCATACCAAACAAAGAACTGCCGATGTTGACAATTAAGGTCTCATTAAGATTTCCTTAAGGTTATTTCCATGTCTATAAATTACTTACAATGAATTATACATAAGAAATAGTGTGTGTTGCCGGGCGGTGGTGGCGCACGCCTTTAATCCCAGCACTCGGGAGGCAGAGGCAGGCGGATCTCCGTGAGTTCGAGGCCAGCCTGGTCTCCAAAGTGAGTTCCAGGAAAGGCGCAAAGCTACACAGAGAAACCCTGTCTCGAAAAACTAAAAAAAAAAAAAAAAAAAAAAAAAAAAAGAAAGAAATAGTGTGTGGTCCTGCTGTCCTCATTGTCTGTAACTCAATACTGTCTCAGTAGTTTTGTTGAAAAACACACAGACACTCCTGACAGAGGAATTGACAGAGCAGGAGTGTGGAGCCAATCAGTGACCTTACTGCAAAATAAGGATTTGTTGGTTAATCTAGAAAGAAACAGCCCTTCCCTTACACAGTGAATCCAAGGATGTAGGAGACATCCCTGTGAACCGTTCTGAGAAAACAGTGTGGAAATATTTAAAGTCCTCCCTAAGAAAAGTCTACCCTGCAGGGAGGAGCAGTGAGATACTATAGAGGAGGCCATGTTCCTCAGTGATGTAGCCTCTGGTAACTCCGTGATCCGATAAATGACCCAACCCATGCTCATGTAAGCAACCGGAACTAAATGCAATGGTCCAAAACAACAACTAAAGACCAGGAAGTCAGTGGCGGGGAGAGAGTTGTTGGAAGAAGGATATTTGGTGAGGAGTACAGGGAAATAAAATAGCGGAGGGAGTGAAGGACAAAGGACAATAAACATACGTATGAATTCTAAAAGCATAAGCAAGTTTTTATGGAACACAGAGACACTCCTAGCTGTATATCCACTGCACTCTGAGCGCAACACCGTACATAATGACAGATCCACGTGTGCTGACATATTGATATGTCTGTCTGTATTGTTGTTCTAGTGTATCCATGTTCACTGCTGTACTAGCACACTCGAGTGCATTGCAGTACGAGCACACCTGTGTGCACTCCTGTACTAGAACATCCATATGCACCGATGTGAGCGTGCCTCCACGCTCAGTGTTGTACAAGCACATCCAAGGGAGCTGTGATGTTAGTTCACCTGTGTTCAGTGCTGTACTGGCACATCCATGTGCACTTTTGTAATACTGCACCCCCAGGCACCGCTGTACTAGCACATCTGTGTACACTTCTGTTCTAGCCCATCCACAGACACTGCGGCACTAATATACACATTTGCCCTGTTGTACTAGCACATCTGTCCACACACTGTACTGGCACATCTGTGTGCACTTCTGTAGTAGTACACCCATGTGCACTACTGCACTGGCAAATTGATGTATAGTGCTGTAATCGTGCCTTCACATGCAATTCTTTGTTAGTGTATGTGTGATGGTGTTGTAGTACATCCATGTGCGAGCTGTGTAAGTACATCCATGTGCACTGCTTTAAAACATCTGCATGGCCTCTTGCACAAGTTCATCAGTGTGTGTTGCAGTGCTGATGCATCCATGTACATTGCTCTATCAGAATGCTCACGTGCACAGCTGTACTAATACATCCATTTATACAGTGGTATTACTGTGCCAGCTGCTGGAGTGTTACATCATCTGTGTGAACTGCACTATGAGTATATCCATGTGCACAGCTGTACTAGTACATCATATGTGCAGCTACACTAATACATTGGTATATGCTGCTGTACTAGTACAACCTCATGCACAACTGTGGTAGCACATCTGTGTGCACTGTGGTATTAGTACATATGTGTGCTAATACCATGTGTGTAACCATACATTCATTTACACTTCTGTACTGCAACATCCATGGGCAGTCCTGTAGCAGTACATCTGTGTGGTCTGCTGTACTCGTCTATCTATTTGCATCGCTGTCCTAGTCCATCTGTGTGCATTTCTATAGCTGCGCATTGCTGGGCACTGCCGTCCAAGTATATCTGTGTGCACTGCTGTATCCATACACACACGTGCACCACTGTGCTAGTACATCCCCTGTGAGTCTGCACTAGCTTATCTTGAGCACAGCTGTACTCTTACACCTATGTGTGTTAAGGTCCTCGTAAACCTGTGTGCCCCTTTTCATAGCATACTCTTGAGTTCTGCAGTACTAGTACACCCATGTTGCGCTGGACTGGTGCATCCTTGTGCTCTGCGATGCTTGTCGCTGCACAAACAGCATGAATGCGAAAAGTATCCATTTCAAAAGTGCTTTCCCAATAAAATGTTTGCAAGTGGAAAGGAGGAATATTAGAATAAATTAGAACAGGACCTCAAAAGAGTAAATAGTACATTTCTGTGTAACCTGAACATGATGCTAAATCTATCCTTGTCCTAACTTGGCCTCCATTTATTCTCCTTACCTCCCACCATCACAACGCAATGAACACTCAGCCTCAGTGTTGACTCAGAATGGAGACTCGCCTGACCTAACTGCAAATACTGATTGACAAAACACTTCCTAGCCAAGATATTTTTGTGCTCTCTAGAACTTTCTGCTCTTCATTTTATATCTTACTATCAATTGGTTTGTTATAGGGGGAAAGATGTGGCCTTCCCTCTGCCTCTCCCTCTCAGCAAGAAGTGTCGGCAATATTATTTTTAGTGGAAAATAGACTGTACTTGGTGTGATCAAACAGGAAACAGACTCCATGGCCTCAGAATCTGCCAGGCTAGTGTTTACCTTCTCAGCTTGATGCTGCTCCTGCTCTTTTGTTTCTACTAAATGACACCCCAGTCCCTGTAAAACTGAATCTAGTAAGCCGAGAACAAAGAAGGCTTAGAGGCAGGAAAATTTTGAGTCCTGGCTATAGACAAAGGATGCTGCAGGAGGGAACCGAGAGAAACCAGCCAGTGAGGAGTGTGTGCAGGGTGTAGGCAGTGAAAAGTGTGTGCAGGGTGTAGACAGTGAAGAGTGTGTGCAGGGTGTAGGCAGTGAGGAGTGTGTGCAGGGTGTAGGCAGTGAGGAGTGTGTGCAGGGTGTAGGCAGTGAGGAGTGTGTGCAGGGTGTAGGCAGTGAGGAGTGTGTGCAGCATGTAGCCAGTGAAGAGTGTGTGCAGGGTGTAGCCAGTGAAGAGTGTGTCCAGGGTGTAGGCAGTGAGGAGTGTGTGCAGGGTGTAGGCAGTGAGGAGTGTGTGCAGGGTGTAGGCAGTGAGGAGTGTGTGCAGCATGTAGCCAGTGAAGAGTGTGTGCAGGGTGTAGGCAGTGAAGAGTGTGTCCAGGATGTGTGCAGTGTTGCAGTTGGCCTGCTCCTTTGCCTTCTCCCCCTCTGCTAGGTCTCGCTCCTAGCTCCCACTTGCAACAAACTTACAGATCCATCTATGGAAACTTAAAAGACCGGACATTTACACAGCATGTTTGGACCGGGAGGGAAGACTAGACAAAAACAAACAGGGCTTGGAGCCAAGAAATAGGGAATGGGGAAATCTCTTACCATTTCCCCGATGGCTCACAGTATTTATAAAGGTCCCAAATAATATTAGGACCTAAGGTGCCATCAGGTGGCCCTTTGGATTGATTATTTAAGGGGTACTGAAGCCAAATTTGATTGTAAAAGCAATAAATTTAGGGCCCTTCGGGTCCGGTGTCAGGTGGAGCCGCTGGAGGTTTTCTAAGAGGCATCCCAAGGGGGAATGAGAGGGTGTGGCTGACAGGTTCCCATGGATGAGAGAAAAGGAAAATGTCACTGCAACCTGTAGTTGTGGGCATCCCTGGGACTCAAGGAAGACCAACCCATTCAGTTGATCATCATTGCACTCAGCGAGGGTCAGGAGTTTAGCCTGGTTAAGCCAGTGGAGAAACTGGTGGAAAGCCAGTTGAAACCTGGTACCAGGGCTTCTTTAGAGGTGAGAAGGTGAAGGGAAAAAAAAAAAAAAAAAAAAACTCTAGCGGGAGGGTCTCATTCACAGGAAGTGTAATAGAATATTATTTTAAGGTGTGTTACTTTTGTTTATGTTGCATTTGTTTAACTCTGTGAAGCTGTGTTACTGTGCCTATCTAAACCCCCTGATGGTCTAATAAAGAGCTGAATGGCCAATGGCAAGGCAGGAGAAAGGATAGGCGGGGCTGGCAGGCAGAGAGGATACATAGAAGAAGAAAACTGGGAGAAGGGGTCTAAGATCTAGCAGCCAGAGAAGGAGAAGGACTCAAGTGTCCAGCCACCCAGCTACACAGCAAGCAACAGAGTAAGACTAAGATTTACAGAAGTTAGAGAAAAGGAAAAGCCCAGATGCAGAATGTAGATGAGATCATTTAAGTTAAGGAAAACTGACTAGAAACTAAGCCAAGCTAAGGCCGGGTATTCACAATTAAGAATAAGCTTCCATGAGTGGTTTATTTGGGAGCCGGGTGGAGGGATGGGGCCATAGAGGTGAAGAGAGCCAGCCATAGCCTTAAAGGTCATAGCCTGAAGACTGTGGCTAGGGGTACCTCCACCTCCAAGAGTACCAGAGGGGTGCCAGACACTCAATGGTCAATTCCTCAGACTCAGGGAAATGTTTACACTGACCAAAGGGAAAATTCACCTAATTATTGCTTGTAGATGGGATGCTGAGAGATCAGTGAGCCAGAGGGTGAGTCCATTGCAGGTGAACTGGAGATGAGGGGTAGGGTCCCAGTGCAGCTTAAACCATGAGGACAAATGCAGGCACTAGGAGAGCCTGCCCCAGTCACAGCACTAAATGTAAGCACTGCAACACAGATGGAAAGGTATCCTGGCAGGTGGGAGCCAAGGAATACCACAAAGCCACACCACACAACAAACCTCACACAAGAGATTTATTGAGAGGGAAAAAACTAGGAGGGTGGCTGCCTCTGCTTGAGGGAGAAACAGCAGCAAACTGAATAGGATACAGGGCTTATATAGAGCTTCTTGGGAAGAGGGTGGAAGTTTTCAGGGTAGAGCTTTCCAGGGTGGAGATTGGTGGGATTTCACATCCAGAGATTAGGCTTTTTACTCTGTAGGGAGGGGCCAGGGTCCAGAACTTAGGGCAGTTAGAGTATTCTGTGGGTGGAACCTGGCAGTTAGAGGTCCTGTGGGAAGGGACCTCCTCAAGGGGTTTACAGTAGTAATTAGTTTGGGGTTGGTAATTCTTTTAGGAGGCAAATTATCTTGATTTTTTCTCATTTTTTCTTTTATTGAAAACTGGTTCTTTTCTCATATACTATACATATCCTAATTACAGTTTCTCCTCCATTTTCCCCTCTCAGTTCCTCCCTCTTCACTCTGTATCCTCTCCTCTTCCATCTGTCATTAGAAAAGAACAGGCTACTAAGAGATAACAACCAAACATGACAAATAAAATATAATTTGGCGACCCAACAGGAGGAGAAGAGTTCCAAGAGCAGGCACCAAGAGTCAGAGGCCCACTCATTCTTCTTTTTTTTTTCTATTTATGTACATTGGTATTTTGCCTGTATATGTGTGTGTGTGTATATATATATATATATATATATATATATATATATATATATATATATATGTTGCTGGAGGGCTTCTCTCCAGGTTCCACCAAGCCCTGCAGTCCCACAATCCACATATGAAATAATCACTCAGACGCTTATATCACTTATAAACTGTATGGCCGTGGCAGGCTTCTTGCTAACTGTTCTTTTATCTTAAATTAACCCATTTCTATAAATCTATACCTTGCCACGTGGCTGGTGGCTTACCAGAGTCTTTACATGCTGCTTGTCCTGGCGGTGGCTGCAGTGTCTCCCTCCTCAGCCTTCCACTTCCCAGAATTCTCCTCTCTCCTTGTCCTACCTACTTCCTGCCTGGCAACCTACTTCCTGCCTGGTCACTGGCCATCAGTGTTTTATTTATATAGAGCAATATCCACAGCATATGTATGTATGAGGGTGTTGGGTACCTTAGAACTGGATTTACAGACAGCTATAAGCTGCTGTGTGGGTGCTGGGAATTGAACCCAAGTCCTCTGGAAGAACAGCCAGTGCTCTTAACCACTGAGCCATCTCTCAAGCACACACACACACACACACACACACACACTCATTCTTACAGTCAAGAGTCCCATGAAAATATTCAGCTAATAGCTGTAACATATGTGGAGGCCCACAAAGGTTTCCTAGTGAGATCTGAGCTTTCTTTACCCAGTAGAGCTGCATTGACCATGTGCATGGTTTCTAGGTGATTGGAAGGGTCTACACTTGGCTGTGCTAAGGGAAGATCTTTTGCTCCACCCCTTGGCATTCTTATAAATAGTCTTTTAGAAGAGACAGAAGGGGCCGGTGAATAAAGATCCAGGCCCTCCTGAGGCTATGCTGTGTTTCTATCTGTCTCTCTTTCCCCTCTATCTTTCTATCTAAATCTCTTATCCCTCACTCCTCAAGAGTAGCCTGGGGGTCAAGATCGGGGTGTATCCCCCACGAATGACACCATGAATAGGAACCCAGGGACTTGGCAAAAGGAGTGGGGTGGAGGGGTCATGGGTATAAGGCATGCTGATAAGGAATTGAAAGAATGTAACAATTTTATTCTCGGGAGTGAAGGTTAGGCAGTGAAATGCTAAAGTTGAACATTGAGACTGCAGTGTATATTTCTCTCTATCTACATTTCTTTCTCTCTCTCTCTCTTAATTTGTATCTACAAAATTTAAGGAAAAACTATAAAGTAGAATACAGGAATATAGTGTAGGAAGAAATTTAGAGTAAGGTAGAATATAGAAATATTGGGTTAGGAATATAGTTTAAGAAAAAAAAATTAGGATAAGATAAGCAACAAGTCAGAGGAATATGTCCTTGATTTCCAACTATGGGGCTTTGAACACAAAATCCTAGAGAAGAATCAGAAAAATCTATCAAAGATGAAAGAAAATGGGCAGAAAAAGATTCCTGTGGAAGGTATTGGCCTGGAGACAGCTTAGAATCAGGCCCTGAGAAGCAGAGGAAAGAATTTTCCCTGAGGCGGTTGTGAAGGAAATAAAACTTTTCACTCTGCTGAATGAAAACATCATACCATCAGAATTAGTTTCCATTTGACCATGAAGCCCAAGTTTAGAGAACAGAAGTCTTGAGGAAAACTTAGTAATCTCTCTCTCCAAAAAACTGAAAGCTTTTCAGGTCTTTCATTCTCAGAGCTCTATTCCTTCTATAAGAGCAAAAAATTAACTCACCTGGAAATAACATCTATCAGAATGAGAAAATCACCTGTAATTGCTCTAGGGGGGAAAAAAAACTCTTGAAAACATGGCAAATCCTTTCTGCTAGTCCTGTCTCTCCTTCAAGCCAGTAAAAACAGCAGATACTTGAGATCCTAGCCAGAACCCCCTGTGGCTAGAGCCTAGTGAGAGAGAGTGCAGGCAGAAAGCAGGGGCAGAGTGTTCGCAGAGGCACAGAGGAGGCTGCAGCATTAGGGACTCTGTATCTGGTGGAGGAGACAAGCAGATCAAGACAAAGATCTAACCGGGAGGGAATCTCTCTGAAAAGGCTGAAAAGACTTTTTGGTACTTTCATTTTCTTTCACTGACCCGGCCAAGTGGAAGAGCAAGCCCCAAGCGGTTTTTGTTTCTGGCACCAAGGAGCCTATCTGAATGTGTTCGAACAGGTGGGGACAACGTCAGATGAACGAAATACATCAATGCCAGCTCGAGGAGAACAGAAATCTCCCGTGATAAAAGAGCAAAAACTTGACTCAAAAAACCTCCCATTGTAAAAACAAAAGCACAAAAACAAACCATGTAAACAGTAACAGGAGTGCGGCAGACCCGAAAGGCATCTTGGGAAATGTAGTCTGTAACATAGCTTGTCACAGCATGAAGCTATAGAGAAAGGCAGCTTGGGAAATGTGATGGGTAGAAGCAAGATGGAATAGGCAAGCAGGCCTATAGAAAAGGCAGATAAACTGGGACAAAAAAACTTTCAAATTCTGCCCCCCAAAACTCTGTTGTTTTTTTTTTTTTCAGCTTAAAACATTGCTTTTTCCAAGTGCTGCTAGAAAGCTTAGCTTTAGTGGTCAAAAAAACTTGCCTGTAAGGAGACAATTATAATGCTAATACTGTTTGTCAACAAGCTACTGTGAAACCCTTAAGAAAGCAAGTGAAAACAGTCCATACACTGGAAAACTTTAGGTATGAAAAAACTTACAAGCAAAAAAAGAAGTTCTTTGCCTCTTGCATAACCGCCTACAGTGAGTGATTCCTTTGCAAATCTAATGGGGAACAAGGAATCGTATTCAGAAAGGAATAACTGCTTTGTAGCTGGAGATCAAACTCCAGAAAATCTAGCTGTGTTACAAAATAGAGTCACTCCACTTGAAAGTCCCCTATAAGAAAACAATGCTAAATTAGAATGGTTGCTTAGTATATGCACTGATGTTTGTGAGAAGCTAGTGAATGAAGTGAAAATCCTGAATCACAAAAATAAATAAAACAGCACATCTATGTTCTTAACTCCTTTGGACAGTAGCAGTTTCTGTGAACAAATAATCTTGTCAGAAATATTGGGCTAACAAGGCATAGTGGAAAGAGCTCATGGCAGTCTCAAAATACAAATTCAAAAAATGAAAAGAGAAATTTACCCTCAATCACCACATAATACATTGAATCATGCTCTTTTCGTTCTGAATTTTTTGAATGTAGATGTCTGTGAGCAATCTGGCATAGATAAGTTTTGGCATGATGGCACCTAAGTGACTTTTGCTTGGGTGAAATGGAAAGATCCTTGATCAGGATTATAGAAGGGTCCTGACCCTTGCCGGGCGGTGGTGGCGCACGCCTTTAATCCCAGCACTCGGGAGGCAGAGCCAGGCGGATCTCTGTGAGTTCGAGGCCAGCCTGGGCTACCAAGTGAGTTCCAGGAAAGGCGCAAAGCTACACAGAGAAACCCTGTCTCGAAAAAACCAAAAAAAAAAAAAAAAAAAAAAAAAAAAAAAAAAAAAAAGAAGGGTCCTGACCCTGTTTTAATATGGAGTCGAGGACATGTTTCTGTTTTTTCACAAGATGAAAATGAAGCTCAATGGCTACCTGAGTATTTGATAAGCAGTGTGGAAGAGAGGAATGTCAGCTCCAATGATGCTCCTCTAGAACTGGAGTGAAAGCAGATGATCCAATGTTCCTGATAGTGAGGTTCCCTCCTGTAGTCTGGGGAAAGCAGGAGACTTAGGGGGCCTCCAGACTGCTTAGGAGTTTGGGACAAAGGTTTTGTTGCTATTCAGTAAAAGGTGAAAGGAAACGGAGCTCAGAGCCACACTGCTTTTGTTTGACTAGTGGCAAATCAATGCAGCCTCCTTTGAAACAGTGCCTAATAGCTGCTCAGGAAGTTTTTTCTACAAGCTTTATGGCAGCTCAGTATGGTAATTCTACCCCTCACCCTAAGGTGAGGTTTTTCAGTAGAGTGAACCAAAAGTCCTGCTGTTTGTTTTAATTGTGGCATTCAAGGAAGCTGCAATGAGTTGGGTGAAGGGACAGCCCCCAGTTGGCAACTGTCCAGGCTATGCACATTTCTGCCAGTTCTGGGATGGCTGGAAGGGCCAGCAGGAAAGGTGACTTTGAGGGAGTAGCATTATCCCAAGTGCTACAGCCCAGCAGCATCCAGCGTTACAGCACCCTAGCAACAGCACTCACTAAATCCCAGGGCTGAGGGACTTGGATACAAGGACTCTAGAGCCATTGGCAAATTAGGGTCCAGTTTCCAACTATCAGAGGAACTTTAAGGATGATATCAAAACTGTGAACTTTAGAAATGAAGCAGTTTTGAGTTCACTTGCAATTTTAACTGTGGTGATTCTCGATTCATGTATTCTGTCTTGTTGGAAGATAATGTAAACATTTCACTTAAAAGATCTCGTCTAGATGTTTGCTAAGGTTTATAAAGTAGTCCTATAGAATGTAAGTTTAAATATGCATAGTGATAATAGTTCTGTTAAGAGCTCTGTTTTAAATGTTTGCTAAAGTTTACAAGGTAGTTCTACAGAGAGTTTGCTTTTGAATGTAAGTTTGTAAGAAGTGTAAATACATATACTAGGTAGTCATACTAGCTGTAAATATGTATAGTAATGTTCATACTAGAATTATGTTGGTATTAATGAACTAGGGTTTGGTGAAGCTAAGGGAATCTTTAAGTTTGATGCAGTTTATTCAGTTTCTTTGATGCAGTTTGCATCAAAAATTTATTGATTTTAAAAAAGGGCTTGGCACAGCTAAGGCTGTTATAGACATCTTAAGACCCATTCAAAAAAGAAGACTCCATCTTGGTCATCCTCTGCTCCTTTGCTGGGTGTGTGGCAGCCTGGGGATCTCTGGGTTGTTCAAACTACTTGCAAGCTTCTGAGTCAGAGTTGAGTTAAGCTCTGTACCTCCTTCTGCCAGAGGATCTGAGGGGCCTGAGGGGCTCTTTACAAAATTAAGAGGAGAGGCCTGCGGGAGCCCACAGAAGTTTCCTAGTGAGATGTGATCTTGCTTTATCCATCAGGGCTGCATAAGGGATGGATTGGCCACGTGCATGGATACCAGGTATTTGGAAGGGTCTGCACTTGGATGTGCAATGGGAAGCTCTTTTGCTCCATTCCTTGGCATTTCTTTAAAAAGCCATTTAGAGGAGACAGAAGGGGCTGGTAGATTAGAATCCAGGCCCTCCTGAGGCTAGCCTGTGTTTCTATCTGTCTCTCTCTCTCCCCCTGTATATTTCTATCTAAATATGTTATCCCTCACTCCTCAAGAGTATCCTGGAGGAAAAGGTAGAGGTATGTCCCCCACAAACTAAAAGGAGGTGGAGATATATACCCAGCTACGAAGTCAAGTCAGCCTCTTGGCTTTGGGAAATGTAGCAGTAAGAGTAACAGATACAGCAGAAAAAAGAACGAGAGAGAAAATATAAATCAATAAAAGGCAGAAGCAATAGAGAACAGTGTTGGTCTGCTGCAGTACCCTCCAGTACTGCAGATGGGGAGGAACTGTTAGGGAGAAAGGACAGCAGCATGGGGATATGAGATAACAGAATCACTGAAAGTTAAATAGCTGCAGCAGAAAAGGAAAGCCGAGTGGAGCTATAAAGAAGATGAGCTTGTTGGCTGAATGTTGATTTCATCTTTGTGGTGTTTTGAGTGAGAATGTCCTCCATAGGCTCAGGCACTTGAACACTTGACCTCCAGTTAATGGCAGTGTTTGGGGAGGTGTTGCAGCCTTGGGTGGGCTTGTGAGATTGTAGCCTCATCCACTTTCAGTTCACTTAGTGTTTGCCCTTGAGGATGTGATCTCCCAGCTTCCTGCTGCTGCCACCATGCCTGTCACTTGCTGCTGTGTCTTCCTCTATAATAGAGGATACTCATCCCTTGGGAGCCATAAGCCAAATAGACTTTTCCCCCCTGTGGATCACACCTTTCTTTTTTTATTTTATTTTATTTTATTTTACAATACTATTCAGTTCTATATAACAGCCACAGATTCCCTTGTTCTCCCCCTTCCTGCCCCCCTCCCCTTCCCCCCGGGCCACCCCCATTCCCACCTTCTCCAGATCAAGGCCTCCCCTGAGGACTGCGATCGACCTGATAGACTCAGTCCAGTCAGGTCCAGTGCCCTCCTCCCAGATTGAGCCAAGCGTCCCTGCATAAGTCCCAGGTCTCAAACAGCTAACTCATGCAATGAGCCCAGGACCTGGTACCACTGCCTTGATGCCTCCCAAACAGATCAAGCCAATCAACTGTCTCACCTATTCAGAGGGCCTGATCCAGTTGGGGGCCCCTCAGCCTTTGGTTCATAGTTCATGTGTTTCCATTCGTTTGGCTATTTGTCCCTGTGCTTTATCCAGCCTTGGTTTCAACAATTCTCGCTCATATAAACCTTCCTCTTTCTTGCTAATTAGACTCCCAGAGCTCCACCAGGGGCCTAGCCATGGATGTCTGCATCCAGATTCCTCAGTCCTTGGATGGGGTTTCTGGCACAACTATTAGGGTGTTTGGCCATCCCATCACCAGAGTAGGTCAATCCCGGCCATTGCCAGCAGTCTTTTATGGGGGTATCTTTGTGGATTTCTGTGGGCCTCTTTAGAACTTTGTTTCTTCCTTTTCTCATGTGGTCTTCATTTACCATGGTCTCCTATTCCTTGTTCTCCCTCTCTGTTCTTGATCCAGCTGGGGTCTCCCATTCTCTTTCCCTCGACCCTCACCCTTCATTGCTTCCACTCATGTCCAGGTTGTTTATGTAGATCTCAGCCATTTCTCCATCATTGGGCGATCCTCGTGTCTTTCTTGGGGTCCTGTTTTCCAGGTAGCCTCACTGGTGATGTGAGTAGCAGTCCAGTCATCCTTGTTCCACATCTAGTATCCTCCTATGAGTAAGTACATACCCTATTTGTCTTTCTGAGTCTGGGTTACTTCACTCAGGATGATTTTTTCTAGATTCATCCATTTGCCTGCAAACCTCATGAAGTCATTGTTTTTCTCTGCTGAGTAGTATTCCATTGTGTATATGTGCCAAAATTTATTTATCCATTCTTCAGTTGAAGGGCATCTAGGTTGTTTCCAGGTTTTGGTTATTACAAACAATGC
The DNA here is from genome assembly GCF_049852395.1 of Peromyscus maniculatus bairdii. Lineage (NCBI taxonomy): Eukaryota > Metazoa > Chordata > Mammalia > Rodentia > Cricetidae > Peromyscus > Peromyscus maniculatus. Next base: position 11,909,322 of record NC_134865.1, on the reverse strand, counting down.
TGATATGAACATAGCTGAGCAAGTGCTCTTGTGGTATAATTGAGCATTTCTTGGGTATATGCCCAAGAGTGGTATAGCTGGGTCATTGGGGGAGATTGATTCCCAATTTTCTAAGAAAGCACCATATTGATTTCCAAAGTGGTTGTACAAGCTTGCATTCCCACCAGCAGTGGAGAAGAGTTCCCCTAGTTCCACATCCTCTCCAGCATTAAGTATCTTCAGTGTTTTTGATCTTAGCCATTCTGACAGGCGTAAACACCTTTCTTTTTTTTTTTTTTTGGTTTTTTTTTTTTTTTTTTTTTTTTTTTTTGGTTTTTCGAGACAGGGTTTCTCTGCGTAGCTTTGCGCCTTTCCTGGAGCTCACTTGGTAGCCCAGGCTGGCCTCGAACTCACAGAGATCCGCCTGGCTCTGCCTCCCGAGTGCTGGGATTAAAGGCGTGCGCCACCACCGCCCGGCTAACACCTTTCTTTTTTTATTAAGATATTTTCTATTCATTTTACATACCAACCACAGATTACCCTGTCCTCCCTCCTCCCACCCCAACCCAGGCTTTCCCCCTAACCTACCCCCTATTCCCACCTCCTCCAAGGCAAGGTCTCCCATGGGGAGTCAGCAGAGCCTGGTACATTCAGTTGAGGCAAGTCCAGGCCCCTCCTCCCTTCCAAGGCTGAGCAAAGTGTCTCACCATAGGCACTAGGCTCCAAAAAGCCAGCTCATGCACTAGGGATAGGTCCCAGTCCCACTGCCTGGGAGCCCCCTAAACAGTTCAAGCTAAACAACTTTCTCCCTTATCCAGAGGGCCTAGTCCAGTACCATGGGAACTCCTCAGCTATTGGTCCACAGTTCATGTGTTTCCACTGGTTTGGCTAGTTGTCTCTGTACTTCTTCTAATCATGGTCTCGATGTCTCCTGATCATAGAATTCCTCCTCTCTCTCATCAACTGGACTCTTAGAGCTCCACCTGGGAACCGGCCATGGATCCCTGCATCTGCTTTCATCAGTCACTGGATGAGGGTTCTATGATGACAGTTAGGGTATTCAGCTATCCAATCACCAGAGTAGGTCAGCTCAGGTACCCTCTCAACCATTGCCAGTAGTCTATGGTGGAGCCATCTTTGTGGATTCCTGGATACTTCCCTAGCACTCTGCTTCTCCCTATTCCCATGGTGCCTTCACAAAATAAACTCTCTCTTCCATAAATTGCTTTCAGTCATGGAATTTTTTCACAGCAACATAAAATCTTCTTGAGAGATCTACTAATTTGCCCCCCTGATCTTGGTTCAGGCTGTATTCCATGTTAATTTTCATTCTTCTCTTTCAGACTCCCAGCTCACCTTGTGTGTGCTTAAATGTGTCCTATGGGCTGTGGATAGCAGAGGCCAACTCCCCCCACCCAGAGTTGCTGTGTTCCCACTGGGTCAGGAGCAGCTAGTTGATTGTGTGGCGTGAAAGCACTACTTAGTGTTTGTGCCTTTCCCCAAGGTGGGGCAGGGGCACTAAGGGTGGTCCTTGCGGCTGTCGCTGGGAACCCCATCTATATATCCTATTGGGGTTGCTTTTGTAGAGTTTCCCATAGGCGTCTTTCAGCCCAGTTTGCTGGGGTAAAAATTCCACTAAAGTAGAGAGAGTCTATGTGTCCAATAGTAGAACAGGTCTGTTGGGGTTTTGATCAAGTTTCCAGGACTGGAGAAGTGACTAAAAGAGTGGTAATACAACCTTGTTCTCCTTGTTTCCAAACTGTAATCAGACACTCATTCCAACATTTCATCGAGTCTCCCATCATACCCAGAATCCTTTTTAATGTGTTTTTAAATTCGTCTTTCTTAACATGTTATCCTCATAACCTACGCATCCCACCCTGTGATCACATTATGAAAGTATCTGATACCAAGATACATTTCCATCAATTAAATTTAAGAAGTACTACTTTGTGTTTTTATCTGTGTGTAACTATCATATAGCCCTTAAACAATGCACCTTTTAAGGGTTTGGAAGAACTAGGTGACTATAAGATTAGAGAGGGAAAGTTTCTCATTGCATTGTATGGCCTGATTTACACGTCTTTCCTCTGGAGAGGAAAATACAGCTTATGTATTCTCTATATACATATATGTATATAGAGGATATATATGTATATAGAGGATACATGTATACATGTATATAGAGGATACCAAAGACCAGATTTACTAATGAGAAACATCTTCCAGAGATCCTAGAAAGTATAAAATTTACAACCATGAGAAAGATTAGTCATGTACAAGCCACAAGGTAATAGAAGAGATTGATGCTTGTAGTCAGAAGAATTGAAAAGTCAGTGCTAAGATTTAAAGGTGAATCCAAGGAAAAATTAGAACTGCCTTTTGCAAATGGATCCATGTACTCATGCTGCCCAGTGCAAAATCTCAAAACCATGAATCTCATAAATCCAATAGTATATGTTGTATCACCATCATAAAATGCAATTTACAAAAAAAAAAAAAAAAAAAAAAAAAAAAAAAAAAAAAAACTATTGTATCTGTCACTATCCTAACAACTTATAAAACATTTGAGTTGCAGATGGACATTTTTCTAAAAACTGAAAGTAACTTGATAACTCTGAGTCAGCTCTTGGAAGGGGTAGAAGTAAAATTATCTCTTTTTTTGTAGAAAACACATCTGCCCGGTCTGTATCCGTGTGAGGTGCTCCTACACTCCAGCACATCACTGCGCTGAGTCTGCGTCTGCAATGGTCCTAGGAAAAGATCTGGGAAGAGGCAGTCTACCTCGAAAAGGAAATGACTCGCTGTTATTCAGTCAGACGGATGAAAGGGAGAGAAATGAAGAGGAAAATCAGAAGTTCTGGCTCTGAATTGACACAAGTAAAATCAAGTCATTGTCGATGTTCACGTTTTTCAACCACTGGTTAAAAACAGAGTTCATGAAGCACAAGCCATGTAAATAAGTGTGAATATTTTCTTTCTATCTCTATGCCCTAGAATGTCCTGACACAACCTTGCCACCACTATCACGTGATCACTAAAAATAGCAAAAAAAAACAAAAAAAAAAAAAAAAACTTTCTTACTTTTCCCAAAAAAGGAAGACCAGCAAATGAGCTCTTCAAATAGACCAAAGGTTCACAACCTGTGGGTTGTGACCCCTTTGGCAAACTTTTATCTCCAAAAATATTTACATTACAATCCCTAACAGTAACAAAATTACAGTTACGAAGTAGCAACAAAAATAATTTTATGGTTGGGGGTCACCACACCATGAGGAACTGTACCAAAGGGTCACAGCTTTTGGAAGGTTGACAACCACTGAAATAGATATATTTTGCCCACAAATACAACTGGTCTGGGGTTCTCTGTCCTTCATTCATATTAAACAGCACTTATGTCACATTTTATTATGTAGACTATAAACCCCACCAGGGAGTTGGATTGTCTGACTCCACCATCTCCTCAACATTTGCAAGCCACACTTAGTCGAGGCACAGTAAAGACTAAACCAGTCTAGAACTGACCAGCATCCCCTTCCTGGTGGCTTGCTTTTGTAGTGTCAGGCAGGCCACTGGAGGAGAAGGGTTGTCGATGGTGTTACCCATGGCATGCTACTAAACCAACCTGCAGGTGCGATGTGTCCATTGGTGCAACACCAGTGTGATCAACAGCTTTCTGGTTAGATCTGAGGTCTGTGAAACAGCAGGAACATCATACCTAGTACTGTAAACCCAGTCAAAAGCCCATGGGGTTTATTATGGGTGTTATGCTCGAGGGTGACGTTGCCAAACCACCTTTCCAAGTATCTATCTGAGTACCCATATATTTGTACTGCTGTCAGCCTTGATCAGAGAAGCTTCCTTTGTAGTGGGCAGAAGTCAATGCAGAGACATGACTGTTTGGAGTGTTGAGGAAAGGTAGCTGTCTACGAGCAGCGCTACATGAAACATCCATACAAGCTCTCACCCTTAGATTCGGGAAACATCATGGGAGAGGAAGCAGAAGAAGTTTAAGAGCTGGAGGACAGTGAGGAGTGTTATGAAATGTTGTCGTCTGCTGGACATGGCATGGCCACTGCCCTCATGACCTCACAGCAGCTGTGTTACCCGCACAAGACCATGCCAGTCAAAATTCCGACAATAACTGAAAAGCTGTGAGCAGCTTATGGCTGCTGGGAGAATGATGAAAGTAGTCGTGAGACAGAGAAGGCAAAAACCTGTGGGACAGAAAGAAGGAGCTGTCTCTGGTTTTCCCATATCTGAAGAAACTCAAGCTTCTCAATGCTCTGGAGGTGAACTTCCTGTTTCCTATACAAGTCAAGACATTCCACCACACGTACAGTGGGAAAGACTTGCTTATCCGGGTGCAAACAGGCACTGGGAAGACATTCTCCTTTTGCTATGCCTTTGACTGAGAAACTTCAGAGTAGGCTACAGGACGGGAAGAGAGGCCCTGCTCCTCGCGGACTGGCTCTTGCTCCAGTAAAAGAATTAGCAAATCAAGTGAACAAAGACTTCAGTGACATCACAAAAAAAAAAAAGGCTATGACTGGCTTGTTTTTATGGTGGGATTGATCTCCTGGCTGGGACCTGGGGTCGTATTAAAGACCACCTGCAGATTGGCAAGCTAGATCTCCCCAAACTTAAACACATTGTCCTAGATGACGTTGACCAGGTATTGGATATGGGTTTTGCTGATCAAGGGGAAGAAATTTTATGAGTGGCATACAAGAAAGAGTCTGAAGACAACCCCCAAACATTGCTTTTCCCTGCAACTTGCCCTCATTGGGTGTTTAATGGTGCTAAGAAATGCATAAACTCTATATATGTACAGGTGGACTGGATTGGTAAAAAGATTCAGGAAGCAGCCATAACTGTTGAGCACCTGGCAAAGTGTCCCTGAACTAAGAGGGTAGCGGTTATTGAGGATGTGATCTGGGTATACAGTGGCCATCAAGGGTGCCTACCATCTTCTCTGAAACCAAGAAAGAAGCTCAGGAGCTGTCACAGAATACATGTATAAAGCAGGACTGGCCACTACATGGCAACATTCCACAGAAACAAAGGAAAATCACTCTGAGAGTTTCCAAAAATGGCAATTTTGGAGTTTTGTTTGCAACCAATGTTGCTGCCCTGGGTTAGAAATCGCTGAGGTTGACTTGACTGTTCAAAACTGTCCACCAAAGGATGTGGAATCCTGCATGCATTATTCAGGGCAGACAGAAAATGCTGGAAGGACAGGATAAAAGCCTCTAGCAAGGAAGCCATCAGGCTTTGGGGTTCTGTTCCTCCTACCACAATTGGCCTCTTCAAGCAGTCAGCTAGGAGGCTGACTGAGGAGAAGGGAGCTATAGAGGCCCCGGGGGCAGCGCAGCCTCAGTAGTCGGCCAGGGCTCCTTGATTAACTCACAAGTGTTAGTAAAGTGTCTGGTCAGTGAGGAGAGGTGAGAAGGAACTGTTCCCACTGTGGACTCCAAAGCCCTTCCCCACTGTCAAAGCCCCCAGTCCGTCTTTCCATTTTGAGGTCCCCATTCCTCACAGAGAAGACAGGCTTCTGAACTGCTTCATCCAACCATCATCACTTGTCTTTTGAAAAGGGATAAGAATTCACTGCATCGTTTTCCAACATACTGTCTAGATTTACAAAGTGAAGCCAACCGCGGATCGGCCTATCCTTGTATGTTCATCTGGCAAGTTCATCTTTGGGTGTGTGCACACGCTGGGGCCTGAACCGGGAACCTCACACATGCCAAGCATGCACATGCCCTATCACTAAACTCCATCTCTAGTCTCTTACTTATGTCCTCCAAAGAAAGTCCCTAAGAGATGCCTCAGTCTCTGGAAAACCACAAGTGAGGATTTTTTCTTTTAACCTGATACTTGGCATTCCTTGGCCTCTTGGTCTCTTGGCCTCCTCATAATTACTCGTGTCTATATGTGTCTTCTGCTGAGATTGATACTGAGCAGGTCTTTTCAAAACCCATTTCAGATTTAGCTGATTGAAATAGTTTGTGACAGACTCTGGATGTTGAGGGTGGAACACAGTATATTTTCTCTCCATAGTATCTCCACATACTCTCAGTTTCTCATTAGAAGGCAATTCGTGTTCGGGTGAATTCTCTACAGACAGTGTATATACAAGTACATTTTCATAGGAGCCAGTGTCTTTGAAGTTCAGTTCCAAATGTCTGAAGTCTCTAGGTTTTTTTTCCCCTGTGGATAATGAGACTTGATGCATGGTATTTAAGTGTTTGTGCCCTTTTTTAAAGATTTACCAAGAAGTAATTAAGGGAAGAGGAGTCTCAGTTGGTATTGCTGAAGAATGTTTGAGGAAAGCCACGAAGATGTTCTTCATCTTCACAGGTGAGGAGATGGGAGGAAGCACGCTTTGAGTGGTGACCACTTGGTGAGTCAGGACCTTTTTAATATTAGTCTCTCATACATTACATCCCAACTGCAGTTTCTCCTCCCTCCATTCCTCCCAGCCCCTCTTCTTCCTTTCCCTCTCCCCCAGATCAACTCTTCCTCCATTTCCTTTCAAAAGAGCAGGTCTCCCAGAGATATCAACCGAACATGGCATATCAAGTTATAATAAGACTAGGCATAAACCCTCTATGTAAAAGGAAACGTGTCCCAAGTGCAGGCAAGAGAGTCAGAGACACACCCAAGTTAGGAGTCCCACAAGAACACCCTGCTACATAACCATAGGGTATATGCAGAGGACTTAGCTCAGATCTATACAGGCTCCATGATTGTCGATTCAGTCTCTGTGAGCTCGTGTGAGCACTGCTTTGTTGATTCTATGGACTGTGTTCTCGTGGTGTCCTTGACCCCTCTGGCTCCTACAATCCTTCCTCCCCATCATCTGTGGAGTTCCCTGAGCTCCACCTAATTTTCGGCTGTGGGTCTCTGCATCTGCTCCCATCAGTTGCTGGATGACACCACCCTGATGAGTTATGACCCTTTCCAAGGGACTATATCTACTAGTGGGCAATCTGGGGTCTTTAAGGGGCAGAATGGGACAACTTTGTCTCTCAGTGGCCCAGGTCTGAAGCAACAGCATAAGATCTACTTCTGTGAGGCTGCTTCTCCATTGAAAAGTTATGCTTAGAGAACTCTCCTAAGACAAGCTGTGCCATTTTAAGCTGTTGCTTTGAGGGAACTGAAGAACTTGGTGTAGCACTTGGCCAGTAATAACTGACAGAGTCATCAGGTCTTCTTTCTCAGGGAAACATCCCACATAGCACAGATGCTCAAGCGGTGGGTCCTCTTGCCTTCCACGACACTCTGTACAGAGATCTTAGAAGGCTCAGAAGGAAAAACAGAATCACACACTCTGTCATTTTTTTTATTCAGTTGTTTAGATCAACTAAATTGTCTGTCTTATTCTTTGATTTTAGTGTGATATTTACCTCCTAACTGTTCTTACCAGAACCCTTGCCATCAAAGGGTTCTGATCACCAAATCAGCTCCTATGGTTGAGGCAGTGTTCTTTTTTTCTATTTAGATTCAGGTTTTCCCCTGAACTCTAACCAGATGATTCTTGTCCTCTGTGCTCAGAATTCTTTTGAATGTTTTCTTTGTTGATAGCTCTGTGGTTCATAATGTTTGGGTGCTGCCCAATCACTGGGCATGCTTTAGTGAAACATTTCACTCTTAGGATAGGAACCCGTGCCGTATCAAGCAGATGAAAGGACATGCTGGCTGTACTTTCAGGAGGACAGGCTAACTTGGATTCTGGGTTAGCCTATAGAAAAATGATCTGCCATAAATCAAACAGTGAGGGGCAAGGTTAGTAGTAAACTCTTTACACAACTTACATAAAATATAGCTCTTTGAACAAATGAAAGTAAGATTTCTTCTGGATCCCAGAATCTAAACAATATTTATATGTATAATTCAGCTATTATTTGGTTTAAATGGGCTAATTTGGAAATGTTATTGTTTTTACTATTTTCTACAGAGAAAATATTTTCCAGTTTATCATAACTCTGGACTTTTGAATTACAATCCGTCTTTATGCCCAAGCTGTCTGTATAGCTGCTTCTCTGCAGCTGTACATAAAATGTTTTTACATTAAAATGGGTTACTATATAAAGTACTGCATTGGGCCATAATAAAGTGTTTAATGCTTTATACTTTTAAAAAGAAACATGGTGGGGAAGGTGGTCAGTTCCTGAAGAATTACACTTGTGGTTTTCTGGCCTTAACACCTGTGCATACAGCTACACTCACATGTGCACTTGCACACACAGATGCAAACCTATACATACACACAGAGGAAAAAGTCTTCAAATGCAAAGAATTCGTGAACTAACATTAAGACTTCTGTTCTTCATACTAAAGATGTTTTAGAAAGTGAAATAATTATGAAAATTGTCATATTAGGCATAATAGCAAATACAATAAATTCCCACCAAAAAAAGCATAAACTGAAATGGCCACATTCTTTGCATACAAGACATAAAGCCAGAAACTAAGCCATTGGAAAACACCAATGTTTCTATGAAAACATTAGTGCTAAAAAGAAATCCAAAGCCAATATCAGTTGCTTCAGAAGACAAAGACATCTGGGCTGGAGAGATGGCTTCACATTTAAAAGTATTTGCTGCTCTTTCAGTAGACCAAGGTTTAGTTCTTAGCACCTACGTGAGGTGGCTCAAGGCAACTGTAGCTTCATCTCCAGAGTATCTGATGCCTTATTCTCACCTCCAAAGACAATACCTTCAAGCACATGGTGTACATACAGTCAAACTGGCACATACACATAATAAAAAAAATTAATTCACTGTTTTCTAAAAAACTAAGGTCTATGTTAGGGTTGGTGGCACATGCCTGTGATCACTCCAGTCAGGAGGCCGAGGTAGGAGGAGCAGTTCCAGTTCCAGATCATTCTCAGCTACATTAAAAAGCTCAAGGCCCGCCCAAGCTGCATTAGTTCCTGACTCAAAACAAAAAATTTTAAAAAAAGTAACAAAAATAACATGAAAGTACATTATAAAACATATTATTTCAAATGTTTTTATTTCACTATAAAAACAATTTAACTTCAATAAATTCAAATTTATTTTAAAGAAATTAAATAACAAATGTTGATATGTATAAAATGATAAAGAAATAAATTCAAACCCAGGAAATAGTGTTGATATATAGATTCAGTTTTCAATAAACAATAGGAATATATATATATATATATGTATGTTTATATATATCAAGGATATATATATCCTCCTTGGCTTACTCAAGAGAGAAAAATAAACAGCATGAGAATAAAAAGTCAATCAATACAGAAAATGTTGAGACACTGAAGAAAATAACATGAGCTCCTGTAAATGTTTGAAATATTTGCTAGATTAGTTTCATGACAGAATAACATTTCTAGAGCACAAAAGTCAGCATCAATGTTTAATGGTGAAATACAAGAAGCATTCCTGTTATAATCGTAAAAAAATATGAAAATATAATTCTCCCTTACTATCTAACAGTAATGAAGATACTAGCAAATAAAATTGGGTAATAAATAGAAATGTGGTAAAATTACTGAAAACAAAGACACTAACTTATTTATGAATGATACAACTAGAAGAAGAAACAAGATTTCAGAAAAATTAATGTGAGAGCTCACTTGATAGGCAGATAAAATGCATAGTCTTTATATCTAATAAAATAGAACAGCATTCCTACATATCACAGGCAAGGGGTTGCAATAGATGACAAGAAACAGTTTTGCTCATAACAGAAGAAATGCACTTTTAAATTCTGTGAATTATGATAAAAACAGCTATCAGAGACGACACCGATTGAGTTTCAAAAGAAACAAAGAATGGCCAGAGAAACGAAATTTGGGAGGTTTTGTTTCAGTGATAGCATTTCTCTCAAATCGGAAGTATTGAGCAGTCATACAAACCAACAAGTGAAACTCTTTTAAAAAATCAAATGTTAGGTATACCTAGGAGATACTGTGGTTTGGGTGGGGGCTCTAGGATATGGGACCACTGTGAAAAGTAATTAGGCCATCAAGGTTACGCCCTCCGCGGGAATCGACGCAGTTCCCCTCTGCCTTCCTGCACTGTTATATGTGTTCTTCCTCTTGTATATCCTGTATCACTATGATGTCATCTATCGTGAAGTCATGTGACCCAGGAGCCCACACCAGAGCTGAGCCATGCTGTTGGACTGCCAGCATCTGAAACTGTGAGCTAAATAAGCCTCTCTTCTTTACAATTTAACCAGTCTCTGGCATCCAGAAGAGGAGATGGGTGCTGCTGACTCGTCTATCTGCCAGCTGAGCTTATGAATACACCCTGCCACATCAGCCATATTACTAGTAGTTACTCACTGTCCTGTGTTCTGTGATGAGTTATGGTCATGGATACCACCCTCATTCAGTTTATCTAACTGTGGGCAACCCAAAATTAAAGAAATTTATTTAACCTGATCTCCATCAGTAAATTAGTCAGGATAATTGGAACAAGTATCCAGATAAACCCGTTCATTTGTCTCCACACGCAAAAGTAATCTACCACACTGGCATGCAGATAACTGCCTTAATTCTTCAATACACAGTACTAGTGTGAATTGGGGTAAAAATAAAAACTACAGTATAGGATTGTCATTTGTAGTCAATTACACCGGGAGAGTCCATGGAAAGTTCTGAAGCCTTTTTCTACTTACCAGGTACTGTTTCCACATGAATATCAAAACCAGCCAGGGTAGATTGTGATTTTATTCATTCAGCCCACCAGCCAGGACTGGCTTTGCAAATGTACATATGGATACGTCAAGCCTCTTCTGTCTTAGCCCTGTAGACATGTATAGAGTAAGATTTTGCGAAGCTAAAAAAATCATCAGCTTTTATTAAGTGTTGAGATTTTTCAGCCTCTCAGGTATTAGCAGTAGGATTTGTATAGATATAAAGTAATAGAATTAGAATATTTCTTTATGTCATCAGAAAAGTTTATATATATATATATATATATATATATGTATATATATCACTTTCAAGATAGTCTGTTCAGTTTTATTCTTTTGCTTCTTCTTACTCTCTTAGTGACCTTTTCATGACTTTCTTACTTTCAGCACTTAATAAAGTGATGAAGCATAGGAAAAGGGAGGCCACACTTTAAGGCACAACACTACAAGAGGTGATCTGTAGCTAGAGTTTTCCGCCTTGCCCACAGTCAGGACAAATCTTTATCACCCGCCGGTCCCACAGCCGCTCAGACCCAACCAAGTAAACACAGAGACTTATATAGCTTACAAACTGTATGGCTGTGGCAGGCTTCTTGCTAACTGCTCTTATAGCTTAAATTAATCCATTTCCATAAATCTATACCTTGCCATGTGGCTGGTGGCTTACCGGCATCTTCACATGCTGCTGGTCATGGCGGCGGCTGCAGTGTCTCTCCGCCTCAGCCTTCTGCTTCCCAGAATTCTCCTCTCTCCTTGTCCCACCTACTTCCTGCCTGGCCACTGGCCAACCAGTGTTTTATTTATTGACCAATCAGAGCAATTTGACATACAGACCGTCCCACAGCACTTCCCCTTTCTTTTTTTTAAAAGGAAGGTTTTAACTTTTACACATCTCCAAAGTCAGCTTGGTATATTTGGGAATTTGGGCGTAGCTTCTCTTACTACTTCCTGCTGGAGGGGGGCGCTGTATCTTATGGGCACACAAAGAAAATTTTAGGATCATGGAGTAGTCCGTGAGACTGTATTGTCTGAGCCAGTTGCCTTGAAACGATTCTGGATGTTGGATCATCTGGGCCATGGTGTCATCAGAGACCTTTCAGGTGGTCTTGGCTGGTCAAACCTGATGTATCTTAATCTGGAACAAATCCATAGCCTCTGGCTTTCTGTAGAAACAAAAACAGAGCCTCCTTTCCAAAGCAACATATCCTTATATCCAAATTTTGAAGTCAAGGTACCTTTAAAATACACATTTTTGCATAACTCAACAGCTTTTGCAATCAAATGTTTTTCTTTAGTTACAAATATCAAAGAGAACATAATCCAGATTCTCTGTGTGGTAGCCATCTTTACATGGCTTATTTTTTATATTACCTTGAGCCTATTGCTTAAACTGCAGCCTTTTAAGCCTGAAACGGCGCTGCGGCTGCTGGCTCCGCCCGCTTCAGCTTCCCAACATGGCGGTGGTACCTTTTCCGCCAGCTCTGGGAGCCATCCTGGGTCTATGCTTTTATCCAAGCAGTGTGTAGCCCAGAAACCTCTTTTTGTTTTGTACTAGCAAAGGCTAAATCCACCATGCAGCTTAATGTGCCACCTGCAGAGGCCTCATTCCCGCCATACTGCAGATCAAGCTCGCACGCTACGAACCCGCCAGTAGCTCAAACCAGCAGGCTGCCGCTCCTTTGAGAGAGACAATTAGGAAGCTGTTTTTAGCTCCATTTTAGAATCTTTTCTCAGGTTTTAGGTAGAAACTCTTGCCAACACGTTGGGCGCCATTTGTAGCTAGAGTTTTCCGCCTTGCCCACAGTCAGGACAAATCTTTATCACCCGCCGGTCCCACAGCCGCTCAGACCCAACCAAGTAAACACAGAGACTTATATAGCTTACAAACTGTATGGCTGTGGCAGGCTTCTTGCTAACTGCTCTTATAGCTTAAATTAATCCATTTCCATAAATCTATACCTTGCCATGTGGCTGGTGGCTTACCGGCATCTTCACATGCTGCTGGTCATGGCGGCGGCTGCAGTGTCTCTCCGCCTCAGCCTTCTGCTTCCCAGAATTCTCCTCTCTCCTTGTCCCACCTACTTCCTGCCTGGCCACTGGCCAACCAGTGTTTTATTTATTGACCAATCAGAGCAATTTGACATACAGACCGTCCCACAGCAGTGATCTCTAATAACAGTGTCTTTCTATGATATACTAAGTCACATTATTTTAGATGATGATGCTATTATAGGTTCAAAAGCATGGGATTCTTTATCTATGTAACGTGAAGCTAGGCAGATGTAGAAGACAGCACAATCAGAAGGACCCCAAAGAACGCTGTGAGGTAGATGCTTGTGAAGGAGGTCTGTTAGGTGTGATCACAGTGTTAGTATTTGTAGAAGGCAGAAGAGGATGAATGTTTAAGTGGTCTCAAGAGAGACCTCAGCTAATCCCATAAGAAACTGTAATCAAGGATGGCCCTAAAGTGTCATCCAATATTGGAAAGAAACAGCCTTTGTACTCTTACATGGACCAGGCTTTGGTGAAGAGAGTCACCACCATGGAGGGAGAATGACCTGTCCAAGACAACACTCCTCAGCCAAGGGCAAGTCCATAAGTCATCCAAGAGCTGCAGCAATTGGGGAGTAGATGTTTTAGCCCTAAGGAGAGGGGAACAGCATATGATGAACCAGGCTGCCTCCATCCTGGGCTTGAACACCATCTTATAGTAAAGACAAACTAGGTTCATTCTCCTTTATGATTAAATCTGTTTCTCAAGGGCTGGGCTATACTCCACCTGTAACTTTAACTACAAATGGTTCTGTACTGCCTGTCCCAGGATATGGTAACCATGGCTTTGTTTTAAAAGGTTATGATAGTCACCTGTTATTATGACCACCTGTTGCTATGACTAACTGTTGTTATGACTACCTGTTGTTATGACTACCTTATGACAAACTTGCAGTGGTGTCTTTGTTTCAAAACATGGTAATGACCACCTTGCAACCCTAACTTTGTTTCAAAAGGCTGTTATGGCCACCTTATGATGTTCTGCTTCTATAGCCCTGTCTATTTTGCGCCCCGCCCAAATCCCCTATTTGATAACTCCCTACCCCTGAGCTATAAAAACCATGTCTTCCTCATGTGCAATGCTGACCTCTTGCACCCTGCCTTAGGGGTAGGCAGCACATGTACATAAATAAAAGGATTTGCTCTAATTAATTACTTGCTTTAATTAATTTGATCATGATGATTTTGGTCTGTGGTCTTTCTTCTCTCCACATCCTACCACATCTACTAATTTATCACTTCTGGGAACTAAAAAACAGCAATCTTGTCAAATCAAAACTTCTCTTTTTTTTCAATTAAGAGGCTTTCTATTCATTTTACATACAACCACAGTTTACCCTGTCGTCCCTCCTCCCACCCCCCAGCCTTCCCCCCAACCCACCCCTCATTCCCACCTCCTCCCAAGGTCTCCCATGGGGAGTCAGCAGAGCCTGGTACATTCAGTTGAGGCAGGTCCAAGCCCCTCCTCCCTTCACCAAGGCTGAGCAAAGTGTCTCACCATAGGCACTAGGCTCCAAAAAGGTGGCTCATGCACTATGGACAGGTCCCAGTCCCACTGCCTGGGGGCCCCCTAAACAGTTCAAGCTAAACAACTGTCTCCCTTATCTAGAGGGCCTAGTCCAGCACCATGGGGGCTCCTCAGCTATTGGTCCACAGTTCATGTGTTTCCACTAGTTTGGCTAGTTGTCTCTGTGCTTTTTCCAATCATGGTCTCGATATCTCTTGCTCATAGAATCCCTCCTCCCTCTCATCGATTTGACTCCTGGAGCTCTGCCTGGGCCCAGCCGTGGATCTCTACATCTGTTTCCATCAGTCACTGAATGAGGGTTCTATGATGACAGTTAGGGTATTCAGCCATCTGATCGCCAGTTTAGGCACCCTCTCAACTATTGCCAGTAGTCAATGGTGGAGTCATCCTTGTGGATTTCTGGTAACTTCCCTAGCACTCTGCTTTTCCCTATTCCATACCAAAAGTTTCTCTTCAAGAACCATGTCACAGAACTTACTGGGCTGGGGGAAAAAAGAATTACATAATAGCTTGCCATTTTTACTAAGAAAAAAAGTTTTAACATTTGGAAAAATGCTTTTTCTGTCTTCATCTATAATATCAGAGTTTTGACAAGAGAATTACCCATTGTCTTTCCTATTTTGACAAATCTTATTTTCACACAATCAAGAGAAACAGATTTCACATGTAGTCAGTCATGCTTCATAAAATGTTTGGCTTCATTGAATTGTTAGGGTTGGGATCCCATTATTTCCCAGTTAAATTAGGTCTCAAATCCCCAATGTTTGCTGCAAATCCCTTCGACAGCATTAGTACAAGAACATTTTAATGAAGTCTAGGAGTAACATTCAAGTACCAGAAGAGGAAGAATGAAGTTGATTGATCACAGAATTCCAGAGCTGAGCTTAGGATCCCGGGCTGCTGAATCAAGCCAGGAAATCAAAAGAGCTTCTTTAATTGTAACTAACTCCATCATCATCAGTTTTTCCAAAGGAATAAAATTGCTAATGAATCCATAATGAATCTCATTATCCCTGCAAAACTTACTGTGCTGCTAGAAGCCAGCAGAATAACGACACTGCCTCCTTTATTGTCTTCCTCTGGCCTCCTTTGAAAAGGTCATTAGCCACATCTGGGGTCTCCATTGCTCTGAATAGCCAACTGATACACATAAAAAGGTCATCTGCCCTTCCAAACATATGAAAGGCAGCCATCTTCATTTGGACACTTTAATGTAATTGCCCAAGAAAGGTGCAAAAGAAAACCAAAATGACTACATTGGATTTACTGTCTCACTCTATTAGAACTTGTGTAGCATCTGCTGTGTCCCTCGGAGGGACAAAATGGAAAGGGCTAAAAATAGAGAAAATTGATCTTTTCCTGGCACTGAGCTTCATGGAGAAGAGCTTTTTGCAAAAGAGCAGCTTTATTTCATCCAGTTAAGTATTCCGCATCATCTGTGCCGCCGAGCATTGTCTTGATGTGATCCATTCCTAGTTCTGCCTTTCGTCAATAGCAACTTCAATAGTAATGATTCGTGCCAAAAGGAAAAAAAAAGGAGGGGAGGCTGAAAATGCTGCGTAGATGGAAAATGACTCCTCTCTTTGTTACAAGCAGGAAGCCAGCTTAAACTGTCCTAACACTAAACTGTCTCTAAACATGAAAGCAAAACGTGAGCCACTGATTGCATTAGACCTTATGCGTTGTTTACACTTTTGAACCCTCTTTGTGTTATCTACAATTGTGTACAACACACTGACATGGCTCCTGCTAGTATGGTTTCATTTCTATGAGAATGGCTCCATATACTTATATACAACCACGCCTCACTATCAGAACTCGTCTGGAGTCTGTAATGCTATGCTTGTTCATTTTTGTAGCAGGAAGGGAACGCTGTATGTTCAGCAACAGACATCTGCTTGGTGCATCCCATCAAGTTTACAAGAACTAAGGAAAGTCATAAAAATGATCCTTGAAGGTGAACAAATGAGTTACACCCTGCCTAAATGTGCAGTTAGCTTGTTTTGTTCTAAGATAGTCACCTGAGTCTTACCAAAAGCCAGTAGTATGAACAAGATTTCCTTCAATGCATCATCCACAATGCACCACACCTCGACCAGTAGTCTCCTGCTCCATATCTTCAAGTGCTACCTTCACTGTGACCACAGAAATGTTCTGGAATCATATGGACAGTATGACAGTTAGGATTTGTGTCACTATAAACAAATACCTAACAGAACAACAGAAGAGAGGGGATTATTCATTTTAACTGACAGTTTCAGAGGATTTATTCCACAGTTCCTTGGATCCAGGCATTTGAACAGAGTCTCATGGTGGCAAGAGTGTGCAGACAACTATGTTCACCTCAGATAGAAAACAGACAGCAATCCAGGAAAGAGTCAAGGACAAGATACTTAAGGAACTGCATCCAGTAACCTACTTCCTCTAGGAAGGCTCCACTTCCTAAAGCTTCCAGACCACTTCCCAAGTTCCCACCTGGGAACTAACCCTTTGACACATGAGCCTGTGTGGAGGTTTCATATTCAAACCATAACAGGCAGTGAACACAGAACTGTAGGCAGAAGGTTCCTGTCCAGACTACCTGTTCCCAAATCACCAGCAGCCACTTCCCAAACAACTGACTCGGAAAATATAAATTCTAAATGCTCGGCTGACATGCCAGGCTTGTTACAACCAAACTCTTTGAAGTTAACACATATTTCATATCTATGCTTTACCACATGGCTCATGGCTTGTTACCTCATTTTCTACACATCCTGCTTCCTGGGCAGCTGGCTGGTGTCTCCTAACTCTGCCCTCCTTCTTCCCATCATTCTCCTAGTTCGGTTGTTCCACCTAGAACTCCTGCCTGGCTACAGGCCAATGAGCTTTTTATTAAACCAATCTGAGTGACAAATCTTCACAGTGTACAAAAGGATTATTCCACAGCACAGACTATAATTATTTTTATACAAAAAATATGAGAAATGGTTTATTTGGCTAGCAGGGCAAAGTGAAAGGGTCGGTGCTTGGCAGGGATGGATAACGAACAGTGCAGCCTAAATAGGTTGCCAGCTGGCTAAGCGACACACTGACTTTCGGGGCCTTAAGCAGTGTCAAACTAAGGGAGTACTCAAAAACACTTTGAGCCCAAGGACTTGTTCTTGGGACCTCAGAGTGCTAACTCCAGTTTCTTGCCAAAAGCCTGCAGCCACACTGTTAATTTATCTCCAAAATCAAGACTGAACTCTAAGAAGAAGCAATTTGGTTTATATGCATGTATGTGTCCTAAACACACATAGACTTAATCTGGTAACTGTCAGTGTGGTCGTAAGTCTGGAAACGGGATTTTTGTATGAAGTCCTTGTAAGAAAAGACACTTACCCAAGCACAGGGGAAGACACATAGGCAGAGCACCGTGTGACAGAAGTGGATTTCCACAAGCCACAGAGCTCCAAACTGCTATCTATCTCAAAGCTAGGAAACAGTAAGGATAGACCCTGTTACAAGCTCCTGAGAGAGAGCCTTGACTTGGACCTTCCAAAGTGATGAGTGGATTGCTCCAGTTTAAACAATGGAGTTTGTGGTGGTTTGTTAGGGTGGTCCTGGAGAGACCCACATAAGAATGAGAACTGTGAGGAGTTGGTACGTCATCAAGAACATTGGAAAGTGTCCTGAAGTGTGATCTGGACCTAATATTGAGTAAGGCTTCAGAATGACTACTCTGATGAGAGCAGATGTTAAGCCACTGGACACTTCAGTGTTCTTCGGTGTTTTGGAAGGAAGGAAAGCAGGCAGTTGGGAAGAGTGGGCCATGCTAGGGAAGTCCAGTTTGACCACACCACCAAATATGGATGAGGAGAGAGGGAAAATTGGAAAGGGACTTGAGCCACCACGTTGTGCAAAGCCAACCCAGGAGTTCAGACTTATATCACTATTTAAAAAGAACTATTGAGCTGGGTGGGGCAATGGTGGCCCACACCTTTACTCTCAGCACTCAGGAGGCAGAGGTAGGTGGGTCTCTGAGTTTGAGGACAGCCTGGTCTACTCAGCTAGTTCCAGGACAGCCAGGGCTACACAGAGAAACCCTATCTCAGGGGAAAAAAAATGTCAGGTTTGTATTGTCAGAAATATGATAGGATTAGAGCAAAGATTAAGGAGATTAAATTGGTAGCATATGTAGAGAAGTCTGAAAAAGGAGAAAAACTGAAAATGGGGAATATCTACAAACAAGTTAACTACCATAGTAGCCAAAGCATTGCTAATTAAATGCAATATAAAAAGTCCAGAGGGAGACTTGATATTCCACAACACCTAATTTCATATGAGGTATGGAATAGATGATTGACAACATTTGAAAATTCTTCTTTTCTTATGCACATACACACACACACACACACACACACACACACACACACACACAAAATTTCTTATTTAATACTGCTGATGTAGAAATTAGTAATCAGCAAAAGAATGCTGTATAGATCATGCTACAGGCAAGGTGTTCGCCTTCTTCATTCCGTGACATCTTCCACTGTTGGGCTCTGCGATAAACGAAAAACTGTCACTCTCCATGTGTGTGGAGATGACAAACAATACAAAAGGAAGCTAACACACAAAATACAGGAAACAAGGAGGGAGAGATTGTCCTATGACAATGAACAGGGGGGCAGCTGGGCATGAGGGCACACACCTGTAACCCCAGCTACTGGAGAGACTGAGGCAGGAAGACCACAAGTTCAAGGCCAGCCTAGGCAATCCAGGGAGAGACATTGTCCCAAAGGAAAGTAAGAGGAGACGCTCCTTGTGTGGTGTGTAGCTCAAGACTTGCCTGTCGGTGTGAGTTCCTACCTGGACTCAGCTTCCCCAGGACAGAGTGGGTGACAGACACAGTAATGAGGGAGAGAGATTCCAGAAGGCAGGTGTGTGTTAGGAGAGATTTTTAGAATGACGAAGAGTCAATCCTTAGAGGAATTGCGGGAGAGGAGGTTTCAGACAGGATGAATCACCCCGTTCAGAAGGCTCAACACCAGATTGCTGCTGCTGAAGCAGAGTGAGATTAGGAGGAAGCCAGAGGAGATGGAGCCACAGAGAGCAGCAGGAAGGAAACTGAGCAGCCCTTGGGGGAGGCTTTACAGTTTGCGGCTATTTCCAGCAGTTTCTACACTGTGCTCAGAAGGTGAAAAATTCTAAACTAGGAACATGATTTTCTGGCTTCAAACTTTATCTTTTTGCTACCATGTTTTCTCTTATATGTAGAATCTACCGTGTGTGTGTGTGTGTGTGTGTGTGTGTGTGTGTGTGTGTGTGTAGTGTGTGTGTGTGTGTGTGTAGTGTGTGTGTGTCAGCAGGTCACAAAATTAAAAAGGAGGTCACAAGGGGGACAGAGAAATCTTGATAAGGGGGGATAGAGGAGGCAATGGAATGCCCATGATAAGGGGGGATAGAGGAGGCAATGGAATGCCCATGATAAGGGGGGATAGAAGAGGCAATGGAATGCCCATGATAAGGAAACAAAATGATGCTCTAACTGGGGGTGAAAGAGAGTGGACTTGGTGTGGGGAAGGGGAGCAGGTGAAAACAAAATACATGGTACATGCGTGAAGACACCATGGAGAAACCTGTTGTTTTGTGTGCTAGCCTAAAAAGTTCATTAACAATTTTACATTAGCCGGGAAATGAGAGTGGGAGGTGGGAGATGCCATTCCATAATCTAGATTTAAAAAGCAGACAGGTGACCCCACTTCAGAGAGACTTGAGACAGAGCAGGCGGCACTCAGGGATAGATGGGAAACGCTGGCTGATGGAAAGGAGTCCAGAAGGGCTCTCCATGTGGGGGCTTGAACAACAGGGTGATGCTTAACTAATGGAGAGCATGGAGCAAGTTTGAGAGAGGGAATAGAGTTCAGGCTGAGCATATGTGTTTGGAAGGATTACGAAGGACCTCGTGCAGGTGGTGTGTACGGGTGAGCTAGGTGTGAGAGCTGGGCCTGTACACTTAAAGACGCGTGGGCCACAGGGAGAGCAGCTAGAGAGAAGTCCTCACACTCACAAAGAAGGGAGGCAGCCTTCCCAGAGCCCCTGTCCCTGCCAACACACAGCCAACAAGCAGGTTCTGAGCAGCCCCACCTCACCCCCGCCCCTGCCTGGGCTAAGCACCCCAGAGAGTTATGGGTATTGCCTTTTGGCTTTGCTTTATGGTTTTACCACCTAGAAGTCTGTGTCTGCGACATGTATGCTCACCTGTTTCTGACATCAAGGTTAGGCTATCAGCACAGGATGAGCTGTATGACTCACTCCTTGCCGTTCTCCGGAATAGCTCAGGAGAGATTAGAGTTATTCCTCTTGAAATGCTTGCTAGAAGGTACAGGATAAAAGTCTGAATATATAGCTGAAGTTTCCTGAATTAGATAGCTTTTCAACCATTTAATAGTTGCAGAAATACTCAAGTTGATTCTCAATCAATGATTTTTAAAAAGTATTAATGTAACACAATTCTTTTAAGAATAATAGTAATATATGTATATGTCCTTTCTGAAGAGAGTTGGAAGCAAAGTTAAACTGCTTTAAATTATTAAGTTATAATTATTAAATTTGCATTTTCAGAATAGGTATTAAATTACCCCAAAAAGGGTATTGGAGAGAGAAGACCCAAAAGAGACAAGATTTAATTTTTACCATGTACCAGACTGTGCATGTGCCCCCCTGGATTTGTTCAGCCAAGGTTTTCTAGTGCTACCAGTCACTACTGAGATGACTGTGACCTAGGGTCGACTGTGGCTCAGAGGCAGACATTTGCTCAGCATGCATTAGGTCCTAGGTTTTATCTCAGGAAGCGGGGAGTCATCTCGTACTGGGGGTCATAGACATTATGGTTTCATTCTCCTGAACTGCTGCTAAGCCATGTTGCTGGAAGGACCACACAAGACAGAAAACATCCATACAGCAAACCCTAGCCAACAAAAATAGGAAAATTCACAGTTTTCTTCTACTCTTATTCTCTCCCTCATCTGAGACTGTTTGGTGATTGTATGGCCTCCAGGCAAGTGTTTTCATAAAACTGAACAATCCCCTGCACACACGTTTAAAGACCTCTTCAGAGCACAGTAGCGTTTCCCAAAGTTTTGTTGTTGTGGTGGTGGTGGTTGGTTTTTTTTTTTGTTTGTTTGTTTGTTTGTTTGTTTGTTTGCGGTGGTAGGGCCAGAATGACTTGGAACTCATGAGCCTCCTTCCTTAGCCTCCTGAAAGCTGGCAAGACAGCCACGCACCACCACAACCAGCACTCTGCATTGGATTTCCACTATCTTCCCCTGATTGTAAGACAAATCTTAAAAGGTGTTACTTAAAAAAAAAAAAAACAGAGCCAGAGCCAGATATTGGGATGAAAACTGAGAGATCAGAGAAGCAGAAAGAAGCCAGCCATGTTCTCACTGCTAGGAAATCCTCAGCCGGAGAGAGCTACTTCCTGTATACTCATGCCCTATATCCTTTCTGTGCCCTGCCTCTTACTTCCTCTCTCCACCCAGCTACATCACTTCCTCTTTCTGCCCAGCTCTATCACTTCCTGTCTGTCTGTACTGACGTCCAGACCTCTATGGTTAACTAGTGCTGGGAATTAAAAGCATGCACCACAATGCCTGGCTCTGTTCCCAGTGTGGCCTCGAACTCATAGAGATCTAGATGAATCTCTGCCTCCCAAATGCTAGGATTAAAAAACGTGTGCTACCAATGCCTGACTTCTATGTTTAACACAGTGGCTGGTTTTTCCTCTGATCTCCAGATAAGCTTTATTGGGGTGCACAACTAAAATATCACCACACCTGATACTACACCTGTCCCTCCAGTCCTGATCCTGTGATTGCAAACAACTATTACCACTAAAAATTGTACCTCAACCACTGTTTCAGTTAAGTTTCTATTGCTGAGACAACCAAAAGCAACTTGGGGAGGAAAGGGTCCATCATGAAGGGAAGCCAAGGCAGGAACCTGGAGGCAGAAACTGAAGCAGAAGCCATGGAGGAGTACTGCTCAGTGGCTCCCCATGGCTTACCTAGTGGTCTGGGCCCTCACTCATCAAGCAATAATTAAGAAAATCTCATACAGACTTTGCTACAGGCAATTTGATGGCGATATCTTCTCAATTGAGTTTCCTTTTTCTGGATAACTCTAGCTTGTGTCAAGATGACAAAAAGAACCAGCCAGGATAGGGACTGTTTTCTGGGGAGCCTAGGCTAGGTAGAAAAACCAAGTATTATTACACATTTCGGGTTACTATGTTATGTCCCATATATGCTGTAGGCAGCTGGCTCACCTCATATGTTAGCCATTACAATTACTGTCTCTCAAATGCATTTAATGCATTGCTTCTCTCTGCTCACGATTGCCTATTCAAACCCAATCATTTCCGTCGTTCTCTCCTTCTCTCACTTTTTCCTCCCTTCCCCACACCCCCCCCAAAACATTCTCAGCTGTGAAGTACATGTATACAGATTTAAAGACATAAACATGCATTTTAATATAGCAAAAAGTAAGCATTGCTGGTGCTCTGGAAGCCACCGCATGCCCCGTTCTGATGACAGTTCCACTCCCAGCCTCGGGAGAGAAGTATTTTGTCAGTTAGCTTGCAAAGTGTATCAGTGCTTCATCAAAGTAACAGATGGCTTGGAACTGCCCCATCCTGACACTCTGCAGAGGCTCTTTGTCACTTACACTTAACCCCAAAGTGAGACCAGAAGCTTTACACGCCTTAAAGCCAAGAGATTCACAAAACATTCCATCTCTTTAGTCCAAGAGATAGCAAAACTGCCAACCACCATAAGAAAAGGAAATCAAAATTGCTTTTCATGGCGCTAAGTGCTTTAGATCTGAGTATCTTCCTTGGGAACACAGACTAACAAAGAGAAGAGTTGGGACAACAGGTAACTGTCCAAATAGCAGACTGAAAATGGATAATCCTGCCCCGATCTGCAATTAACTGACGACTCCTCCTAAGAAGCACTTACTTTTTCTCTTTATCAGCAAAATATTTACAGCACCATCAACAAGCCAGACTTCTGAGTTAGACTGACAGGTATTGATTTGCCTTCCTGAGGACCACAGGCTTCAATGAATCAGACTTATTGGAAACTGTTCTTTAAATACTCATAGTTTGGGGGGAAAAAAAATGAAATTCCGACTTGTTTTTTCTTTCTAAGCCTTGGTGGTTCACAAGTGTCCGCCAGTTTCAAAACAATCAAGACATGCAGAGTGAAGTCCTCTCCATCTTCCCTTTCCTGTGCTTGTGAAAAGAAATCTGTATGTGTGTGTGTGTGAGAGAGAGAGAGTATGTGTGTGTGTGAGGATATACATTTGAGTGTGTGTGAATGTGTGAGTATTGTATAAGTGAGAGTGTGTATGAGTGTGTGAGTGAGTGAATGTATGTAAATGTGTATGAGTGTATGAGAGAGAGAGTATACGGGTGAGAGTGTGTGTGTGTGCCTGTGTGTGATTGTGTATGAGTGTGTGTGAGAGAGTGTATGAGTGTGTATGTGTGGTGGCCATCAGTGACCACGGAAATTAAGGCAGTGAACTACCCAAGCCATGTGAGAAGCATGAACGCTGATGGGTTTTTCACTTAATGAGTGGATTATGTGTTAGCCACTTGTTCTAAGCAAGAGCATAAGCTTTTCTGACAAAGTCTTTCTCCTTATTGCTTTGTTTTGCTGTGGAACTCTGTTCCAGAAATTCAGATTTATGTTTTAGGGTAATAGAAAGCAAAATCACTGACCTCTGTCATCATCTTGGTCACAGCTTTGCTCCTTTTTGCCTGATGCAGGAATTCCCAACATCCCTGCTTTATGTACCTAATGCAGCCCCCTGCTCTCTTCCAAGCTCCTTTCAAATATGACTTCTCTGGGCCAGCACAGAGCTATCCAACTTCATTGTTCGCATGCACTTTGGAAACACTATCCTTGTGTCTTTATTTCCTGATGGTCTGAAGTGAGGATTTTCTCTTCTATAGTGCCATTCCTACCATGCGGTAATTCAAAAGGACCAATGAAATTTTTTTTCTTTATTTTTGCTCTGTTGCCTCCATCTTCTGATGTCAGGACTTTAAACTCTTATGATATTCCTTGAATAGACTAATAACTTTTCAGTAAAATGGTGTGGTTGTAATAGTATGCTCTTAGAGTGGCATTCTAAGCTCTGCCAACTGTTCCACAGTGTGCGACAAGACTGGGATATGTCCTAACAGTACAGTGCCCTCTGCTGGTAATGTTTTCAGCAAGCACATCATCAGTGGTACCTAAAGGGCAAGGAGCCCCTTTGTGTAGATATTCTAGTGGTTCCAATCCTTCAAAACCCTGCTGAGCATCAGATAACCATGCAGTCATAACTATTTCAGGAAGATCAGATGTGAATAATATTAACTTTCATTTCACAGCCCATGAAGGGCATGTGAGATACCAGATAGGAAATAACCTGGAATGTCAATGTCTTTGGGAGGATTTTTATATGGAGCACTGAGATGCTTGAAATTTTGTGTCATTTTCATTAGTTCCATAACTTAAGGTAGCTTGCCACCAATTTCCATGCACACCATATGACTGTATCAAAAAAATTTAGAACATTAATTCCTCCAGGGTTCCATGATCCCACAAAAAGCAAAGAGCTTCAAGTAAGTCCTGTCACCAATCTTCCATTTTAGAAAATTGTAAAACAGACTCATGTTTATTGGCATGAAAATAAATTAATAATGCACTATGTTAAAACAACATAGCACTGTGTGCATGTGTGCCTATATATGTAGAGGTAGATGGTTATACGCACACAGAGATGAATAGATTAATGATGTACTATGTTAAAACAGCATGGCACCATGTGCATGTGTGCCTATGTATGTAGAGGTAGATGGTTATGCGCACACACAGGTGGTAGTTTCTAATGTTACAAATCACATATTTTATATGCTTGTATCTGCAGGACAGAAAGTCAGGTCCCACCTAGGTACAAAGGACCTTATACTATCTAGTAAATAACACATGCCCCCTACAGGCACAAAATGAGATGCTTTGCCAATATGGAGAACTGTGAATGAAAACTCCTGAAAAGAAGCTGTGTCTGCAGAGACTGATTAGAACCTTGGTGCTGTGGAGAGCCTGGAATGTCATGGGCTCATTACCTGATCTTGGGTGACTTCCAGTCCTCCAGAGCAGCCATTCCTTGACCACCTCTGTGTTGAAACTAACGTCTGTGACCAATAGAAATCTTTTGGAATCTACTGACTTAAGAGACCACTGGCTTCCACCAACCCAAAAGCTAAGAACGTCATCATGTCATTGAGAGTACAAGTCTATAGAAAAGCTTCCACCATCTTGCTGGAGCTACCTTTCAGATGTGCTCACCAATGCATTTTAAACTTGCCTTGACTTACGACTCACTCTGTTCTGTAAAACTATAAAAATTTCTTGAAACTGCTTCCACATCGGAACATGGGATTTGGGGTAACCTAAATCTGTGTTCCTGGGCCATGCTCACTCAAAGTGGTTCCAGAATAAACTCTCTTATTCCGTTTTTTTTTTTTCCGTCAACAGCAATAATCAAAATGCTAATGATTTTCATGAGTGAATAGTCAATTTTTTAAGCTACTTCTGATTCAATTTTTGTATCATTTATCTGGTTTCTAATTTTTCTGAAATAACCACGAACTATATGGGTAATGAAAAAAATGAAGAGCGAAAATTTCATAGATAGCGTTGCCAAGGGAAACAGAAATAGATAAGACCTAAATTCAAAATTAAAACTATCCTGCCTCGCAAGTAAAAGAGGTAGCTTCTGATGCAAATGTCACCAAGAGAAGCAGGTCCCTAGTTGCCAATTACAGGAAGCCGCACGCTGAGCCCTGGGGCTGCCTTCCCTGGAGCCACAGCTTTCTCCTGTCTCTCCCGACAGGCCCTGTGAGTAATGGTTCAGCCTCATTTACCTGGCAATTAATGATTAAGCCTGCCTGCTCTTCATTAGGAAGCCGGTGGAGTCAGGCCCACTGTCGTCTGGGAAATGGGACCTGCTGAAAGGCCTCTTGAACTGTTCCAAATCGGAAGCAAAGCACAGACCCCTGAGTACCCCAGTGGTGCGGGCAAGAAGGGGGAAGCGGACCAAGCGCTTGCCAAAGAAAGCTCAGCAATTTTCTTTTTAATTATTGAGATAAGAGAGTGAGTTTGGTTTCATTTAGCTGTTCAAATAGAAATCTATTTAAATATTTAAACAGAAAGCCTCCTGATCTACCATCCTGCCCTCCTGTAACAGCTACGGCCTTTCCACAGAGGCAAATTTTATAGCGGATTTGGTTTGGGGAAACTTCTATTTTATGGGTTCGAAATTGATTTCCAGAGCCTTCAGCAGCGGAAAACACACACGATTGTGTGTTTGCTCTGGGGGTAAGTCCACACTGCCTGCAGTACAGCTAAATCTCCTGCTGGTAAACACCACGGTGTTTGGCGTTTGAATTGCTTCTCTTTTATTAGAGATGTGCTCTGGATAATCTCTTTCACAAACCATTAGGGGTCCAAGCCCTCCCTGAATGTCTGGCCCTCGCTTCCTGAGCCTCTTCCTGCACTGTTCTTATTTGGGCAGATAAAACCCACCAGGAAAGCAGCAAATATCTGTGATGTACAGTCCCCCATGAGAATTTAACCTCCCAGAGGAGTCCCAGCCATTACACAAATCTTTCCACTCATGTCTATGACCAAACCCATTTCCAAGCCAGGCCTCTTGACACACATCTGCAATCCCAGCAAGAGGACCAGGAACTCAAGGTCAGCCTCAGCAACATAGACAGTTTAAGGCCACCCTGGGTGACATGAGACCTTATCTTAATTAGTGTGATAACACCCCAATTCCACTAAAGAGAAAAGGGTGGAGTTACAACATTTAACTCATCAGTTTTCACCCTCAAGGTTTTACTTTGCCTAGAGTGCCCACCCATTTCTTCATCCAGCATAATCCTTCAACCTTGGGGTTCTAGCTCCATTGTTAATGATAAAACTTCCCCTAGGAATGTAAACTGAAGTCATTCCCTAAGAATTGCACCCCCCACCCCCCCACCCCCCGTTGCCTTGAGCCCACTCCTGGCAGATCTCTACCACCACAGCACAATTTTTTTGTCTACATATCCTTTCTTCCTTTAACCAGAGCTTCCAAAGAAACAGACTATCTTGCATCACAGTATTCTCCAGGCCTACTGTTCATAAATAAATGCTACATGAAAAAAAATAAATGGATAGAACAGCCTCTACAGGATCCAATTTGTTTGTATACTTTCATGTGTACAATAAAGAGATTAACAGATTTCCAAGGACAGTGTGAGAGCATCCTCTGCTTATCACAATATGTGATAAATTGGAGTTGAACAAGTACTATTTTAATTAATACTTAGCAAAGTGGCGTTTATTAATATTTCTGTAGAGAAGAGTGTGAAAGCAGCAATTTTCACTTCAGGCTTTCTCCCGGGGAAAATCAACTTTTCAAAAGAAGGTTTTGTTGTTGTTGTTTTATTGCCCCCCCCCCCAGCAACTCAAACTCCCCTCACCAAATTCTGTTCAACTAAATGGCCAGCTGTATAAGAGTTCTTCCACATCTAGTCAAGCTCCCTTTTCCCAAACAAGTGTGATTTTCCCTTTTGCACTGTTGTGAGTCTCCCCCAGTGTCTCCTCCATCTGCATGTGCCATAGGTGGCTGAGGGAAGAAAACTGCAGGCAGCCTGGCTTGATCTAGCAGTGAGGCACCCATACGTTTTCACGTTCCGACTTAATTTTACCTTCCATTCATCTCCATCACATTTTTCTTCTTTAGGACGATTATACCTCAATAATCATCCATCGCGCTTTCCTCCTACATGCGTCTCTGTGATTTTCAAATATCCTACACACAAATTGCTTCCCCTAACCTTTGAAATTAATTCCCTTGTTGATTAAGTTCAATTTTGTCCAGTTCCTGCTAGCCACCAGGCAAGATGGAAAAATGCACTCCAAGTTCACAGTAGCATATATATATATAACACAAGGAAGTTTCCAGGCTGGTAGCTACATAAGGTCCAAGACTGTCACTTATCTATCATAGAGTGTTCATCTATAAAAACGTTCTTTGGGAGCATACAAAAATTAGAAACAAAGAACTCTACTCAAAATTCAAGTCTTTTAATTAGCCTGTGTTATGTGAGTAATGCAGAAGAAAAACAAATGTTAGGTCAGTCTGAACATTAATAAGTAGAAATGGAAAGCTTAATGCGACTAATGTTCGTCTTTGGGAAGAAATTTGGTTTAGTTTTACTAATTCATTACTAAAAAGCCCATGGCTAATTTCAACCCTCAGGAGCCTTGTACATCCACAGCTTGGGTGAACTTAGCAAAATAATCATTCCTGTTGTGCATACTCTCGGTCCCAAGACTGCAAATTAACACTAATAACATCTTGATATACAAGATCTGCTACAGAAGTGGTACCCAAAATCAATTTTCTAGTGCCCTGATTAAGGATCAATGTGGATTGATTTGTGACTTTATCTATAGTAGGCACAAGACAAAGCCTTTGATGATCTCAAAACAGAAAAGATTATAGAATATGAGCATCTTGTACTTCCTAACCTAGGTGAATAAAAGCAGTAATAACCAAGAAGAATAAAATCAGCTGAGCTTTTATTCTTCAAACAAGGGTGAATACACTCTAGCTGTGCATCTGTGGTAACCAAATAGACTATCATTCTAAGGTAAGATTATAATATGAAGATGTGTTATTTTCCTCAACTGTTTAGGGCTGTAAGTATAATAAAAATAGCTTGTGTTCTGAATTTAGAAACAGAACAAGCAGATGTGCCATAGTACAGAACATGATAGACAGCATAGCATTAATCTTGTTTCTGAACTTATTTCCCCCTTGGAAAATTTCTTTACAAAGATTTACTGAGAGAAAGCCCAGTCCTCATTCGGTTATAAAAAATTCAAGAGACTGAGCTAGAGAATGGCCATGTAACAAAGTTAGAACATTTGGTGATAATACAGGGTAGGAATTTAAGAGATCTAAAAACTCATATTAAAGATTTAAAACACTTTGATTTGTCATAAATTTGATATATGATTTATCAAATTAGCAAAACATTTACTTTTAATAATGCTTGATGTTAATATTGCAGCTACTGTGGTTATGAATAATTTAAATTTGAATTTACATGTTTAATCATTCCTGACTTAAAAAAAAGAGCAAAATGCAATGTTAGGCTGACTGTTTCCCTGATTTCCATGTAAATTACCAGTGTTGGTAAATTTGTTTGTCATTTAACACAATCCAGAATTTATTTAATTACTAAATATTCCTTTCAAAGTCGTGAATTAATCATACAACTTCTTCTGGAGGAAAAACTAATTTGATATTAAGTTCCTTTGACATATTGGGGTAAAGATGACATTTTAAAGTCTAACAAAAACTAGAAGTATATTCAAACAAACACAAGGCCTCAAGTCTTTCCCCATCCACGTCTCTAACTCCAGCACTGAAGGAGGCAGGAACATCACCAAGGCTTGCTGACTTCCAGCATAGCCAAAACTTGAACAAAACTTGACCCATAGGAACAGCAATGGATAGAGGACAATACCCACTGACTTTTCCGGGCCTCCTCCTGTATACACAGGCATAGGGACCCACCCATGTATACACACACACACACACACACACACACACACACACACACACACATACATTCAAATAAATAAATAAATAGCCGGGGCATGATGACCTACACCTTTAATCCCAGCACTTGGGAGGCAGAGCCAGGCGGATCTCTATGAGTTCGAGGCCAGACTGGTCTACAGAGCAAGATCCAGGACAGGCACCAAAACTAAACAGAGACGCCCTGTCTCGAAAAACCAATAAACAAATAAGTAAATATTTAAATTGATCCTTAAAAACAGAAAAAGAGCATTGAAGTGTAGAAGGACTTTGTGGGGGACAGAAGGAGATATGGGAACAAAGGTGGATAATAGATGGTAAATATGATCAAAGTACATTATATGTGCATATGAAAACATCCAGTGATTAATAGACACAAGTAAAATAAGCATTCTATGTTCCTTGCCTATGCCAGGCTCCGCGCTGTGGATTGTGGCGATAAAGACATGATGCCAGAATAGTGACATAAACTTCCGTTCTCAGCACTCAAGAGACTGAGGCAGGTGGATAGTGAATTTGAGGTCATCAGGAGCTGAAAAGCAAGACCGCATCTCATTAAAAAGGGGG
Source organism: Peromyscus maniculatus bairdii (assembly GCF_049852395.1). NCBI lineage: Eukaryota > Metazoa > Chordata > Mammalia > Rodentia > Cricetidae > Peromyscus > Peromyscus maniculatus. The sequence continues at coordinate 11,878,826 of NC_134865.1, read as the reverse complement.
CGGGGGAAAAGATGTATGAACATGAGTGCAAGGTAAAAATTACACGTGGAACTCCAGCCTCATGGATCCATGCTGACTTGGATCCGGCAGCCATGCCACCACCTACCGTGCCGTGGACGGAGTCTGCAGAGAGCCATGGGAATGGAGCCTGAAAACAGAAACATAGCAAAACTGATTTAAAGGTGGAAGAGGAGTCAAAGAGAATTTCACAGACCAAATCCTCTCCTCTGACAAGTGGGGGTTTTCTGGGGAAACAAGGGTAACAAGGGAGTTGGAAGCGGTGAGGCAGCACGTTGTGTTTCGCCACAAACGATTTGGAATGACTGGAGGAAAAGCCGCATCCGGAGCCAGGTAGAAGGCAAGAAGACCGGACGCTTTCCGTTCTTCAGTGAGGGTAAGCTTGAGTTTTAGCATGGGGCATCGTATGATCAATTTGGATATGGAAGAGATTTTAAAAACTGGGAGTGTTTGACTTGCGGGTTGAAACTTTAAAATAGAATACATTTTGTTCTGATAGAGCTTGTGAGTCAGGAGAGAGGCTGAGAAACTAGCTCTTGCGAGCATCCCCTGGAAGGAGCAAGGGGAGGCCAGAAAGAGGAAAGAGAGAAAGAAGGAAAAATCCACAAAGGGGGTTTCAGGAAGCGTCTAACCATGAACAAGGAGATGAAGTGAGATGAGAGGATGAATTTCAGTGTAAGCAGCAGATGGACTGGGCAAGAGTGGGAGGGGCATGGGAGGAAAGACAGGTTTAGAAAGCCAAGAAATGAATGTGGAGATAAGGAAGCAGAGACTATCCAGCAGGCTTCACTGAGAAGTGGAAGGCTGGAGAGCACCTGAGGCCCTTGAGGTTCCGTTGTTCTTTTTTTATGGTGTGTGTGTGTGTGTGTGTGTGTGTGTGTGTGTGTGTGTGTGTGTGTGTGTGTGTGTGTGTGCCCACAGAGGCCAGAAGAAGGTATCATATCTCCTGCAGCTGCAGCTACAAGCAATGGGAAATCACCTGACCTGGGTTCTCAGAATGGAACTCCAGTTCTCTGCGAGAGCTATGCTACTGTCCCTAGAATGACAGCAGCGGTATCTGGGAGCCACAGGAGGTACAGGCAGATCAAGAGGTAGGAAGAGAGATGATGAGTGGTCATCTGAAATGTGGCCAAAGGGCCTCAAAGATATTAGGAGAAGTCATCACAAAATTCACCGAGTCTCCAGTAGTCTCCGGTTTGCGCTACAAAGTGAGGGATCCTACCACAGCCGCTGCAGAGTCACACTTCCTTCCACATTCCGTCCACGAAAGTTGCACAAAAGGCTTTTATTATTTAAAAAAAAGAAAACTGAAACTATATTCTGGTTTTCAGCCTGCTGGCTAGTAGACTCTTACATTAATTGGTTCTATAAAAATCCACATCCCAGCAGCCAAATATGTTCATCTGAGGGGAAAAATGAACAATGCACAGCAGAATTCAAAGGTTTGACACACACGGGAATAAATCGATGGTAAAACAATAGTTCCATGGCCCACCTGGAGGAACTAAGAGGCTGTACCTGACGTTTGTCGACCTGGCCATCCCGGGACTCCTTAGACTGTACTATCCTGGATCTTCCTGAAGGGACAAGATACGGTCAGGCTCATTTTTTTTTTTTCAAATTTTAAATGAGTGCCTACATGGAAGAGCTCCTCCTTTCTCGAATAGTCAACTATACGATGCCACATTTGTCCAGCAATTTCTAATAACACCCACTGAGAATTACACCAAGAACTGCAATTTAACTGACAAAGGCACATAAATTACCCTGAAATGAGGATGTCAATATCATGTCATAACATGCGTTATTCGATACTGGTGGCAGTAAACTTCAGAATGAACTATGGCATGCCGTAATTTTCCTGTGTTAATAGAGGATGGAGTTGCCAGCACTTAAACTTTATAGCCTCTTTTTAACAGCCGTGATGATTTTGTCAGGTTTTAGCCAAAAATTCTTTGTGGGGAATATCTTCTCACTTTACATCAGGGCATTTCTTAGAATGTAAAAGTCAGCTAAAATCTTAGGTCTCCTCATGGATTACCAAAACTTGCCAGCTAGCTGTAAGAAAGTCAACACTGGTGTCCAGACAGGATTCTTTGGCAAGCAAGGGAGCCTTGAGAATAGGAGGCCTTGGTGGGAATTCCTGCCATCACTAAACTAGGCATCTTTTTGGAATGCCACATAAATCATCTTAGCCCGTGTCCATAAGCACATAGCTTCACACACACACACACACACACACACACACACACACACACACACACACTAAAGCATTTATTACAGTACTCTGTTTATCACAAAAGCTAAGATTCTCTCTCTCTCTCTCTCTCTCTCTCTCTCTCTCTCTCTCTCTCTCTCCCTCTCCCTCTCTCTCTCTCCTGCACGCGCTTCTTTTACTCTGACTTCTTAGAAGCTCCTAGCCCAACTGGCATCTCCTTCCTTTTTAATACAACATCTTCTCAAGTTCTCTCCCTCTAATTTTTTTTCTTGTCTGCTGGTATCATAAAGGACTTTTTGCTGGCTCTCTCTCACACTCCTCATCCAGCCACTCCCTAAATACCTGATTTCTTTGAACTCCGTATTAAACCCCCTTCCACTTTTATATGTAAGCACTCATTAGACATATTTGCACACAGAGAGAGAGAGAGAGAGAGAAAGAGAGAGAGAGAGAGAGAGAGAGAGAGAGAGAGAGAGAGAGAGCTGAAAGTGAACCTGTCAAATTTCCAATTCTCTTCTCCCAGCTTGATTCATGTGTCTTTGTATACTCACATTTGAATCTCACGTTAGAATTACCTACTTGGATAATGACCTCCTCTGGGCTTCATTGCCTCCCCGGGATCCTCCACACATACACCTTCACAGGTTTGTTCCTAACAATGCTCTCTGAGTCTTCTCGGCAGGGACAAGTTGTTGCCTGATGTCTTAGATTTTTGGGGGGCTCTCAAGCACAAGGCTGAACTATCATGCAAGTCTCCAGCCATTTCACTCTCCCACTCAGGCCCTGGAGTTATGTTCGGCTATGCTGTTCTGCTTTGCAAACCACACTCTTCCTAAGGTCAACCAGCAGTATACCTTTGGTCCTCCTACATGCCCTGTCCCATCCCAATGCCAGTTTCTCCTGAAGATCCTACCACATCTCCCTCTTCTCCATATAGCCCCCTTGTAGAGAGGTCCATTGGCAGAATTGACTTTTCCCATGTTACTATGACCATTTCAGTATCTCCTATCTTGGAGACGTGTGGACTGGTGTCTGATATTGTAGGTCAAGTTTTATTAAAATTCAGCTACATTGATCCACTTATATACTTTCTATGGTTTCTTTCCATTAAGATGTGGACAATAGCAGGGTAGTGATGTCACATGCCTTTAATCCCAGCACTCAGGAGGCAGAGGCAGGAGGATCTCTGAGCTCCAGGACAGCCAAGGCTACACAAAGAAACCCTGTCTTGAAAAACCAAAACCAAAAGAAAAAAAAAAGATGTGGACAATAAGGTGGATAGTATGACAGAGACCTTATGGTCTCAGAGCTTAGAATATTTCCTTTTGGACTTATACACTAAGTTTATCAGCCATTGATAAAAACAGAACAGAGATCTATTCCAGTAAGTCCAATGTTTGAAGAGGAGCCCCCTGGCATGTACAAACTGACAATCTTGTCTGCAAAAACAAGATAAAAGAATTGGAGGATAAGACACAATTTTTGTATTTGCCTGGGATTCTGCAGGGCACACTGATCGTGAAACCTAAAAAAAAAAAAAGCAAGCAAAATTTAGAAACAGCATAGAAATAATCACTCCCAAATGAGGGGCCTGACTATCTCTGGGTAAAGGGAAAGCAGTGTGGTGTGGGGGCAGGGTGGTGAGGAAATTTCAGCTGTGTTAATAGCAAAGGGTGTTTGTGCTGAAAGGTAAGTGAAAGTGGGTTCATTCTTTCCTTGAGCTGTGTGTATCTTCTTGATCCATCCCCCTTCTCTGCCTGGTCTTGACCCCTGGAGCCTGAGCATATATACCTCATCAAAGATCCCTTTTGTCTCCTTTGACAGGGTCCAGCAGACGGGAAATAAAGTCAGGTTGGTTGGGTTTTTTTTTTTTCTCCTGGTGCCCTTAGACTTGGAAAGCCACAGCTCTCAGAATGGCTCCACATAGCTCTCTCTGGCTCCTCCCCAAACCTATTGGATTGATTATCTACTGCTGCACAGTGAGTAGCTCCCCAAAGTGTGCAGCTAAAACAGTCACACTCCACTTTCACGAGCATTGGTTGCCTTCTAGAGCCTCACAGTCTCTCCTGAGACACTCATCAGAACCTTGGCTGCAGCTGCAGCGTCACCAGAATCTCATTTGAGGAAAAGCCCATCTCCACCCAGCTCCTTCACATTGAGTCAGCAGAGTTCGGTCCTCCGCAGATGGCTTGACAGACACATCCCTCTAGTTCTTGTTCTGAGGAGCTTACATCATGGCAGTGATTGTACTCCAAGCAACTGGGACAACAGCAAGTGAAACAGAGGCCACAGACTTCTTATAATCTTCTCTCAGAAGTGACCTCCCTTATCCTAACCACGGTATGTCCGATTCATCAGAGGCAAAGGACTAGGGTGATCTCATAATGAAGGGAATTCAAGAGCATCATCTCAGTTTTCCAGAACCTTGATTTTAAAATGTACTTAAGAATTATAAGTAAGGATAAAAAAAATACAGCTACAAGGTAAGTTAGGAAACAAGGGAATCAAAGAGTAATGATCAGTGAGGTTGAAGACTATAAAGTCAATATTTGAAAGACTGGAGACTGAGACATCATTTCATTTTCCCAAACAGCTCAATAAAAGTAATATCCGAGCAAAGCTTCAAACAAGCAGAAAGCGGAGGCATCCGAAGAGGAGAAAGGAATGAGGTTCAAATAAAAATTCTCCATTGTAAGTAGTTCTAATCTTTCCTCTGTCCTTACAGAAGAAATGGAATTTGTCCTGATAGAATGGGTAAGGAAAGATAAGGGGAATGGGGAACTAGAAAAAAAGATAAGATAAAAACAAAAATGAAAATTAATCAAAGCATCTGGGAACAGTTAAACAACCTTTAGGGAACAGAGACACAAATTCCACTGAAATGAATTACTTTTCTTTCAACTTTGACTTTACACCAAGGGTGAATTTAAAGGATAAAAATGTTTACCTTTAATGAAATGATGTTCAGGTAATAATGCACCCCTATCTTTCAGGTCTCAGAAATTGTTCCATTTCCGACATTTTCTTGTGGATTTAATATGCTCATCAATCATTGCCAACCTCACTAATCTGAAGTTTAGCACTAATGCTAAAATAATTTACATTTTTATTAAAATTCTTACACTTTCTAGGGAGTTATTTTTGTCCCTATAGCACATGCTCAGAAAAAAGAAATAGAAGGCAAGACTTCATGTTAGTTCAATACCTGCAGATTTGAGCAGGATCCCTCATAGTTCATTGGAAAGGAAAACTGACTCCTGACCTGACACCCTCCCTTCTTCCCACATCCCCTCAAGTATACTTTTCCAAACCAGAGCAAAGACAACTCACTTCTGAGACACCTAGGTGTCACATAAGGGCTGCAACATAATAACCAGAGAATGAAGACAAGAATGGATGGGCATTTTTAATCCTAATTTTTGAGTAAACGATAATTCCCTAATTTTCCACTGCATCTTGAGAATTGTTTTGAAAGATATTCACGTTTCTGAAACACATCTCTGAAGAAAAAGAGTATATTTTAAAATCATGGACAATTTTCAAACTGAGAATACTTCCTTTGTGAGGGCCGAACTCATATTTAATAAGGCACTTAGACACAGAAGTTCATTTAGGATATAATATACCATGTGTATAATTCAATTACCTTGGTTTTCCCATCACAACCATCTGAAAAAGTTTATTATTCCACATTTTACAATGGACAAGTTCTTCCAATTCTTATGAGCAACCACCTCAAAATACAGTAAATGCCATTGGCCATTAAGACCAAATTCCCTGAGGGAGCTCACCATCAGCAATGGTGCTACACCAGACCATTTATTAGTAGGTTCTAAGCAGGTAAGCACCATTGACATAAATAAATCACCTCAGCTCATGATGCTGACAGGGTCATGCTACAGTATCAGCAGCATCATGACACCTTTTTCTCTGTGTTAACTGGCTTCGTATATGCCTCATGACTTCCTTCTGTGGATTACTCATTCAGAAAGGATATCATTTAATTCATGTGTATTTTTTTAAATAGGCCACAAATCAATGATATTCAAAGAGTTGTGATGGGAACACAAACTCGCCTGTGAATTATAATGTTAACTTCTCACTTGATTTCTTTTTTAATGCAGCATAATTTTTACCTGAAAACAGACTTTGCCTTGAGTGTAATATATCAGAATTGCAGAGAGTGTTTTGTCCTGTAGAGTTCAGAGTTCCTTATTACCTAGAGAGAGATGACTGAACTACAGAATAATGAGATGATATATTTGAAAAGAAAGGCTGGTACATTTGATTTAATCAAAAGATTATAAAATGACATCAGCTCATTCAGATAAGAAAAATGACTTGTTTGAAATTGGACATCAAGCACAAATTACACAGTGGGATTCCATTATAACTCAGTAATTCTTTTTGAATATCCACTCCTCCACCAAATGTATATTGGTTCACCAAATATTTATTGAACCCTGCTACCATATTCTAGGCTCTGTACTGGACACCAGGTATAAAAAGACAAGGTCCCACTGCCACAAACTGAGCCACTCCGCTATCCAAATATGATGGACTACCACCTCTGAGAATATAGCAAACCTTTTCATCCTTATGTTGTTTCTGCCCAATAATTCATCTCAGCAATGTTGAAACTAACTAATACACAAGGTATAAGGAGTGTCTTCAGAACATTGGTAATGATCTCTTCTTCAAGGTGAGAAAAGAAATGCAAGGTGTAAGTCTATGTTTGAAGTTTTATCCTACAACATATTGTTAATGTCACTTATTTTAGAAGAGAAGTAAGAGACAAATTGATGTTCTGTGACTCTAGTGATAGATAACATTGAACTGATGAACAAAACTTGACAAAAATAAAGTGTTAATGAGCAAACTCCATCTCTTCAAGCAATTAGCCTCTCTCCTCTGTGCCTTGAAGAATCAACAAGACATAAGTTCATCCATCCCACCTGAAGCTCAGGCACATCAATGGCCTAAGGTTCTGTTGATCCCACTGGGTGAGAATAAGACCATTACCACAATTTTTGAACCAAATTTGAAGGAAACTTTATTAAATACTGGCCAGGATGATGAATACTGGCCAGGTCCATACTCAGGACTCCCAGAAAATGGCCTCAAATTACATTTGTCCAGTGCTTATAAAGGTAAAACACACAAGGCTATGTATGTACTTCCTGCCTTTGTCTAATCAGATACAAGTATACATCTGTAACCAAAAGTTTTCCCATGCTCACCAAGCTCCTGTGTCCTTGCAGTCCTGCAGCCACTCAGACCCAAATGAACACACAGAGGCTTACATTAATTATGAACTGTATGGCCTATTGGCTCAGGTTTCTTTCTAGCTAGATCTTACATCTTAAATTAACACATCTCTATAAAGCTATACTTTTCCATGTGGCTTATGGCTTGCCAATATCTTGACATCTTGCTTCTCATGGCAGTGGCTGGCAGGATCTCCTCTGTTCTCCTTTCTGCCATCCAGGGAGCAGCATGTAATGGCACACAGGTAAAGCCAGGGAACACGTGGCGACATATAGATTAACAGAAATGGGCTGAGTTTAAGTGTAAGAGCTAGTCAGTGGTAGGCCTCAGCTACTGGCTGAACAGTTTTAATTAATATAAGCCTGTGTGTGTTTACTTGGGTCTGGACGGTTGCGGACCATGGGGCCGTGGGAAACTTTCAGCTATGTACATGCTGACATACTTCTTGCCTGCATACTTCCTGCCTATGTGACCAAGCACATCCTGTGCACTTGGGGCAACTACCTTTGTTTATAGAGATGAAAACATGTGGCTTGTTATTCTGCATGAATGGCCCCCAGCATTCCAGGAAGTTGTCTGTCCTTGGACAAGTGGGGCTCACGGGTTTACCTGTCCTTGGGCTGAGGAACCTGCCTGACTCCGCTTAGCTGAACTGTTGTTTTAAGTCTGTTTTCTGGAGCCATGACCTTGAGTTATTTTCAAGAATATCCTCACGCTCCCTAATAACATGGCAACCACATAGTGTTTTTTGAGATTTTTCTGTACCTCCTTATTGCTCCATTGTCTCTTTTCTACAAGCCTGCTTTATAACTACTCATGATTTTACTCCTTCAAGGGGGATCAAGAAATGGACTCAGGACTGCTCTCTTGAACCCAACTTAGGAGGCAGTCACCAGCCAGCTCTTGAGTGCACCCAAATAAAAATCAAGCTTGCTTCAAATTTGGCTCAAAACTGTGATAGATAATGGTCTAATTTTCACCTGGTAGGATTAACAGAGCAAATGGGCCTTTCAGGTCAGAGGCATTTTTGTTTTATAGATCTCTTAAGCACAGTAATTAAAACTTAAAACATAACTTTAGTCCTCACAGTACGAGGAAGAATGAGGAGTTAGCAACAGTGTGTGTGTTTGTGTGTGTATGTGTGTGTGTGTGTGTGTGTGTGTGTATGTCTTGTGTAGGAATAGGATAGGGTACCATCGTTTAATATCTCCCTCGAGTTATTTCTGACCCTTTCTCCTCTAATATCCACTCAGTTGCAGCTTATAAGGTGAAAGACAATGATTACAGAATCCAGACAGCCTCATCTCTGCTGCTTTCATTCCATCTTAGGGATTAGGAAAGGGTAACCTGTAGCACGAATCTTAAAAGTTCTTATTAATAAAAACAAAACCAGGTGGCGGCGGCGGCGGCGGCGGCAGCCTTTAATCCCAGCACTCGGGAGGCAGAGCCAGGCATATCTCTGTGAGTTCGAGGCCAGCCTGGGCTACCAAGTGAGTTCCAGGAAAGGCACAAAGCTACACAGAGAAACCCTGTCTTGAAAAAAAAACGGAAAAAAAAAAAAAAAAAAAACCTGGAGCCGGGTATTAGGGTAAATGCTGGAAGATCTGCAGAACAAGGCACAGCTACCTCACTTTACCAATTCCTCAGCTGATCCTATTTCCTCAGACTGGAAGTCTGAGTCCTTATTCAAATGAATCTCAGCTGAACTGCTTCTGGAAAGCCTGAATGCTTAACCAGCCAAAAGCTTCTAGTTTCTGGTCTTCATGCTTTATATATCTTTCTGCCATCACTCCCTGGGATTAAAGGCATGTTAGTTACCATGCCTAGCTATTTCCAGTGTGGCCTTGAACTCAGAGATCCAGGCGGATCTCTGCCTCTGGAATGCTAGGGTTAAAGGCATGTATACCACCATTTTCTGGCCTCTGTATCTAGTGGCTGTTCTGTTCTCTGACCGCAGATAAGTTTATTAGGTACACAATATTTTGGGGAACACAATACCACCACAGTTACCCTAACCATTCATGGCACTGATCATGTGGTGATATTTTATTTGTGCTGAAATGTGACATTTTATTTGTGCTTTAATAAATAAAGCTTGCCTGGAGATCAGAGGAATAGGAACAGCCATTTTAAGTAAACAAAGAAGTCAGACAATGGTAGCACATGCCTTTAATCCTATCACTTGGCAGGCAGGAATCTGTCTGGATCTCTGTGAGTTCAAGGCCACACTGGAAACAGCCAGGTGTAGTGGCACACGCCTTAAATTCCAACACTAGTTAACCATGGAGATCTGTAGGTCTGTACAGACAGACAGGAAGTGATCGAGCTGGGCAGGAAGAAGAAGTGATGTGGCTGGACAGAGAGAGCAAATCAGATGGCAGAACAGCAAGGCATATAGGCATGAGTAGACAGGAAGTAACTCACATTTGGAAGCTGCTGAGTTGGTGAAGTAAGGTTATCTGTAGCGCTCCCTAATTCCCTGATCTTTCTAAGGCTTTCACCCCTATATCTGGCTCTGTGTTTTTGTTTTTGTTTTTTTAATAAGACCATTTAGAAATTCATCTACATGGTCCAGATGGATAAATAAAGTTGTGGAAAAATCTATCCACATAGCCAAGTCAACTAATAGTTTTGTTTGTCAAAAGCCTGATGAGTGCTCAATTTGGTCAAAACACATAAATAAGTAAACACTTAGAAAACAATTGGCCAGAAGCCATTCTGTAATAAGCACTTATAACACTGCAAATAAGTTCTTCTTGGCTAAATTCAGGGCTCTCAGAGGATAAAGGCTTTTATGGACCAGATGTTGATATCTCCTTCCCCAAATTTGTTTATTGAAATCATAACTCCCAAAGTAATGGCTTTGGAGGGAAGGGGTCTTTGGCAGCATTAGGTCATGAAAGCAGAACACTCATGAATAGGAATAATCCCCTTAAAGGGAGACCCCAGAGAACTCTCTGGCTGTGAAAATACAAAATGATGGTCTACACCCTGAAGATTCTCACAAGAATCAAACCACACTGGCATCCTTCTCTCAGTCTCACAAACTTCAAAGTTGTGAGAAAACAATCTCTGTTCTGTAAAAGTCACCTTGTCTGTTGGCACTTTATTATAAAATCCCAGACCAAGAAGGGACCCAGTGTTTCATTGTCTCTACCGTCTGGGGCTGGTGTATTTTCTCCTCATGAAAGCTTCAGAACTAGCGTGTAAGTAACTGAATAAAAGTTTCCTGGAGGGATTCTACTCAACTCAAATATTGCTTTCTAGGGTCTTTCATTTCTCTGCGCAGATCATACAAACAAAATAACAAGTACACTAGCATAAAATGACTTCTGTCTTGAAAGCCATGCTGTACCCCAGAGTTGACTTTAGAGTTGCTATGCGCATCTCCAGATAGTAATTGCTGATTAACATAGACCAGGTCTGAGACCCCAGGAGCAGGCTATACCGCTTCTAAAGAGTTCATTGAGTAGAGGAGCAGAGCTGGTGATCATCTGTCACTCACTACTGTGTCATGTAACCCATGAATTGGCTACATGCTATAGCTCTGGCCATGTTGTGATGGGAGACAAAATGAATGAGATGGTGACCAGGACATGACCAACATAGGAAATAATAAACTGGTACCCTAATTGTCTCAAGTTGTCCTGGAAACGATTATGAACTACAAATTTCAAAGTTCTCACTTCATTGCAAATACAGTTAGACCAGGGTGTCTCATTCATCCTTGGTCTTCCAGCTCCAGTCCCATGTCCAGACTGAGCAAGTTTTTCAGAACATAGTCACTCTCATAAATACTTGTCAGTTGGCTGACATTTCTTTATAGATAAAAGTGTTGCAGAGGATGAAATAAATATCCCTAGAAATCTTCATACATTTGAAATTTTCAACAGTCCACAAATGAAAATTCATGAGAGACTATGCCAAAAATCTACAGTAAAGACAAACAAGCATCTCGTGACCTACAAATAACTGCTTGAGTCCACTTCAAATATATTTGCATTGTCTTGGGACATTTCCATATAACTTTGTTGTATAATATATTTAAATTGAATGGGAAACTAGTAAAATTACTGAAACTCAACTGCCCACATGTTTAGAAAATACACATATTTAATTTTTTATTTTTTTCCCAATAGGAATAGCTAGCTGCCTGAATCTAGAATCCAATTATTTTGATGGTATTTTAACTGCTATGTATATCTAAAAGGTAGGTTTAATCTGGCATTCCACTGAAGTCTTATTGAAATCTGTGATTCTATCTGGCACATGTGGACACCTGGATTTTCTTGCCGTATCTTAGATAACATTCACTCTATATATCATTCATAGCCAACTCAGATAAGAAACTGGGTCAACCATGGTTCATTTTTTTTTCTTTCAAAAGCAATGTGCTTGAAGTATTGGGACAAGAAATCCATATTTTAGTTTATATTCAGCATAGCTTCTACTTGTTTCAATTATGAATTCTATATTACAAATAAATCAATTCTAATTTTCTCAAAGCCAGAATTACTCAAGAAAAATTTCAGTGATAGCAAACATTGATCCAACATGAAAACTGAAATAATTTGAAATTCATCACTTGACATGCTCCCGGACAGCCACTTGGTGTTAGGAATGAAATAATTCTTCAGAACCCAACCCAAATTCTTCATGAGTACTGCTGCTTCCTCATTCCTCCGTAATGAAGACTGCTTGCTTTAAGCACAGTGAGATGTTTTATGTTGTGTAACTTGCCATGTAGTCCAACTTCACCCAACTGTTCACTAATATTTCTTATTTGATGAGACCCAGTGAATTATTTTATGTTCAATTAAACAGTCTAAGATTTTTCCACATGCTCATGCTTCCTTTATAGATTAAATATATGGTAATCATTGTGTTTGGTTTTCAGTTTCCTTTAAACCCAGTAACTTGCATATATATATATATATGTATATATATATGTATATATATATATATATATATGTGTGTGTGTGTGTGTATGTGTGTGTATGATCTAAATGTGTGCATTTATTGATATATTAAACACTTCTGACATAAGTTGTAACAATTGTTATAACTGTTTCATTAAGACAGGAAAAGACCAATGAGTTGTACAAAATTAAAGAGAAAAAAAAGACACAGCATCTGGATCTCCTAACTGCTAGGCATGAATACCTCTTTTTGTCACTGATGGTTTCAGATTTATACTCTAAAATGAGTTATGTTACCACGTCCTCAAAATCAGACACTATCCCCACTTACAATGATAATAAAGTACACAGATCTTGGCAAACCTCATGTGTTCCCATTGACTGACTTTCTGCAAAGATCAAGTTTAGAGCACTTTGCTTTCAATTCACTCAAGAGCACACACTGATATAGCTAACAAATGCAGAGAGAGGAGAGAATACAGATGTAGTAATGAGTGGAGTACAAAATGTGAAATACTGAGAATGAGTCAGCAGTCAGCTCTGCATAGGGCCTCTTACCTTACATCACTTATTATGTCGTCACCTGAGACCCAAAGACCAAGATCATTAAGAAAGAAGGGAAACAGAGAAGGCCATTGGTGCTAACACCATTCAGGGTCCAATTACTGTATAACAACCACATTCACTTTTGTTAGAGAAAATTTAATGTGGATAATTGTAAACTATATACTTGATAGCTGGAAGGTAGAGAGAGAACCTTAAGGTGTCACATCAATGTTAATTACAGGAAGCTACTTCCTCCCCTAGAGTTAACAAAGCAGAAGAGAAGATTATGGAATTTTAAAGAGCTCAAAGAAAATCTTGTATTTTAGGGCCCAGGCTTTGAAGGGAAGCATGGGAGGCTCACATCTGATGTGACTCTGGAGGAACTGGACAAGCCAACCCTACCTGTATCAGAAACTCAACGTGCTCTCATTGCGTCACTGGATTCAAGTACAACGTGCAGGGTAAAGAGAGGCAATGGGGCTCCTGACAAAATTAAGGCATTTACATGAGCCCAGCAGAAAGAAGCTCACAGCCAGCTGTGTGGTTTCCCTGGTACCACCATTGGCACAGTGTAACTGGGAGACACTAAACAAACAGAAATGTGGTTGCCAAGTCACATCACCACAGAGCAGCTACCAAAATAAGATGGGAAATGGAGACTGACAGTGGCCCACTAACAGACCCATGATGGTTTATTCCCATTGAGGAGGAGGAGATGTTTCTAAAAGTTCGGATATAGTCAAGAACAGAGAGAGAGAACAAGGAATAGGAGACTATGGTAAATGAAGGCCGCGTGAGAAAAGGAAGAAACAAAGTGCTAAAGAGGCCCACAGAAATCCACAAAGATACCCCCACAAAAGACTGCTGGCAATGGTTGAGAGACAGCCCGAACTGACTTACTCTGGTGATGGGATGGCCAAACACCCTAATTGTCGTCCTAGAAACCCCATCCAATGACTGAGGGAACTGGATGCAGAGATCCATGGCTAGGCCCCCGGTGGAGTTCCGGGAGTCCAATTATCGAGAAAGAGGAGGGTTTATATGAGCAAGAATTGTTGAGACCAAGGCTGGATAAAGCACAGGGACAAATAGCCAAACGAATGGAAACACATAAACTATGAACCAATGACTGAGAGGCCCCCATCTGGATCAGGCCCTCTGAATGGGTGAGACAGTCGATTGGCTTGATCTGTTTGGGAGGCATCCAGGCAATGGGACCGGGTCCTGTGCTCATTGCATGAGCTGGCTGTTTGAAACCTGGGGCTTATGCAGGGACGCTTGGCTGGGCCTGGGAGGAGGGGACTGGACCTGCCTGGACTGAGTATACCAGGTTGATCTCAGTCCTTGGGGGAGGCTTTGCCCTTGAGGAGGTGGGAATGGGGGTGGGCTGAGGGGGGCGGGAGGGGGAGAACAAGGGAATCCATGGCTGATATGTAGAACTGAATTGTATTGTAAAATTAAATTAAATTAAATTTAAAAAAAAGTCTGGGTATATTGAATTAAAGTGAGTCAATGACATTAGTATTGATTGTGTCAGTACAGTGTCTTAAGCATGGTGTTGGGCACTTTAAATCCATTAGTTCATTTCATTTCATCCTCACAAATACTATACAAAGTAAATATTATTATTCCCAGTTTATAAAGAAGGAAATTGGGATTCTAGAAAGTTAAATGAATTGGTCAAACTACATACTTAAGTGGGGATCCAGAATTGGACTGCAGGTCCATCTGTCTCTAAAATACAAGTTCTCAAACATTATAATATACACACACTTGGCATATGAAGAGCTAAAAAATAATGGGGGAAAATAACATTCCAGAGAGAGACACAATCAAAGGTGTGCAGGTATGAAATGGTATGACAGGGAGAGGAAGCCATGAGAAACTCTACATAGCTTAAATTGAAGATAATAAGTGTACAGAATGAGCGATTTGGGGGATTAACCGATTAGCCAATCAGAAACCAGGGCGTGGAAGAGTTTGAAGAACAAGTTTCAATGGATCAGCTTTGCAGCATGGGCAATGGTAAGTCATTGAAACTTGAAGCAGCCAGACTATGGTGAATCTTTTATGTGTATATATTAAATTTCATATATATGTATATTAATATGTATTTCTGCAAAGATACAGAAGATGCATTGAACTGAAGTCAATATAGAAGCAAGGAAGCTAACTAATCTTTTTTTTTTTTTTTTTTCAAAAAATCAGGGATTACATGGGAGAGCATGAAAAAAGCAAAAGTAGTGTGGAATGGTAAGAAGGGGATCAGCAGGAGAGGTGCAGAGGATGTGGGACAGACAAACCAATGATGCGTTAGAAGGGCTGTAAGGTGTTCATTTGGGAGAGAAAGCGCAGGGAGACCTGCCCTTCCGACTGGGAGAGTGGTGGATGGAGGGGTGTCATCAAGTCAAGAAAAGATCAGAAACAGCACCTCTGTGGAAAAGGAGAAATGATGTTCTGTTCGGCCCATGTGTTTGAGATTTTACACACACACACACACACACACACACACACACACACACACACACACACAGTGTGCAATCAGCAAGATAGTACAAAACACTGGGGTTTAAAAAGACAAGTGAGCTGGAGATGGAAGTCCTCTTCCATGGAGTGAATAATGTCTTCACTCCCCTTTTCTGGAAAACGCACAGAGCCAAGATGCTAAAGGTTAGAAAAATCTTTTTCTGCTCTGAAAGCAATAAAGCATTGACTTTCAGCAAGCAGAGAACCAAGGAAGATTAGAAGAGAGTGTTCCAAATCTATTTGGTATAATTGATACAAGAATTTCATCTAATTGAGCTTAAAAGTAAAAAGACACAAGCATCAACCAGAAATATAGTATTCTCGGCATGTTCCCTGAATTCCACTTTTAAATAAATCTAAAATGATTTCTTACGCATAAAAATCTCATCTATTATTTTAATAGCTGTTCCAAGCTTACTGCAAATTAATAGATATTTGTATTTTGTGTACATTACAACTTGTTTATATTTGCAGTAAATCAATAAAGTAAACTAATAGAATATTATATGTTTATAATATTTGACTATTGTTTTTAAATGGCTAAATACAAATTATATTTAGTAAGCAAAATAATAACACTATTTTTCAGTTAATAGGTAGCATGACTTTTTGCATATTCAAAAGGAAAATATTGGTTACTGTGCAGTATACAATCTCATTTTTTTCACTCCTGACAGAATCCCTGATTTCTAATCATTGTAGGGAGATTCTTGTTCCACTCTATTTTAGGAATATACAGACTGAGTGATGCTATGATGGTTTAAATGAGAATGGCCCCCATAGGCTCCTATGTTTGAGCCCTTGGTCCCCACTTGTTGGATCTGTTTAGGAAGGATTAGGAGATACAGCTTTGCTGGAGTAGATGTGTCACTAGGGGTGGGCTTTGAGTTTTCAAAATCCCATGCCATTCCCACTGTTTCCTTCTCTCGGCTTCATGCTTTTGGATCAGATGTCAGCTCTTGTTCTAGAACCATGGCTGCCTGTCTGCTGCCACGCTCCCTGACATGGACTCTAACCCTCTGGAGTTCTAAACAAGTCCCCAATAAACTTTTTTTTCACATGCCCTTGGCCATAGTATCTTATCACAGCAGTAGAAAAGTAACTAAAAACAGATGCCTAATCTTAATCCTGATAGTTTAAGCAGGTCAGCAAAAACACAAACTCTGCCATAGTTATCAATGTGGTTATGATCATATGTTCCAGGCCTGAAGAAGTCAGCACAGTCCATAGCAACCTCATGCCATGCTACCCGGCTCTATCCAGGTAGAGTACTGTTCATGACTTTTGTTTGCATCAATACCACAGAGGCAAAATGTAAAGCTGAAATGTGCTCATATACTTGGTGATTTCATTGAACAGCCAAATCAATCCTAGACTAAACCAACCCAGGAAAATAATCTTGAAGTCAGTAAAGGGGTTATTACTGATTTCCTTAAAAATTAAACCCAGAACTACCACCATATTGCAAGGTGGCCCTATATGATGCGAAGTGCTACACGACATGTTTTCCAAAATTTGTATGATTAATACCCAGGCTCCATTTATTCTTATTTTAAAAGGATCACCAGGGTTTCCTTAACTACAAATCATGTTAGCTGAACTTAATTCTATGTTATACCCTAGTCTAATAATCATATATTTTAACATTTGATCTATACTCAAAAATGGACTTTTCATGGTAGAGAAAACTTAAAAGACAAGTTGTCACCAAGATACAGACAGATTTAGCCCTAAGCTAGTGTGACTTTGTCAGTCTAAACATATGTTCCTTTATAACATGAAGTACTGTTTGCAAGCCAGTACCTATGACCATCTCATGCTCAAGAGGCCACCACAGAGATGGCGATAAGACAGGGCTTGTCCCCACTCTCACTCCAAGCTGCAGCCACTCTGCTTTTACTAACTTAGGGGGTAGTGATGGACTGAGTACCCCTGGAAATTTTAATATGAGATAATGAATCTTGTTAATGAAAAAAGATTGAAAACTTCCCCTTTAGAGGAAGATTAATCTTTTTAAACTCCATAGACTTACTCCTGAAGATTTTCTGTCTCCTTTGCCAGCCATCTCTTCTCATCTACTGTAATTTGCCCTTCAGAGTAAAGACAGGAATTGCTTTCTCTTTTTCTTTTTACTTATTCTATGTGTCTTTTACATCACGTATCTTGATCCCGTTCATTCCCCTGTCTCTTTGCATCCACCCTGCACCCTTGCACCACCCCCAAATAAAGCAAAACTTAAGAGGAAAAAAAAGGGGGGATTTAAAAAGGGAAAAAATCAAAAATCTCATCATGGAAGCTGCAGTGTGACACAGTGAGTCACGCCATAAACCCCTTTGCCCATATATTTTTACTTGCAAGAGGTCATTGCAAAGAGTCATTGGTCTGGTTGGAGGTCTCTGGTTTCTACTATGCTATTGATGCTGGGCCCTCACTGGGGCTCTTCCTAGATATCCTGTTGTTGCCCTGTGTTGTGGAAATCCTGCAGCTTTGGGTCTAAGGGTGCTCCAGCAGATCATAGATGGAGTGGATGTTGGGGCCGGCCAAGTCATAACCCTGAATCTGGGCCTGGGCAGCTGTAGGGTTGATCAGCCAGCCCTTTCTCCCCTGACCTCACCACAAGGGTGAGCTCTCCAGCATGGCCCTGGCTAGTTCACCCTTTGCAGCAATGAGCAAGGGGTGGAGTCATTCTCCTGTTTTCAGGCCCCCAGAGTAGGCTTTCCCACATCTATACTGCTAGGTCAGGAATTGGGGCTTTCTTAACAATCTACTGCTATCAACTAATTATCCCTTTTCCTAAACTGCTGGCTCCTCCTAAGGAAAAATGCTTTTAATTCCTTCTAGAGCACAACAGACACAGAGGCACTCTTGTTTCATAATGTTTTTGTTCTTTGAGAATATCATCCCCCTCTAACTCTTCTCATATTATCTATCTCCCTATCCACCCAAGTTCGAGGTTTCTCCTCACCCCTTCCCACTGAGTCCAATTTGTGTCGGTCGATTACTCCTGGGCATGGAGCTTGCCTTAGAGTAAGATCAATATACTAGGTGTTATATCATTCAAAAAAAAAAAAAAAAAAAAGCCTGAGGTTGTCTCTCCTGGCAGCAATAAAACGCCAATAACTCATCAACTAGGGGTGGGGCTAACTGCTAACTGCTGCCCTCCCTCCTCCAGGCTTGGATTTTGTCCTGCTTGAGCTTGCACATGTCCTCTGCATCCTGTGAGCTCCTGTGTGCATCTCTCCTGATGAGTCTGTGAGGTGATTCACCCCTCTGGTCTTGGTCTTTCCACCCCTCTTCTGAGTAGATCCATGAGCCTTGGAGGGAAGGTGTAATATAGACATCCCTTTCGGAGTTGAGCAACCCAAGGTCTCTTATTCTCTGCACATTGTCAGTTGTGGGTCTCTGGGTTAATTAGACAACAGCATGTTACTCCTGAGTGTTTTATCTCTGTCTCAAAGCTGAGGTCCATGAGGAGACTTCTCACCCACTCAGCTACTAACTGACCTACTTATTACTCCCCATCTCAACCCCGCTGACAGCTGGCTTCATATCATAAGCCTCCACCATCTTGTTAAGTCTCTATAGATACTTAAAGGAAAGAATTTTTTTTTTTTGGTGTTTTTTTCAAGATAGGGTTTCTCTGTGTAACAGCTTTGGCTGTTCTGGAACTCACTCTGTAGACCAGGCTGCACTGGAACTCACAGAGATCTATCTGCCTCTGACTCCCAAGCGATGGGATTAAAGACATGCACCACCACCACCTGGCTACTTTTTTTTTTCTTTAGTGAGTCTAAAAGCATAATACATATATAAAATTTTTAAAATAGAGCCCACAAAGAAGTCTATTAGCACTGTTCAGTCTTCCCATCCACACAGTCAAGAAAGTTGGAGTGTAGTACAAAGAAAGCCAGAAACAGAGGAGAGCATGCCCTCGATTCACAGGAGGACTTTTTACTCAGCCAAGTCTGTGCCTTAAATAAGAGTTATTAAGGAGTTGTCCTTGACCTAAAGCTAATAAATCTTTTTATTTATAAAAATTAATTTTATTTCAACTGAGTCTAACATTTTAGCCATTATTTGAAAACTACATATGGTTATACTTTGGGAATGAGCCAGGATATAAAGATCCTAAAATGTGGGTCATTCTTATAACTAGTTATTAATATTCATATAAGGAAAATCTTTGTACATCTTAAGCTTTGTCAAAAAATTTATGAAAGTATATCAAAGAGACACACTATGACATTGGATAGAAAGTAAATTAACATCATCCATGTGGAACCATTAAGAGTGAGAATGAGTATGCCCTGGAGAATTAAGAGCAATTAAAAACACTTATGCCTTTTTAATCTGTACAAAGCAAAGCAGAAAATTTTATCATCATAAAGCAACCAGTCTCTATAATACTTAAATTGTCCACATGAGAATTAGATAACATACTTTAAATCAAAGACAAATAATTCCTTAGAGCGATACTGTGTGTAGTTTTATCACTTCCCAAAGTGTGTTCTCCTTATCCATCATTTGAGCCAGAGAACAATCTTTTCCATGGGAGAGGAATCTCCATTCTCAATTTTCAATGCCCGGGTCGGCTGATGGTAAGGATCACACAGAAAGAGTTAAGACAGAAAATAGTTTCTGATTTCCCTTCATCACACACAACCTCACTCAAGGCATTGGACAGCAACATGTTTGCACCTGCCACTGATGTAAACACATGTTTATGTGTGCATACCCAGGTTCTCCTTACAGGTTATAGGTAAGGCATCCAAGAAACTTTTTTTTTTCATTTTACATACCAACCACAGATTCCCCTCTCATCTCTCCTCTTGTTCCCCCCCCCCACCTCCCCCTCCCAACCCCCCCTCATCCTCTCCTCCAAAAGGGTAAGTTCTCCCATTGGGGGGGGGGGACAGCTAAGCCTAGTACATTCAGTTGAGGCAGGGCCAAGCCCCTCCTTGTTGCATCAAGGATGAGCAAAGTGTCCGACCATAAGTAATGGGATCTAGAAAGCCAGCTCATGCACCAGGGATAGATCCTGATCACATTACCAGGGGCCTCTCAAATGGACCCAGCTACATATCTCTCTCCTGTATGCAGAAAGTCTAGTCTGGTCCCATGCAGGTTCCACAGCTGTCTGTCTAATGTTTGTGAGTTCCCATGAGCTTGGTTCAGTTGTCTCTGTAGATTTCCCCATCATGATCTTGGACCCTCCCCCCCCCCCCCCCCGCTTGTTCATATAATCCCTCTTCCCTCTCTTCAACTGGACTCCTGGAGTTTGGCCTGGTGCTTGGTTGTAGATCTCTGCATCTGCTTCCATCAGATACTGGATGAAGGCTTTATGATGACAGGGCATTCACCAATCTGCTTACCAGAGTAGGCCAGTTCAGGCACTCCAACCACTGTTGCAAGAACATTTAAGCTATGCCAAAGCATGGCATTTTAAGCAGCTTTGTTATGTAAAACTATAAATTTACATAGCTAAATTTAATTCTCATATATATATTCTTTGTCATATATAATATATATGAATCTTTATCATATATGAGAATATATATTAAATATATATTTCATTCTTCCAAGTATTATGTATTTTTAAACATCTCAATTTCACTATTACACCAAGAATTCTTTCAAGGGGGTGGGTTGGAGGTAAGGCTGGGGGGTAGGAGGAGGGAGGAGAGGGGGAGCTGTGTTGGTATGTAAAATGAATAGAAAATTTCTTAATAATAAAAAAAGAAAAAAAAACAAAACAAACATACCTTATATCAAATATATCTTTATATTGAAAGAATTTAATGAAATGCCTTGTGCATAGTATACACACAATACATGAGCTGAATTCAAGCAGAAGAACACCTCAAATCTTTAAAAATAAAACTATTATTTACCAAGTAGTCCACTGAGTCTCACATAAACTCTGGCTTCTAGACAGCATAGCAATGAACTGTTGAGACGTAAAAGCTTTTTCAGGCATCTACTTCTCTCGCTGCCTCGGTTTTAGACAGCTTTTGTTGTGATTAAATCTACCATGTCTGAATCTTAAGTCAATGCACATCCAATGAACCTGGCATTATATGTACTCAGCCCTGGCTACATTCTTAATAAAAGTGTTGTGTGTGAATGAAGGATGCCACCGGCAAGTAGCCCCATGATAGCACAAAGATGCTGTGCTGTGGATCTCAGGCTCCAGGCATTGATTTCCACAGAAAGTGAAATCACCAACCACTCTGACAGCTTCTCCATTGATCTGAAAGGTGAGACAGTCACAATTCAAAGCTCTTACACCAACACCAGCCGCAGAAGGCCGAGTAGCAAGCACGCCACCTCTCAGATGGTACCATCCTAATGTCTCCATTTCTCAGGTTTCGTCCCTCAGCTTTATTCTCCAGACAGCTACTGCAAAAGGAAAATGCTACATTACACCAGGAATCTCATCATAATTCCAATTCTGTTTGGTTTTGTTTGTTTGTTTGTGCATGTGTGTGCATATATGAATGTGCCAGGGTTCAAAGATGTAGGTCAGAGAACAACTTGCATGGGTATGTTCTAGTCTCCCACCATGGGAGATTCAGCAGAGGTCATCAGGTTTGGCAGCAAGTGTCAATGGCCCCTGAGCTTTTACTTTCCTAGTATGAAACCAGCAAGAATCTGGAACTCTCATGACCAGATCAGAAAATATATGAAAGAATATCTATCCTAGCCAGAAACAGAATGCATCCCCAGAGAGTGAAGAGAGAAAGGATACTCCCCAACTACATTCATATTCTATAATTAACAACTTTTTACCAATTTGAAATTTCATTTAAAGATGACCAGCGTGGCTTTGTTTCGGAACATAAACTCATTCCTATTGTAAACTCCCTAATGAAAGTTTCTTTTTAAAAAAAATGTTCTTTTGAAAATGCTTCAAATATACACTGAATGGTAAATGTTTTTATTTTTAATTTATGCCATTTTTAGGCAAATACTATAGAACTGGTGCACTTGAAGGCCGCCATACATGAAGCCACACTGTGTTTCTCACAGTTCCTATCCAGTCCTTCTCCAAAGCCAATGGAAACAAATACCACTACACTGTGCACATGACCACCTGATTATGTCCAGGACCGTGTTTAAAGCCATCCAAGATCCTTTCCCAGAGCTCACCTCTAGCCCTTTGTCCTGGGTTGTTCAGTTCTACTTCCTCTGCTGCCAGCTAGCACAGTGTGTACTTTATCTCCTAAAAGTAGGCTAAAGAAATGCTTTGAAAGAACTGCAGCTTTCAGGTTTGTCTCACCACGCTCAGCATTTCAAAATAGACAAAGTACAAGGAAGAATAATAGCTCCATCATTTGGAAGATAAGTACACATCAAGATACAATTTAATGTTTCTCCTTCACATTTACAGAACTGACCTCGGTGTTGAATTTTCCTCAGTCGTACCTCAAGGTGCGTACCTCATGACAAAGATGTCATTCTATACAATCCCACAAAGGCTTTTTCTCCAAAAGGAAACTGAAATACAGGCAAGAAAAGAGTTCTTATTGGCTAGTACGACAAATGGCAGAGTGACATTTCAACCAAGCACAGTTGTGATTAATGTATGTGCAAATATCCATTCAATAGGCAAACTCTATAGCACCAAGTAAAAAGTCTAATCAAATCATAGGTTTTTATGACAAGTCCTCATTATTTTTACAACCCAGGAAACTGCTGTCCCATTGGTATCTGAGTGATTTAGCCATGCCTAAAGGTAATGAAATAAGGATAGATACTCCTGAACAAAATATTTGTATTTGAATGTGTTCTTTTTCACTAGAAACAGCCTCCCTAGGTCCTGGTAGCTTTATCGTATTACCCTGTTGCGTAATTCATGACTGCTGCAGACAGGATAGATATTTATCTCAGCATAATCAGCTTTCTTTGATTTGGAAAGAAGGTTCAGTTGGTAAAGTACTAGCCAGGCAAACATAAGGACTGGAGTTCAGATCTCCAACACCCACATAACTGCTGGCTGGGTGTGGCTTCCCTAGAATTCCAGTACTCAGGAAGTAGAGACATTGGATGCCTGTAGCCAGTTGGTTTCACTAGCAAGACAGATGTCTTATGTATGAATACTTGGTCCCTAGCTGGTGGACTGTTTGGGAAGGATTAGAAGGTATGGCCTTGTTGGAGGAGGCATGTCACTGGCTTTGAGGTTGCAGAAGACTCATGCCACTCCCTGTGTGCTCTTTGCCTCCTGCTTATGGATTCAGATACAAGCTCTCAGCTGTTCTACCTTCATTCCACCATCATGAACTTTGACCCTCTGGAATGTTAAACCCAATTAAACACTTTGCTTTATAAGTTGCCATGGTCATGGTGTTTTATCACAGCAATAGAAAAGTAACTAATAGACATGCACATGCATTAAACACTCACAAGCATACACACACACACACACACACACACACCACATACATTTATGCTCATCCAAAACAAAATTGGAATTAGAATCAAACAGCCCATCAGCCACAAGCCAACTTGGCTATTCTGGAGCCTCTTAGAAAATAAGTCAGTAGAAGGATAAGAAAAGGGATAAACAATGGATTTGATGACTTTGCCTCTTTTCCAGCTCCTCTTCTCAGCCTGCTTGCACATTTCTATAGTAAAACATCTGTCTTAGGGTTTCTGTTGCTATGAAGGGACACCATGACCACAGCAACTCTCATAAAGGAAAAACATTTAATTAGGGCTGGCTTACAGATTCAGAGATTTAGTCCATTATTATCATGGTGGTGTGCAGGCAGATATGGTGCTGGAAAAGGAGCTGAGAGTTCTACAGAAGCAACTGTGACACTGGGCACAGATAGCTTGAGCATAGGAGACCTCAAAGCCCACGCCCTCAGTGACACACATCCTCCAACAAGGACACACCTCCTAATAGCGCCACTCTCTTTGGGGTCATTTTCTTTCAAACCACCACGTCTGTCTCATTTAATTCTTGGTATGACTTGTTATCTACAGCTCCAAACTTTAACTAAGTAGGCACCCATATCTTAGTTACTCTTATATTTTTATTTACTTTTATAGAGGTCTACAGCTTAATACCTTGTCCAAAGCAAAGTCTCTCTGAGACGAAAGGTCATTCTCCATACTCCTTTGCACTCAGACTGTACCTTAAACACAGCAAGGAAATTTCAGCATTTTCTCAGTCATCAAGACCCCCTGTTGACACCTTTTCCCCCTTTTTGTTCAACATGCCATCAGTTTTACTCCGGCCGTGGTAGTTTACATCATGACCCATCATGTGACCCACTATCTGCAGAGTGTCTCTTCAGTGTTTGCAAACACCAGAAATTAACCTCTTGGCTCTGTTCTCCAGCTTTCTACAGGAGATTGAGTTATCTGCTATTCTGTCAATTACAGCTGCAACAAAGCCATGTTCAAAGGCAAACTGAGGGAACTACAGAGCAGCCCCCAGAGAACAGGTTCAGTCAGATAAGCTTCCTGGATGGACCCTCAGAGCCCTCTACTGCCACCTCAGGAATTCAGCCCAAGACCCAAGTCAGAAAGAGTTCAGAAGGTGAACCTTTACTGAAAAGCAGATAATGGGAAAGAACCGTTTTGTCATCTCCCATCTGTCTCAAAGTGTCTTTCTAGCCTGTAACCACATCTTTTCTTTCAGAATTGTCACTCTGGGATGATTACCAGAGAGTGAAAAATCTGTTTTGTCATTTAGCTACAAAGTGACCAGAAGCAGGTTTTTTTGTTTCTTCATTTGAGGTCCTAATATTTGTACCTTCCTTATTTCAAGCAACAAGAATAAATACTCTTTTGCTTGACATGGTGGTACATGTCTGCCATCCCAGCATTCAGGAGACAGAGCCAGAGACAGATGACCAACAAATCCAAGGCCAGCCTCGTCTACATAGCCAAGCAGGTACAGTCTGCCACATGGTCTACCATACAATATGATCTAGTCCAAAGGAAATGAAACAAAGCATATTAAAGAGATATCTGTGCATTGTTGGTTATTATGACACTATTCATAAGAGCTGAGATACAGAAGTATCCTTGGTGTCCATCAACAGATGAGTGAATGAAGAAAATGCTCACGTGTGATAGAATGTTATGTTATTCAGCCATAATGAAGAATGAATTGCCATTTGCAGTAAAAAATAAAATAAATAATGGAAATGAAATACATCAAGTTAAGCAAATTAAGCTTTTTTAAAAAGTCAACCTAAAAATAGAATAGAAATTAGTAGATTGGGAAGAGTGTAGTGAGTGAAGGGTGGAAATCAGAAGGGTGAATTTGATCAGTACAAACAATACACATGTATGGAAATAACATAATAGATGCCGTTAATATGAACAATTAATAGATCTCAATCAAAATAAAAGATTAAAACACAATCTCAAAGACTGCTGTTGATCCTATTTACATGCTTTTCTACTACAGATCACCAATCCACTCAGCAATTCAATCACCTGTGAAGGGCAGAACGTGTCCTAGGGCCTTGGGAACACAATGGAAACAGAGACAAGTAACAGGATGCATTACAGAGGTGACACATGGTTTCTACAGACAACTACACCGTCCTAAGAAAGCATACAGAAGGCATGTGAACCCCACATACATGTCTTCATCAGAAAAGCCTTCCCAGAAAAACAAAAGTGCAAAAATAAAAACCAAAGTGCAATCAGGAATCGAGAAGATGATTAAAGGCAGCACAGAGTAGGAGGCAGCAATTAGCTAGCAACGGTGGAGATAAAGAAAAGTGGATAAAAATTGGTTAGAATTGATAGAACAATGGGTTTATGGAAATGAGAGGAGAGGGAGGTACCAACAATGACTACTGGGTGTCTAACATGAGCAGCTGACAGGCAAGAGTGTGCTGTAATGAGACAGAGAAACTCGTGTGCTTGAAACATCATAACATCTGAAGAAAACCTTTCTCCAGTATGGCTTCTTGGGTATGGGTGAGAGAATTTTCAACTTGACCCTTTGAGAAGAACAGATAAATGCTGCTGTAGAAAGGGTATGCACCCTGCAGTTCATAGGTGCTAATTCTATAGTGTGGTATTGCCTATATTTCCCAATGTTTTAATGCAAATATTCATTACCTTGTAACACAAAACATACAGAATTTTAAGAAAATTTAAAAATATACAGAATTTTAAGAAACGTGTGATTATACTGTAAATAATTCTTAAATGGAACATGGTAAGGCAAGCTTTCAGCAAAACATAACAATTTTTTTTTTGCATCTTCCTGGACCCAATATGATAGCTATTTATTCTTTAAAAAATAAAAGCATTTCATATTGGCAAAAATATGGATGAGGTAACACCATCTGGGATTTGTAACTAACTCATCTGGCAAAGTGTGTTTAAGCAGTGTTTTGGAGCTCAACATTGTCTCATATATTCCCCCTGGTGTTAACCCTATCCACGCTGAAGAAAGCTAGCAAGAAGACTGGTATCCATGGACTCACATAACTCATCAAACGTGGTGTGAAATTAAGGCATAGTGATCCCCATAAAGAGATGAACCTACGTGGGTCATTATGGGCCTCATGTGTTTGAGTGTTCATACCTCGGTTAACTTACTTTACTGCTAAATACACACATGTGTTTTTGTTTATTCATTGCTTTTTGTCTTCACCTCAAAAGCCTTGAGATGATCATAGAGCTTCTGCTCCCCTTTGAAAAAGAGGAAACCATTTGAGACTTAGCTCACAACACTCAGCATTTGAAAAACGAAGCCAAGTCCCTTCACACTCAATGTTGGGCGGCAGCAATGAGAGTGGTGACAGCCACTGCCTCACTTCTCAGCTCGGCCTCCCAGCTGGTTTCGCCTAGACAGCACCTGCTCACCAACAGGCCACGCCTTCTTCCCAGAAGCACAACTTCGATGTGTGTAAGTAAAGTCAGTGGCCATGGCGTTAGAGAAAAGTGATGGATTTGAGGCTCGGTAGAAAAGTCTTAAGCGGATAAGGGGACCACCGTATCTAAAGGGAAAAATCTCCATATGGCATTTTGCTGTGGGTGGGAATAGTGAAATGTTAATAGAAAGTGCTTGCCACTTCCTGCCCTGGTCTGTAAAATCCTGCTGGTATCATCCTTCACTCTCTTTCTCCACCCACTGGCTAAACACAGCCTTCCCAAGGCTCTAGGATCAGATGGAGTCATAAAATTAAAAACAGACAGTTTCCAAATGAGCTCACTGAAGATAGATTGGTTTCTTGTTATCATTGTAACAAATGACTCCAACTGCTAGTTTATTCTCTTGCCACGCTATGGGGAAAAGTCATAAAATGGTTCAATTAGAGCTGTGTCTCCTCTGGAGTGTTAAGTAGAGAGTCTACTTTCCTGTCCGGTCTAGCTTCTAGAATTCACTTACACTTCTCGGCTCATAGACCCATCCTCCTTCCTTAAAGCCAGCAGTATTGCATTCCCCAATCTCTCTACCCACTCTTTGGTCCTCACAGGTCTTCTGTGTCTGCCTTGTGTCCTTATGACTACAGAGGCCCTACCTAGATAACCCAAAGTAACCAAGCCCTTTAACCTAACAGAAGCTTTAAAGTCCTTCTTGTCATGTAAAGCAATGTATTTACAGGTTCTGGGAATAAGGACCTGAAGTAGGTCAGCAGGGGGTGTAATTATTTAGCCTACGACAGAAGATACTTCAAATGACTGAATGAACAACTTAAATTGTATGGTGAATTTTTATTTGTACTGAAATGTGATCTTATTTGTATGTTAATAAATAAAGTTGCCTGGGGGGGTCAGAGCTAATAGCAAGCCATAGCAGAAGCTGGGCGGTGGTGGTGCACACCTTTAATCCCAGCACTTGGGAGGCAGAGCTAGGCGGATCTCTGTGTGTTCAAGGATATAGCCAGCATGGAGACACATGCCTTTAATCTCAATACCAACCATAGAAGACCTGGAGGTCTGTACAGACGGGCAGTGACAAGGAGGTCATGTGGCTGGGTTTACAACCAATGAGAAGGCAGAACAGAAAGTCAATAAAAAGGACAAACACACAGGAAGTAGCTCTCTTGGGGAGAGGTAGGACAGCAGCGGCAGTGAAGGGTAAGGTTTTTAGCTCTTAACTATTGCTCTGACCTCTTGGCTTTTAACTCTGTATTTGGCTCTGTGTTTTTTATTTAAGAAGACGGTTACATCTACAAAATTGTGTTACTCCACTGGTTTCAGAAGTTTGTCTTTTACTAGATGATACCGTTTTAAGAAATAGTATCTACAGATACAGTGGCAAAGATAACAACCGTACCTTACTCTTGTTATCAACAAAATATATTATGCCCTCCAAATAATAATCGTCAATAATACTCTAATAGTGTTTACTAATGATGATCACATAAGTGACAATATTATTAATGACGGCTAAGAATAGCCCACGGGAAGATCAAAATTTTATTCTAGCAAAGAATTTCTATCTTTTTCCTTATTAAAACTCTAATCCAAATTCTTAAAACCTAAGAAAAATAAGCTTGTTTATGTCTTATCGTCTTTACCTGCATGATTTATATCGAAAGTGTTGCCAAGAAATGGAAAGATACAAAAAGAACTGAAGGTTTGCCCAGATACAGGCAAAGCCAATAGTTCACAGGAAAGGTCTAAGCCATCATACTCTTAAAGTTAATTTTTCCTCTACTTCATGTACTATGGAACTGTGGTATTATTTTTTTCCAAGGTCAAGACAACCTCAGCATCCATGTATTTTACATTCTATAAACTTTCTGTCACAATTGTGATTTTATTATCTGCAACATGATGTTTCTATGAGAAGAAAACCAAAAGATGCTGTAGGATCAGGCTCTCCCGGGACATCCATCACCATAAGTCCCTTATTACTCTAATGACTGTTCACTGGGGGGAAAAACTTAATGTGCTTTCAAGTTTTCCAATTTAGAGAAAGAACCAGATTTTAATGTGAATGTGTTTTTTAACATTATCCATGCTTTAGGGGAAAGGGCTTTTGGGAGGAAAGTGTAATGAACGTTTTTAATCACACTAAAATAGTTGCCAAGAATCTGTGACTTAACTTCTTGGTGACAACAAACTAGAAAAGATCAACCATATTAACCAACCAGGGCCCCTCATTTCTCAGCATGGCTTCCTACTTTTTTTAAATACGTTTGAAACATAAAATTCATCCAGAGAAATGGGATAAGATAAGCCTACCTAGTTAGTTGTCAGCCTTTTCTTCCTGCATAAACCAGTGTGGAGCACTGTCACCCTTCTGAGCACTCATGTGTGGAGCACTATTGCCCCTCTGAGCACTCATGTGTGGAGCACTGTCACCCCTCTGAGCATCCTGACCCTAACTCTCTACACTGGTTCTCACCCCCAGCACACATCTCCCCTTCCTTTTTACTTCCTTTGTCCTCCTACGCCCCTCAAGCTTTCAGGAAATTCTTAATGTCATTGATGAAAATGTCACTGCTGAGATTTATGGTCCATCTCTCTATGCAGGCCTTTAGCTTCAAAGTAAACAGCTTGCTTTCCAGGAGGTTGTCTTCCTATTTAAATTTAACTGAAATTAGAGACCAATCTCTGCCCTATTTCCTTTCCCTTTGGTTCGAGCATCTGCTTGAGATGTTCTAGTCACCACACTATCCTCACACACGCCCTCCCTACTTTCCAAGGTGCAGTAAGGAAAGCTCGGTAATATCAATGATGCTTTTCCCTTTCTCCTTCTAGAAGGTAGCCTGTTTCTAAGGCAGTGAGAGCTGAAGATGCCCTCACAACCCTGTACTGATACCATAAGGTTAATGAAGTGAAATGTTTACTCAATGTATGATTCAGAATGTATGTGAACAGTTATGGGATGTCACATTTCTAAGTTTTCAGTTTTAAGAAAAACCATACACCACCCAATTTTAAAATGCTCTTTTGATCATCTTCTTGTCGATGTACCTGGTAACTTGATTCTCTCCAGAACTGCCCCAGAGGATGAAGGACAATAGACATTATTCTAAAGGACTTCAGAGTTCTTCACTAAAAGATGTGATTAAAGACTAAAATTCTACTATCCGAACTAATTAGAGGGAGTTGTGGACTAATTCACCTCTGTAATGTGAAGCTGTTCTGAGTTGGTTTTTATTGGAGACACAAATTCTATTATATTCCAAATGCAATTTCCCAATTCCACAGCAAAGAATTGAGTAATCCGTATAGCTCTTCAATTTTCTTGCTAAGATTCAAAGTTTTGCTTATCTCAAGTTATAAAATATGAATTATTTCAGTGACTCAACCTCTAATTTCAAGGAGATTTGGGGAACAACTCTTTAATTAGTCTTTATCATGCTTGCTTAAACCTTGCCAGCAATCTCTCTCCTGAAAGTAAATTAAAGCCAGAGGAGAAAGAACCTGTACAGTCTCCCATAATGCTGCCGGCTACTTGACAGCTAAGTCTTCAGAAGACCCATCATTCTGACGAATGACATCATTCTGATTCCAAACACTAATCATGTTCAGAAAAGATTTTATGAGAAGTCAGAGTAATTACATGTATGTGCAAGAACAAGCTACCAAGTAAATATTTGCTACTGATGAAAGTAACACATATTCATCATTTCTTTTTTAATAGTTTTCTTGTCCTAGAAATATTCCTTTGCCCAAAGAGATATTTAATTTCTTTCTAATTTTTTATTATTGCCAACACAGAGCACATGGCTTTTACCACCACTATGCATATATTGTGACTGTGTTTGGGGTGACAGTTCACGAAACCGGGCACCTAAAACCCAGGGTTTACTAGTTCTGGTGTCAATGTTTAAAATAATGCTGATTTTCTTTTAGCTGTCAGAAAACATTAAGAAAAGGGAAATGCGCAAATCAAATAAACTGGGAAACACTTCTATTTTATGACCCAATGAAGCAACTACCTTTCTGTGCTTCTAGATGCAGTGAGAATTACTACACATGATTACCTGATTTCATCTGCATAAAGCCTCCCTGAGGGGCTGGAAGTGAGATCAGTTGATAAATACACAAAGCCCAGGCTCAGGCCCAGGACCACATAAACCAGGCACAGTGGTACGTACCTATAATCCCAGCACTCAGATGGTAAAGGCAAGAGATTCAGAAGTTCAAGGGCATCCTCAGGTGAGTGAGTTCAAAGCTGGCATGGGATACATAAGACCCTGTCAAGAAAACCAAACCACCACTAAGGAAGTCATTTATTATCTCCAGTTGATCATAAGGGATCAGATTCTCAGAGAAGGAAAGTAACTTGCCAAAACTACATAACTAGAGATTTAACAAAGTGCTTGACTGCCTATATATATATATATATATATATATATATATATATATATATATATATATATATATATATCCCAACTCCAGTTTCCCCTCCCTCCTTTCCTCCCAGGCCCTCCTCCTGCCCCAAGTCCCATCTGCACCCACCCCATCAACTCCTCTTCCATTTCTATTCAGAAAAGGGCAGGCATCCCATGGATATCAACAAAAGATGGCATATCAAGTTGCAGTAAGACTAAGCAACGCCCCCCCCCCCCCCCCCCCCCCGTGCGCGCCCCCATATTAAGGCTAGGAAAGGCAACTCTGTATGAGGAATAGGTTCCCAAGAGCCAGTCAAAGCATTAGGGACAGCACCTACTCCCATTGTTAGGAGTCCTACAAGTAGACCAATCTATACAACTGTCACATACATAGAGAGGGCATAGGTCAGTCCCATGCAGGCTCCCCGGTTGTCAGTTCAGTCTCTGTGAGCCCAGGTTAGTTGATTCCATGGGTTTTCTTGTGGTGTTCTTGATCCTTATGGCTCCCAAAATCCTTCCTCCTCCTCTTGTGCAGGATTCCCTGAGCTCTGACTAATGTTGACTGTGGATCTCTGTATCTGTTTCAATCCGTTGCTGCATGAAGCCTCTTTGATGACAATTGGGCTAGGCGCCAACCCATGAGTACAGCAGAACATCATTAGGCATCGGTACATTGACTTTTTTTTTTTTTTTTTTTTTTGGCCAATCATGTTTGGTTCTATCCTAGGTCTCTGGGGTATCCAGCCTCTGGGTCCTGGTGCTCCAGGCAGTGTCAGGAGTGGGCTCACTCTCTCCTGGCATAGGTCTCTGGCTGGAACCGGTCATTGGTTGGCCACTCCCACAGTCTCTGTGCCTCCCTTACCCCAGCACATCTCATACATACATGCAGGCAAAATATCAGAGCACAGTTAATAAAAACAAATGAATTTTAAAAGAGAGAAGCAAAAAACAACAAGTATTGGTGAAAATGTGAAGTCAAAAAGAAAGGAAGCCTGTACACAGCTGATGTGCGTATCGATTAGTGTACCTACTTTGGAAATTTGTATAGAGGGTCTTCAAAACATTAAAACTCAAATTACCATAAGATCCAGCTATGCCATTTCTGGGCACTCACCAGGAAGAATCAATGTCAGTTTGCTATGGCGATAGCTGCATACCCATGTTTATCACTGTACTATTCCCAATTGCCAAACTACGGCATCAGCAGAGCAACTCATCAATGAGTGGACAGAAAAATGTGATAAATCTACAGAATAAAGTATTATTCTGCTCTAAAGAAGAATAAGATCATGTCATTTGCAAGACAATGGGTAGAACTGAAGATCCAATTTTGAGTCAAATAAAGCCATCTTTGGGATGACAAATATTCTGTGCTTTCTGTCATGTGTGAGATTTAGGGTGATGGAACAGTAAAGTAAAATGAGGCTTGCTAGGGATGTGGATGGGGGAAGGGAGGACAGGAACAAAAAAGGATAAAAAGGAGGTGAATATGATCAATATTCTATATACAGAATATACAGTATAGAAATGTCATAATGAAACTATTACTTTGTATAATTAACATGTGCCAAACATCATTTAATGCATATGTGTATCAAAATGTTACCCTATTGATTTGCACAGTTTTCATGGTTTTATGTACCAAGTAGAAGTAAAAAAAAAAATTTTAATTAACCAAACTTTCCATCAGCCATTTGATGTCAATGAAAGTTGATAAATAAAATGCAAAGCTTATGGTAAAGTTTGAGTATCAGAAGAATAACAAATGATGTTTTAGTATAAGTATATCCTTGGTAGTATCTCTTAGGGACTTTTAACAATCAAGTTGCCATATTAACAGATAAAAGGCACCAAAATATAGTATTTCATAGAAGGGAAATGCACTAAAAAGTTGTCATTTGTGTGAAATTCAAATTTAGCTGTGTACCCAGGACTTTTCATTGGTTTCATTTTGTTTTGTTTTATTTGTTTTGTTTTGAGATGGCGTCTCACTATGTAACCCTAGCTACCCCAGAACTCTCCATGTAGATTAGGTTGGTCTTAAGCTCAGAGATTTACCTGCCTCTGTTTTGTGAATGCTGTCATTAAAGGCATGCACCACCACACCTGAACCTTTAAGATTTTTCATTTGCTAAACCCAGATGCTCAAAGGCCAAGACTTAAGTCACCTAAGAAGCAGCCACGTGAGGAGTATGCAGGTCCAGCACCCACAGACTCTGGTAACTACAGCCAAGGGCAGCCCTCTTCTGAACTTTTCATGAATAAAAAATCAAGTCCCTCTGTGTTATGCCACAACAATTTTTGAGCTAACTAGTACAACACAACCAACAGTAATAATATAAGTAATATTCATACAAGTGACCAGGGTTTATCGTTCCTGTCACAGGAAGGCAGCTAGGAAGTGAAAATCATTTATGTGTGCTGGTATACTTGTGTCCTAGATTCAAATGTCTAATCAGTCACCTCCTAGTTGTATAATTTTTAACTTCACTAGCCTCCATTTCTTTGTTTGTAAAAATAATAAAGTCAGTATTGTCTTGGAAAGTGTCTGAGTTAGGGTTTCTATTGCTGTGAAGAGACACTATGACCACAGCAACTCTTACAAGGAAAACTTTAATGGGGTGGCTCACTTACAGTTTCAGAGGTTTAGTTCATTATCATTGTGGCAGGAGATGGCAGTGTGCAGGCAGACATGGTGCTGGAGAGGAGCTGAGTGTTCTACATTTTGTAGGCAACAGGAAATGGTCTGTCACATTGGGCAAGGCTTGAGCATATATGAGACTTCAAAGCCCACCTCCACAGTGACACACTTCCTCCAACAAGGCCATACCCACTCCAACAAGGCCATACCTCCTAATAGTGCCACTCCCTTTAGGGGCTATTTTCTTTCAAACCACCACAGGAAGGCAGAATGAAATTAAATGAGATAATATGTGTAAAAAATGAGAATGGTAGGTATATAATAAATAATGTACTAATATACTTATATTTACTATTACAATAACTAGATTAGAGCCTGGAGAAATGACTGTTGGAAAGTGTTTATCTCACACTCAAGAAACAGGGGGTTCAAGCCTCAGAACCACATAAACCATGTCAGTGGTGCAAGCCTGTAAATCCAGCATTCAGGAGGTACAGGCAGGTGGATCAGAATTCTGTTCAATGTCACTCTCAGCTTCAACGAGTTTGAGACCAGCCTGGGCATGAAACACACACACACACACACACACACACACACACACACACACACACACACACACACAAACTATAGACTAATTTTATAATAAGATTGTCATGAAAAATGATTTTTATGTCTTTTTGATGGAAGTATTTTTCTAGCATAATTAAGTCGATAGGACTCACTTTGTAAACAGCTATCGTATTACTTCATGTCACTATGACCAACAAAATGCCTGACAGTTACAACCTAAAGAAGAGAAGGCTGGTGATTTCTAGCTTATGATTTCAGGGAAGGAGGGTGGAGGTCAGTCTGTCAAGGGCAGGCATGATGATGGGAATTCCATGTGAGGCAACAGAAGATGATACAGTGGCTGCTGTTCACATTGCCCTGGACCAGAAAGTAAGAACAGGGCCAGAACCAGGGGAGGGCGTGCCTTTCAAAGCCTCGTCCCTAATAACCTCCCAAAGGCTCCATTGTCTCCCCCAGACAGCATACTTGCTGGGAAACAAGCCCTCAAACGTGAGTCTGTGACTGACATTTCAGATTCAAACTTTTAACAGTTTTTTTTAGATTTATTTTTATTATTTATAATTATGTGTATGTATACACGTTTACAAGTACTTACAGGAAGAACAGAAAGTATTCAACCACTGAGCCTTCTCTCCATGAAAGGACCAAGCAGATGCCATAACAGGCTGCTCAGTCTTCTCTCAGAGATCAGGTCTCAATTTCAGCTTCCTGAGACTTAAGCAAGCAGTTTCTGGGAGGGCCATGAACAAAAGACATAGTTCTTGCACTAGCTCCCTTTCTGCACGTACTCTGACTGTTCAAGGTTCAGCCAGATGTTTACTGTCTGGGACCCCTCACCAACTTAGAGCTACATGCATGGATCAATGTGAACATGCAAGGCCAGCCTGCCTCCATGGCAGCTCAAGGACAGAGCCTGGGCCACCGAGTCAGCCCCCACAGTCAGCATGTGCAAGGCCAGCCAGGCCCCATGGAAGCTCAAGGACAAAGCCTAGAACTTGTCCCAGACAGCCCCCAAAATGATAATTGTAAACCCCAACCAGTAAATTCAAAGGTTACATACCCTCACCCAATTAAAAGAGAACAGAGACTTTCAAAAATAAAAACAAACCAATCCAAGTTGCACCCGTGCCAAACCCCCAAACCCCCCTCCCAACTGCCCTGAAGGGCTTGCGGTTTTTGCCTTTAAATAGCTAGCCTCATAAAGAAAGAGCAACTCCTCCCTGCCTCACTGTATTGGGTGTAGGAACGAGTTCCCTGCCTAAGCTTGTATCTATAGAATAAACCTTGCTATTGCATTCTGGACATCCTCAGTCTTCAGTGGTCTCTTTGGGGTCGCAATCTGGGCATAACACTCCAGTCCCCAACTGATGATTTTATCTGTCATCTTTGAATTCATTGAGTGGCTCTGTTGAGTTTTACATTGAAATCAGCTGGTCTCTGAGTTTCCCTGTTGTACTGATGCTCCTTTCAGACCGTGATTCCAGCACAAGCTCCAACAGGCTCTTTAGGAAAAATCTGGAATCTATGTTTCACCTTTATAACTGGGCACAAATTAATCATCCCACCCAGTAGAATTAAAAAGTCTTTTTCATTTGAAATTAGTCATTAAATAGCCCGTAACTGTGAAAACCACTATCCTCTACTCTATAAACCCAATACTAAAGCACAATGTCCGTGTTCCCTCATCCATTCAAAACCCATCTGCTCCTAATGGACAACTGGCTCTCTCTTTTTTTCCCTTCTACCATTTCAAATAGATGTTTTTCAAGTATTTCATAACATGAATACATTGTATTTGTATCATTTCTATCCCTCCCTCTTCCCCTTCAAATTCTCCTTGCCTCCTCTTGTGAAGGCCAAGACTTAACTTTATGCCGTGATAACTCAAACGGATACAGAGCAGTATCCTCCTGCTGTAGATGTAACCAACCGTCTTATTAAATAAGAAACACAGAACCAATGCAAAGAAGAAAGCTAAGAGGTCAGAGCTAAGAGCTAAAACCTTACCCTTCCTCCTGCAGTGGTCCTACCTCTCCGAACCAGAGCTACTTCCTTGTTAAAGTCTTTATATAGAGCTTCTGTTGTAAACCCAACCACATGACCGCCTCGTCACGGCCTGTCTGTATAGACCTCCAGGTTTTCTATGGTTGGTATTGAGATTAAAGGCATGTGTATCCAATACTGGCTGTATCCCTGAACACACAGAGATTTACCTAGCTCTGCCTACCAAGTGCTGGGATTACAAGCATACGCCACCACTGCCCTGCTTTCCTATGGCTTGCTAATAGCTCTGACAACCAGGCAACTTTATTTATTAACATACAAATAACATTTTAATACAAATAAAATATCACCATCCTGCAGACATCCTGTTTGCTGTTTATACAGGAAAGGAAAGCTTAACAGGATGCTGTCTGTGGTTTACAGCACTTGGAGATATCTACATCATCCTGCTGAGCAGTCCAGATAATCCTGTTCAGTGGGTTGTGGTTCCCTGCCAAAAGTCTAGACCAATAGTTTCAAAAAATCACCTTGCCCCTTCTACCCAATCCCAAGTTGCCAATTCCCGGCTTGTGGTTTTTCCCTATAAAAACCCTCTACACCTGGGCTTGTGGCCATCACCTACATTTCCTTCCATCTGCCATGTGGCGGCCCAAGTTGAACCTGAATAAAAGGACCCTTATGTGCTTTCATCGGAAACCGGCTCTTTGGTGGTTTCTGGAGGTTTCGCGA
Source organism: Peromyscus maniculatus bairdii (assembly GCF_049852395.1). Taxonomy (NCBI): domain Eukaryota; kingdom Metazoa; phylum Chordata; class Mammalia; order Rodentia; family Cricetidae; genus Peromyscus; species Peromyscus maniculatus. Next base: position 11,841,110 of record NC_134865.1, on the reverse strand, counting down.
AACAGGTACAACACTCTGTGGTGAGCCATAGGAATATGAAATAGAAGTCTAGCTGTATATTATAAGCTATACCTTGACAAGACCAAGGGTCATTCGAGTGGGAAGACAATTAGCAGGGACTATTGGTGTTATGTAGCTTAATATCAGTTGTGCCTTGCTACGAATTCCTTGTGCTCATAATTCTCCTAAAGTGTGTATGTGTGTGTCAACTTCCTTTTCAAAGTACTTAGATAAAGCCATGTAGACAAAACCTTCTGCCTCTGAGCTTCCAGCCCCTCCTTAGCATTTGTTTTGCAAACATCCTCCCTGAGCTACTTCCTAAGATAGAGCCAAGCCCAAGCAAAGCCTTAAAAGACAAGCAAGGAACAGATAGCTACCAGGCCATCTGCTAGAGGCCTGTAGCCTCCCGAACTATGGTAAAGCATCCCTTTGGAAACAATCTGTCTCCCAGGCCAAGTGCCTGCCCTCTAGAGGAACAAGCTTTGTTTCTTGTGCAAATCAAGGCCTCCCCCTCTTTCTCACTGCCCCCAGAGAACTTCTTAGATCAAAGGGGTTTCTTCTCAGTGGACACTTCAAGCTGTGATACAGATTGACTAGCTATCAGTATTCCTCCCCCATCTTGTGAAGCAGCAGAGGGTAAAAGTGACAGTTTTAACTTTTAGTGACCTACAGATTTTCCCTACCCTATCACCTGTAAGTTTATAGCTGAGCACATTTACTATAGACTCATAATGCCTTCACCTAACCACAATAAGGACATATTTCTAGCACATAAATTCCTTTTCTGATTCATTTCAACTGCTAACTGACTCCACTCTTATCTCTCCCCTTTGGGGTTGCAAATAAAATTACCAGGAAGCCTCTGGTGGGGACCTATAATCTTGTGTTGTATACAAAACATGAGGTGTTGCTGCTTGGGATAGGATATAGACTATTCTGAGAGAAGGAGGGTAGAACTAAGAGAATTGAGAAAGTTGAATGGATGACTGAATGATGGCAGCAGACAAATAAATGAATCGATGAAAGAACTTCATGCATCTGGATTCATTCCCGCCCCATGGTAGAGTCTCTCCTGGGCCCCTGGGATGGTATAATATTAAGGCTGAACCTTTAATAGTATACAAAACTCTTCCACTTCCTCTTAGATGATACATCATCTTCATTATATGTGTGTGTGTGTATACATGCATATATATGATATATTACTGTGTCAATTTAATGTTGCTCATATGTATGTGCATTTAAGACTGAGTACTATCAAGTCTCAAATAGCACCTTAAGATGTCTTCAATGCTTTAAAAATAAAAGAGTTAACGTAGATCAATGGTTATTGTGACGGCTCATCTATGATGTTAACTTGACTACATCTGGAATCTGCTAAAACCCAAGCAGCTGGGCACAACCATGAGAGATTTTCTTGACTGGATCATTTGAGGTGGGAAGAGTCACCCTAAATCTGAGCCACATCTTCTTCTGACAGCCCACATAAGAGGATATGGAGTAAGACAGCTTTTGCTCTTTGCCTGAACGCCCTCACTGAAGGGTTTATTTACCAGGCGGACACTTCCGCCTAGCCATTTCCGGATCGAGGCGTCTCGTAGCTAGGATACCCGATGGGCCCGGATATCTCCGCCTAGCAAGTTCCGGGCCAAGGGGTCTCACGATCAGGGTCCGTGACGTTACATGGCACGTAAGCGCGCAACGTGACCATGTGATCTACGCACACGCGTAGAGTAGTGACGTGACCTGGCCACGCCCCCAGCTGGTTTTAAAAGTCGAGCGCCATATTCCCCAGTCTCTTCTCCATGCACGTGTCTCTCCCACAGGCCTGCACTCTCTGTCCCTTTATTTTCTAATAAACTCTTATGAGCGGATTCTGTCGTGTTTTGTGACGTTTCCTTGCAGGGTAAGAACACAACGCAGCCAGAAAACTAACACTCACTCTCGCTGGCAGGTTCATCTACCCTGTTGCTGAGGCATTCCTTCACTGGTATCAGAACTTTCTTCTTCAGATTCCAACACAGACTGAAGACAGGCAGTTCTCTAGAAATCCTCTGGGACACCAGCACCAGACTGGGACTGCTGAGACATGTATCCTGGTAAACTGAACAACTACCAGATCCTTTCTGTCTGTAGAAATCCACTGTTGGACTACTCAGACCACAGCCTGTTAGTGCTCTAATAAACCCCTTATAATCTATCAGTTCTGTTCCTCTAGAGAACCCTGATGAGCAGTTATATCAGTTTTATATTTGCCCTTTAATCCTTTGGAAATAGGCTGTCCACACCTATACAGAATTTTTTTCATGTCTTATCACAAGGAAATAAGACCAAAAAAAAAAAAAGCCACAAATTGGGGCAACTGCTTTTTACTTAAAGTACAAAGTAAAAGAATTCCAAATGTCAATTTTTAAAGTTACTTCTTTCCATTTTATGTTACCAAACAATTAAAACCCACTCTCCATTCCTTCTTCCTGCTGTCAAAGGCCAAGTGAGAGCAATTCTGGAAAAGGCCTTGGGACAGGAGGAGGTGGTGGCAGGGCCTGTGGCTGAGTGCTGGTAGTAACAGAACTTAAAGGAGCCCCCACTGAATAAATCTACGGCAATTTGAATAAACACCAGGCAAACTGAGGATGTGGCTCTTTGGTGGAGTGCTTGACTAGTAGGCCTAAGCCCCAGGGTTCAATGCCCAGCACGGCAAAACCTAAAAACAATCATGACAATGCACAGCGCATTTAATAAGCATCCATGGGTTTATATTATATAAGCAAATATTTATTCCTTAGATGAGAATGGCAGCCAAGACATGCATAAGGAAGAGCAGAGCCTGAAGTGTGTTATTTACCAACTGTCCTGCTCTACTGATTGGAACAGGAAGCATTGAGTTAGGCTGAAAGCAGTAAAGTGAGGGCCTGTGGGCAGCCAGGGTCCGCGTCACGGTTCACACGTGTTCCGACATGACGCTTTGGCTGAAGACGAAGGAGAGAGAAGGCACTTTGCCCTCAGGAAGCTTAGGTCAAGGCTGGTAACGGAACTACTGGGACACAGGTGTCACCCGACTGACCACCTCGGGGAAAGAGCTTCATCGCAGAGACAATGCTGACTAAGCACAGCCTGAATCACGTCGTGAAGAAGAGGACTCACACTGAGGTGCTCTTCCCAACAACTGGTCCATCATCGTCAAAGATGCCTAGACTGAAGAAATTGAAGAAAGATGTAGTGTCTTATGACAAGGAGGAGACAGAAGAGAACGTATGACTCCAGGTTAAATCTCTTGAGAGAGACATTGTTGGGACAGTTGATGGCTATGATTTATGGACTGAATGGTAGTAAGGTACGGATGTTAATCTCCTGTTTTTTAATCGGTTCATCAATATATTTATTTGCTACTAAAATTTAAATAACCTTGGTGAGGGTGAGGGAAGGATACCCTCCCCCCCTTGCCCCTGCCACCTGAAGTAGGCATGGGAGCTGACCTCCCCGTTACCAGCAGCAGCAGCACTCTGGAAAGTGGGCCCTGCAGCACAGTAGAGCTGACCCTATTGACGGGTGTGGATGAACCACCCAGAGAACTGAACACAGGAGGTCTGGTCCCACTCCCTCCTCTGCCATATGGTGGCATGGGTGGAGGAGAGATGCCCTCTCACTCACTCCCCACCCCTTGTAGCCTGGGGCAGGTGGGAGAGCTGGCCGTAAGGTCATAAGAGCGGGAGAGATGTTCCTCTCACCAGCTGCAGTACTTGGGAGGGTAGCCCCTGCACCTTGCCTGAGCAACACAGTAGAGCTGACCCTGTTGGTGGAGGTGTAGGAGAGCCAACTTTGAGAGCATGAAAGTAGGAGAACCAGTTCTGCCCCTTGCTCATTGCTGCAAAGGGTAAATTAGTCAGGTCAACGATGGCGAGTTCACCCTGGTGGTAAGGACAGGGGAGAACCGGTGGCCTGACCAACCCTGCAACTACCCAGGCCCAGAACCAGGGCTGTGAGTTGACCCATCCTAACATCCATCTCATCTATAATCTGCTGGAGCACAAAAAGGAGACAGACTTGCAGGTCCAAAGCTGCAGGATCTCTAGGACACAAGGCAACAACCAGATACCCAAGAGGAGCCACAGGAAAGGCCCAGTATTCATGGTGGAGCAGAAACCAAAGGCCTCAAACCAGACCAATGACTCTTTACATTGAACATTTGCAAGTAAAGATGTATGGACTAAAGGGTACACTGTGTGACTCACTGTGTCACTCTACAGCTTCTATGATGAGATTTCTATTTTCATTTTCTTTTTTCTCTTAAATTTTAATCTTATTTTTTGGGGGGGAGAGAGGGGGTTGCAAAGATAAAGACACAGGAGATGAAGGGACCAGGAGATGAATGAGATCAAGATGCATGATGTAAAAGACACAATGTAAGTTCAAAACAAGCAACTTAATATTTCCTTTTATGGCAAATTTCTGAAAACTAAGAAACCTAATCATTTACCCCAACTATTACATTGGAACCAAGTATATTCTTTCACATTATTGTCTTACATCCCAGATTTCAGGCTTGTAAAGCACATGAGAACACTGGAGACTCATTTATGCTTCCTTGGGTCAAAAGCATAAAAATGTAATTCATATATTCAAGCTACACAGATTCCTTTTACAATCCTGATGACAAGTTTGGAAGAGATCCTAGCACCAAGAAGAAAAAAATATATAAGAATGGAAATACATCCCAGAACTTGGCTTCCCATACATAGGTCACTCAGGATTATTGCTGTGCCGTCTGGCCTCTCAGAATAGCCTCCTCACCTACTGCATAGCATTGGAAGCAGGAAAGAACAATGTAGGATTTATCACTAAATCTCCTCTTTGTCATAATCATTCCCAAGTACAATGTAGCATTCTCAGAAGGACCCCATCATGATACACACAAAAACTGCAGATACATTTAAATGGCAGATTTTTTTGTTTTGCTCTGATATCCCCTAAGACCAATGTCTCTAATTTCTCTTGTTTCTTAAAATTAATCTACTCTTTGATAATTTTGTTCACGTATATAACACATTCTTTACACACTTACCACCCCATCCTCTCTCATCCCCTACCACCACCCACCAAACCGCCCACCCCCACTGCCCACCAAGTCCCCCACTCTCAACAAGTCCCCTCCCCTATTGTGCTTTTTTGTTTGGGTTTTGGGTTTTGTTTTTTGATCGCTGAATTTAAAATTGGACCATGAGTAACTCATCAGTGAATATACCCGGAAGGCAATGACTCTGCTCCCCAACAGCCACCGACAGCCAATGGCCCCTGGGGGAAAGCCAGGCCACATAAGCCCTTCCACTGCAGTGACTGGGTATAACCGGACCCAGTCCTACAGAGTGCCTGGGTAGGCAACCACAGGTTCTGTGAGTTCATGAGAACAAGGACATGTCATGCTCAAAAGATTATCTCAGGGTCCTCCTCCCCGTCATCTAGACCTTACATTCTTTCCATCCTCTCATTTGCAGTGTTCTCTGAGCCCTGGGAAGGGGGACACAGATGTGCCATCGAAGGTAGGACTTGCAGCAGCCGCTTATTCTTGACCAACTGTGAGTCTCTGTATTAACTGCCGTTGAGTACACACGGAAGCTTTTGTGACTCATACTGATGACAGCCATAGTCTCTAGGTGTATATATAAAAAGAGAACATTTTAGGAGGCAGTTTAACATGTCCATTAATCAAAACAGAAGCGGTAGGTGCACCCCACGAACCTATGACCTCCCTGGCCATGAACCTTTGCCCAGATCCACGGTACCAAGCATGAGTTCCCTCTTGTGTGGCAGGCCACGGATCCAATCAGCACAGTTGGTTACCTCCAGAGTAGTCATGCCACTATTACGCCAGTGAGCATATCTCGCCTGAGAGGCTGATATTGTACATGCAGAGTCCACAGCTGGGTAAGACTTGATAACTTTTCTCCCCAACTACCTGCATATCAATTTCTGGCCTTATAAGAGTGAAGCAGCCAGAAGTTTAGTTTCTGGCTCATGTCCAGGATGATTCCTCTCTGTCCCAATTCAAAGTGTCCTCAGCAGTAGGACACCATCTAGCTCGTTCATGCACCAAGAGAAATGGCAATACTCTGTATTGTCCAGGGGACTCTCTGGTGTCTTTCTGGACAACAGCTCATAGAGGGATATCCTATACCTGGTACTGGGATTTTTGTTTAGTTCTCCGTGTTTTCTGGGATCAACATTATCTACCTATACAGGGTACATCTGCCAAATTCTTATTTTTAGTTGTATTTAAATAGACTTTTAAGTACTTTGTTTCCACATGGCTTCTTCATACATCCTTTACTTTGGTTAACTCTACCTTCACCCTCTCTTTCCCCCCCCACCCCTACTCATGTTTAAACCTTCCCACCCCTAGTATTGCCTCCCTCTAAATCCAAAATACATACTCTCTGTTTTCCCAGCTACCCTTAAGGCCTCTTCTTTCAAACCCAGAATGTCATTATGAGGTATCTCAGTTTTGCCTTCCATTCTCTGGTCAAGAAGAATAATGGCCACCAGGTGTGGTAGCCCATACCTTTAATTCCAGCAAGGCAGGTAAAGCTCTGTGTTTCAGCATCTCCATCCAGCATCACAGAGCAAAGAACAAAAGGGTGGTTTTCATCCAAGAGACCACAATTTAACAACTGATATAACGACGCTACATCTTCCAAATGGACACCATTGTTCAATTTTCTCCATGTATGAATATAGTAAGCAGAAAGTGGTTTGGGTCCCTGGTTGTAAGTTTGACAGTATAGGTACAGTATAAAAACACTTTAAATGAATTGGCACTACTGGGAAGAGAGTAATTCAAATTATTTGGGGCACAGAATATATTATAGGTAGACTTATTTTTTGAAATGGGCCATTGAGACTGAGCAGGAGAAGAAGACCCACATACCCACCCAGGGTTGAGCTTCCTGAGCAAGTAGTAGAAAACATAGAGAGAAAGAATAGTTCATGTCCTCCGGAGAGAGGCAGATCTGAAGAGGTGAAAAGTGGTGAGGAGTGGGCTGAGGGGGATGGCCTGCTTGCTGTGGGATAATGCTTTTGTACACTGGTTTAATAAAACGCTGGTTGGCCAGTAGCCAGGCAGGAAGTACAAGTGGGATAAGCAACTTACTAGTTGATCTTGGGGGAAATATTTAATTCCTGAGTCTTTGTGTTTTCTTTTGTGTGTATGTGTGTGAGGGTGGAGTTTAGCGGTGTTTATATGGGTGTATGCATGTGTGTGAGCCATTGACTGTGCAGGCAGGTTCACCTATGTGTGTACATGGGCATGTAAAGACCAGAGGAGGGTGTCAAATTCTTCCTCAATAATGCCCCATCTTATTTTTTTGAGACAGGCTGTCTCATAGAACCTGTCATTCATAAATTTGGCTAGACTAGCTCACTGATGAACTCCAGGGATCTGCCTGTCTATACTCCCCTGGCTCTAGGTTATAGGTGCAAAGCATTGCACCCAGATTTTATGTGTCCTGAGTGTCTAAACTCAGGTCTCCATGTCTATACAGCAGGCACTTGATTGACTGAGCTCTCCCCAGCTCCCTTTTCTTTTTCTTTACCTGGAAAAAGTCAAAGGACTCATATAAAAGCAAAACAGAACAAAAAGAAAAAGAAACCCACCACATACTTAAAGGAACTTAGTATTGTATTGGCACACCTGTGTCTCTCTTGTCTCTTCCATTTGTGCTTACACTCCACATTCATTTTTCTTACAGTATCTTGAAAGGTATATCCAACACACAAAAGTCACATTCTCCTTTCCAATCTCTTCCCCTGAAGTAATAAACCCATTAGACACACCTGCCTTCCAAACTCCAGCCAGCATCCCTGTTACCAACATTTCACAATGGTATTTATTGGCTGATCTTCCCTCTCCAACCCCTGATCTCGCTCGCTTGTCTTGCTGACAAAGCCAATACCCTGTTATACCAGTATCTGCTTCTGAATTCTAAATTCTTCTGTGTCGAGGGTATTTAATACTGCTGGCTGCTGCCAGGTTTGGGGGTGGGGCGAATTTGAAGGGAAAACAGAGGCAACTTGGAGGGCTCTTCAGGGGCAGAGATGTCAGAATGTAGTTAACTGAGCTGCTCTGTTGAGTCTGTGGCCAAAGGAACTCAAGAGGTGTTGAAACTGAGTGAATGAGTGAAGCTCTCTGGTTGTTTGGTTTTCAGGCAACCAAGTTTCATATAGCTGAATACTAGTCTCTCTCTCTCTCTCTCTCTCTCTCTCTCTCTCTCTCTCTCTCTCTGTGTGTGTGTGTGTGTGTGTGTGTGTGTCGGTCTGTCTGTCTGTCTGTCTCTGTCTCTGTCTCTGTCTCTCTGTCTCTCTGAGTCTTTCAATCTTGACCTTTCAAGGTCAGGCCTGCTGAAGCATTTCTGAGCTCTATCCAAGCTATGACACCACCCAGAGGAAGGGGAGGAAGAGGCGTGCACCAGATTCACAAGAAGAAAGATAGAACTGATCCTTATCAGATAAAACCCAAGACTGAGTTTTGTCAGAAGTAGCTTTTCCGCTTGAAATGAAGTTGGAAATCTTTTCCAGAATTTGTGACTTTCAGCAAAGTTTCTTAGTTCTACCATGACATATAAAAAGTGATTCCTTAAGTTTTCAAAAATGAGATGTGTTATCCTCACCATTATATAATTGCTACCACACCATCACCACCACCACCACCTCACCCACTCTCGTCATCTCTGTCATAGTCCTCGGCTTTCTTTTCCTTCCTTCTTGTCCTTAAGCATTTAGACAGCCTGTTATTTGAGTATGAGCTTGCCTAGACATCTGGATGCACTCTGAGACCCAGCCTTTTCTTTGGGTGCCTAAATATCCTGATAATAAACCTAGTTTAGTCAGGTTTCTCCAGAAAACAGAAGCCATGGGATGTGCACAAGAGAAGAGAAAGGATTTATTAAGAACTTTGACCCCCTTAATCATGACTGCGAAGTCCTGGGGGAAGTCATCTGAGAGGTTAGAGACCCAAAGCAGCAGAGAACATGACTCAGTTCAATTCCAAATGCCTGAGAATCAGCAAAGCCAATAATGGAGCTCTCAGAACAAGGATGAAGCCTCCAAAGCCTGAGAGGACAGTAGCATGAGTTCCAGAGCCAAGAACTAGAGAATGGGGACTTGTGGGTCCCCGGGCAGGGAGAAAAGGTGGCCTATGAGAGCATGAATTCGTCCATCTCTGCCTTTTTGCTCCAGTTGTCCCCAGCTGACTGCATGGTGCCCAGGCACTATGGTGAGGCTCTTCTCCCGTCAGTCCACTAACTCAAAGGCCAATCTCCCTCAGATACCCCTTCACACACACACTGGGAGCAGCCAGTCATTCTGTCTTCTCAAATGCCAAACCACCCGGGTTCCCCTTTCAGAAGACACAATACAGGTCCCATTCCTATCAACAAATGGAGAACAGTCCATGCCTTACTGGCCATCTAGGTATTCTCAATCGGTCAAGGAGATACCCAAAATAAGCCCTCATAGGAACAGTGGCCAATGACTGTTTGGGATTTTTTTTTTAAGTCTTATATGTTCGGTCTTATTGGCAACAAACTCACCCACCCCATCCCACTCCCCAATGCTACACTGACAGGTTCTGCTGGGTCCAGAAACAGTTCTTCCCATTACATTAGATTCAAAGGCCATTGTATCATTATTAAATTGAGCTCCCTCTATGCTTTAGGGAGGGAAGGAGGGAGGGAAACAGGGAAGGAATGAGGTCGATATATCTGTGTCTATACTGATAACAGATTTCATTCAAATTCTTCAGCATCCCTGAATACATCACCCATTTAGAATAGTAAGTATCACACACATCTGTATAATCATCACTTCTTTTATGAAATTTTCAGCTGGAGACCCAGTTCTGCCTTGCTGGGGAGACAATCATCCCACCTGCACCAATGTCTGTGTGTGGTTGGTTTCCTTTGACAGAGATCTTAGAGTCCATAGTTATGCTCTGTAAATAAAATATTATCATGGTTGTTTAAGCTTTTAAGAAGAAAAGACTCTCCAGCTGGTTTTTATTCTGGAATTAATTAGCTTTCCTAAAGATGTTTAATCTCGGGAGCTCAGTCTACAAGGTGCGCTGTAATAGTCCCTATGGAGCTGTTACATTTCATATGTTAGGTCAGTATTTGACTTCTCAGAGCTGTTGCAAAATTTAAAAGATAAAATCAATTTAGTACATTTTTGTTAACCTATAAGAATCAAGCAGCCTGCTCAACCAAAAGGAAATCATGCCAGGTACTGAAAACTAGCAGCTAGGCAGGGCTGGGGAACTCGGGGATTTGGAGGAGACCCTGCAACCACTAATTGATTAAATGAGGATAATCCCTAACAATTTAAACATTTGTCATTATATCTGGAAATAAGTGTAACCGTCAATCCTCATCACGGAAATTCCTTTTTGCAACAGATGGAAACCACTACGGAAAACCGCAACCAGCTAAAGGCAGCGTTATAGAGCTCAATCCCAATGGATGCCTTTACAAAACACTCCAGCACCTAAGGCTCAGGGAACACTGTGGAACTGAGAGTGGGAAGACTGTAAGAGCCACAGAATTAGGGATTTTGCTGTGTGACTGTGTCTCCTAGTAACATCAGACTCATGAAGTCTCACCAACATGATTTCCTGAATGAAGAGGACACCAATAGATGTGCCAAAGTGGATGGGGAAAAGCCCATGAGGCCTCAGCCTACACAAAGAACTGCAGGGAGCTAAGAAATGATGACAGAGGGAGAATAGTCTTCCCCAATGAAGAGCACACCAATTGGTTTTCCAATACCAAATGGTCAGCCCTGAGAACATACAACATTGTACAGACTGAGAAGGTTATATTTAGTAATGTATATGTATACACATATACATGTGTGCATGCAATAACAATTAATGAAAGTAGAGGTCACGAACTTGAAAGACAGCAAGGAGTGGTATATGGGAGGATTTAGAGATAGGAAAGGGAAGGGAGAAATGTAATTATAATCTCAAAAAAATTTAAAAATGTCTAAAAAGAATCAAACAAAATCTTTGCCTGTCACTGAATTAAGACATGATATACAAATAATCAATGGCAATGTCAGACCATCATACTGTTTTAATTCCATACAAAATAAAGCAGGCAATGTTTGTTTAATGTGTCTAATGGGCTGGGGATGATTCTAAATGCATTATCTATAGCATCTCATTTACCCTCCGAATAACTCTAGGAAGCAGGTGTTGCTGGGGTGATGTAATGGAAGCCAGAAAGCTTGGAGAGTGGTGCTCTCTCATACACATAGTGGGTGACAAAATCAAGTTGAGAAGAAGTAGCCCCTCCCGGATGCCCATTAGTTGTAGTCAAAGATACCCTGGCTGAGAACTCCAGTGATGGTGAGGCCTGTAGTTCATAGACTGCAGGCAGGAGTGTCAATTGATACAATCTTTTTGGGAGAAATTTATCAATTTTTATCAAAAGCCTGGTAATTGCAGAAATTGAACATGTGTGGAATTGTGTGTTCAGCAATGTCATTTGAGGCAATGTAAATAAAAAGACAAAAACAAAATTATCTGTTTCACAACTTTGGAGACTTGGTAAAGAAATAATGATTGTATAATAACCATGAAGTTATTATGAAGTCAATAAAAAATTTTATTTAATTGCATATAACCATAAAAGGCTAGCCTAATTTACTAAAAACATATTATGAAACAGTATCTAAAATACAATATTTTTACAACATGTACACACACATATATTAATGGATACCTTTTAAAACTCAGAACTAAACAAACTAAAATAATATAAAAAGCAATTTGCATTATTATATTAATAATTGTTCTCAATTATAATTACCTGTATTTTTTCACCTTTCCACTTGAGCATGTATTGTTTGTATTATGAAACAAACATTATTTCTTACATTTTTAGATTCATTGTATTTTTAATTATGTGTGTGTTAAAGGTACTGAGAGGTGAGGGTGTGGGGGGTGAGGGTGTAGGGGGTGATGGTGTAGGGGGTGATGGTGTAGGGGGTGAGGGTGTGGATGGGTGAGGGTGTGGATGGGTGAGGGTGTGGGGGGGTGAGGGTGTGGGTGAGTGAGGGTGTGGGTGGGTGAGGGTGTGGGGGGTGAGGGAGGTGAGAGTGTGGGGGGTGAGGGTGTGGGGGTGAGGGTGTCGGGGCGTGAGGGTGTGGTGGGTGAGGGTGTGGGGGGGTGAGGGTGTGGGTGAGTGAGGGTGTGGGTGGGTGAGGGTGTGGGGGGGTGAGGGTGTGAGGGGTGAGGGTGTGGGTGAGTGAGGGTGTGGGGGGTGAGGGTGTGGGGAATGAGGGTATGGAGGGGTGAGGGGGTGGGGGTGAGGGGGTGGGGGGTGAGGGTGTGGGGAATGAGGGTATGGGGGGGTGAGGGGGTGGGGGTGAGGGGGTGGGGGGTGAGGGTGTGGGGAATGAGGGTATGGGGGGGTGAGGGTGGGGAGGTGAGGGTGTAGGGGGTGAGGGTGTGGGGATGAGGGTATGGGGGGGTGAGGGGGTGGGGGGTGAGGATGTGGGGGGTGAGGGTGTGGGGGGTGAGGGGGTGGGGGGTGAGGGTGTGGGGGTGAGGGGGTGGTGGGTGAGGGGGTGGTGGGTGAGGGTGTGGGGGTGAGAGTGTGGGGGGTGAGGGTATGGGGGGGTAGGGGGGGTGGGTGAGGGTGTGGGGGGTGAGGGGGTGGGGGTGAGGGGGTGGGGGATGAGGGGATGGGGGGTGAGGGGGTGGTGGGTGAGGGGGTGGTGGGTGAGGGTGTGGGGGTGAGGGTGTGGGGGGGTGAGAGTGTGGGGGGTGAGGGTATGGGGGGGTAGGGGGGGTGGGTGAGGGTGTGGGGGGTGAGGGGGTGGGGGTGAGGGGGTGGGGGTGAGGGGGTGGGGGGTGAGGCGGTGGGGGGTGAGGGTGTGGGGGGTGAGGGTGTGGGGGGTGAGGGTGTGGGGGGTGAGGGTGTGGGGGTGAGGGTGTGGGTGGGTGAGGGTGTGGGGGATGAGGGGATGGGGGGTGAGGGGGTGGGGGTAAGGGGGTGGGGGTGAGGGGGTGGGGGTGAGGGGATGGGGGGTGAGGGGGTGGGGGTGAGGGGATGGGGGGTGAGGGGGTGGGGGTGAGGGGGTGGGGGTGAGGGTGTGGGGGGTGAGGGTGTTTTGGGTGAGGGGGTGGGGGGTGAGGGTGTTTTGGGTGAGGGTGTGGTGGGTGAGGGTGTGGGGGATGAGGGGATGGGGGATGAGGGGGTGGGGGGTGAGGGGGTGGGGGTGAGGGGATGGGGGGTGAGGGGGTGGGGGTGAGGGGGTGGGGGTGAGGGGGTGGGGGTGAGGGTGTGGGGGTGAGGGGATGGGGGGTGAGGGGGTGGGGGTGAGGGGGTGGGGGTGAGGGTGTGGGGGTGAGGGGGTGGGGGTGAGGGTGTGGGGGATGAGGGGATGGGGAGTGAGGGGGTGAGGGGGTGGGGGGTGAGGGGATGGGGGGTGGGGGGTGAGGGGGTGGGGGGTGAGGGGGTGGGGGGTGAGGGGGTGGGGGGTGAGGGGGTGGGGGGTGAGGGGATGGGTGTCTGAATCCATGCACCCATGTAAGTGCAGTGCCCTCAAGAAGTCACAAAGGGATGTAACTTCCTCTGGAGGTGGAATTTCATTTAGTTATGAGCTGCTTGATGCAGGTGCTGAAAATCAAACTCAGGTCCTCTGCAAAAGCAGTATTCTGTCTTCACAGCTAGACCACCTCTCTAGCCACCTAATTCTTTCCTTTTTGTTTTTTTTGTTTTGTTTTGTTTTAGTTGAAAATTCACCAGGCAGTGGTGGCTCACGCCTTTAATCTCAGCACTCAGGAGGCAGAGGCAGGTGGACCTCTGTGAGTTCAAGGCCAGCCTGATCCACAGAATGAGTTCTAGTACCAAGACTACACAGAGAAATCCTGTCTCAAAAAAATCAAAAAAAAAAAAATAACACTTGTACTCCACAAAATAGAAAATAGATTTTTTTTCATACAATATGTTCTGACTGTGGCTCCCTCCTCCCCAACCCCTCCCAGATCCTCCCCACCTTCCCATTCATCCAAATTACCTTGGTCTTGGTCTTTCTCATTAGAAAATAAACAGGCATCTAAAATACAGAAAAGAAAAAATATAATAAAAAATAAGATTAAAAAAAAACATGAATAGGACAAAACAAATGAATAGAAATAGTACCCCAGAAAAGTGCAAGAAACACATATAAACAGAGACACACACATCCACGCACATACAAAAACACCAATTAGGAAACCATAATGTATAAGCAAAAGACCTATAGCGTAAGAAAAAAAAATGTCCAGACAAAGCATTATGAGACAAGAAAACTCCAAAAATAGCACTGTTTGTTTTGTGTTAGCTATTTACCACTGGGGCATGGGACCTGACCTTAAGAATGATTTGTATCCCCAGTGAGACTCCATTGGAGAACATTAATTTTCATTTATGAGTGGTTATCAATGGGAGACAGCATCTGAATTAGGGATGTAGGCTTGTATCCAACTCTCCTCTCAGCACTGGGACCCCATCAGGTCTGCGCAGGACCTGTGTGCATGCTGCTTCAGTTCCTGTGAGTTCACACCTGCATTGGTCCTGCTGTGTTAGGAAGGTCTTGTTTCCTTGATACCCTTTAGCCCCTCTGGCTCTTACATTCTTTCTTGCCTCCTCTTCTGAAGTGTTCTGAGCTGTGAGGGAATGAAATTGGTGGAGGTATCACATTTAGGACTGGATGTTCCAAGGTCTCTCACTCTTCATATTGTCCAGCTGTAGGTCTCTGTATTTGTTCCCATCTGTTGCAGGAGGAAGCATCTCTAGTGATGGCTGAGAAAGACACTGTTCTTTGAGTATAGCAGAATGTCACTGGGAGTCATTCCATTAGTGGAACAGTAGTATTTGGTTTTCCTCTATGTCCCTGGCCTCCCTAGTCTCAGGTTCTTGGCCACCTGAGCTGTTCCTTCTCATGAAGGAAGTCTTAGTCCCACAAGATTTGTACCACTCTTGCACCAACACATCTTGCATGCAGGTCACCACTGTAGATCGACGGGTTAGTAGTTGGGTTGGGGTTTACCTTTCTCGATGGCAGAGTACCTTCTAGTACCAAGAACACTGGTCACTACTGGGGTGAAGGATGTAGGTAGACACCATCTTGACTCCATGTTCAATGAGTTATGTAGGTCTTGTCTTCAATAATAGAGCCTTACCATCAGTTTGTGGAGAGCAACATATAGCCTTGGCAACAGTCTAGGTTTTTTTGAGGATTCCCATGTGGCCCTTCTGGCCAACAACTTGATTATATGTAATCTGGAAGCTTTATTTGGCTACAAGAAATGTCCAGTTGGGGCTCTATCTCTCCTATTATTTGGTGATCTCATTTAGATCACCTTCATATATGTACGTATTATAAGAATCTTCTACTGTATTATATTTTCATATGACCCCTCAAATGGCCCTTAGTTTTAGCTGTTCCTCCTCATTTGAGCCTTCCATTCCAGTCCTCCCCATCTGTTCATAACTATCTATTGTGTTTCCCCTTCCTAGAGAGATCCCTCCCTCCCACCTAGTCTATTACTCTGTACCTATCCTCTATGGTTATGTGGATTGTAGCCTGTTTATTGAAGAATTAACAGCCCACACCCATATATAAATGAATGCGTACTGTATTTGTGTTGTGGGGTCTGGGTTACCTCACTCAGGATGATTTTTTTCCAACTCCATCCATTTATCTGTGAAATTTCATGGTGTTATATATTTAACAACTGAGTAATATTCCATTGTGTAAATATACCACAATTTCTTTATCCATTCATCCATTGATGGACATCTGTATTATGAAACAAACATTATTTCTTATTTCTTACATTTTTAGATTCATTGTATTTTTAATTATGTATGTGTTAAAGGTACTGAGAGGTGAGGGTGTGGGTAAGTGAGGGTGTGGGTGGGTGAGGGTGTGGGTGGGTGAGGGTGTAGGTGTCCCTGAGAATACCTAGATAGCCAGGAAAGAAATTACAATTTCTGCCTATTATTAATAGGGCATCAATGAACATGGTTGAGCAAATATGTCTATAGTAGGATGGAGAGACTTTTAAGCATATGCCCAAGAATAGTGTAGCCAGATTTTTGAGGTAGACACAATCCCAGCTTCCAGAGGAAAGGCCACACTGATTTCTACAGTGACTGTACAAGTTTGCACTCCCACCAGCAATGGATGAGTGTTCCCCTTGTTCCATAGCCTCACCATCATGAGCTATTACTTGTGTTATTGATTTTGGCCATACTGACAGGTGTAAAATTAAATCACAAAGTATTTTTGATTTACATTTCCCTGATGACTAAGGATAATGGACATTTCTTTAAGTGCTTCTCAGCCATTTGTGTTTCCTCTTCTGAGAATTCATCATTTAGATCTGTACCCCATTTTTAATTAGGTTATTTGCTTTTTTTGATGTCAGTTTATGGGGAGTTGTTTGTTTTTGTTTTGTTTTTAGTTCTTTATTTATTTTAGGTATTAGCCCTCTATTGGATATGTAGTTAGGAAAATCTTTTTTTTTTTATTCTGTAGTCTGCTGCTTTGTCTGAATTATTATGTCCTTTGCCTTACAGAGCTTTTCAGTTTCATGAGGTCCTGTTTATTGTTTATCTTAGTGCCTGTGCTATTTATGTTCTGTTCATAAATTACTTTCCTGTGCCAAGGCATTCAAGATTATTCCAACTTTCTCTTCTATCAGAGTTAGTGTTCTTGGCTTTATGTTGAAGTCTTTAATCCATTTGGAGTTGTGCTTTGTGCAGGATGGTAAGTATGGATCTATTTGCTTTCTTCTACAGGCAGACATCCAGTTTGACCAGCACCATTTGTTGAAGATGATGACTTTTTTTCAAGTGTGTATTTCTGGCTTTTTAGTAAAAAAAAAAAAAATAGGTATCCATAAGTGTGTGGATTTATGTCTGGGTCTTCAATTCAATTCCATTGATCAACGTTGTCTTTTTTTAATGTCAATACCATGCTGTTTTTATTACTGTATCTCTGCAGTACAATGTGAAGTTAGGGATGGTGGCACCTCCAAGAGTTCTTTTATTATTCAGGGGGTTTTAGCTTTCCTGGATTTTTTTGTGTTTCCATATAAAGCAGAAAATTGTTCTTTGAAGTTCTATGAAGAATTGTATTGGAATTTTGTTGGGGATAGCATTGAATCTATAGATTGCTTTTGGCCAGATGACCAATTTTACTATGTTAATCCTACTGATCCATGAGCATGGGTGATCTTTCCATCTTCTGATATTTTCTTCAATGTCTTAAAATTTTTATTACACAAGTCTTTCACTTGCTTAGTTAGAGATACCCAAAGATATTTTATGGGTTTTTTTCCCTAAGGCTACTGTGAAAGGTATTATTTCCCTGATTTTTTTCAAAATTCATTTAACATTTGTATACAGGAAGTCTACTGATTTTTGTGAGTTTATTTTGTATCCCCCTACTTTGATGAAATTGTTTATCAGCTATAGGTGGAATTTTTAGGGTCACTTACATATACTACTATATCATCTGCAAATAAAGATAGTTTGACTTTTTGCTTTCCAATTTGTATCCTTCAGTTGTCTTATTGCTCTAAGACATCAAGGACAGTGTTGAATAGATATAGAGAAAGTGGACAACCTTGTCTTGTTCCTTATTTTAGTGGAAATGCCTTGAATTTATCTTCCTTTAAGTTGATGTTGACTGTGAGCTTGCTGTAAATCACTCTCTTATTTTAAGATATGTCTCTTGATCCCTAGTTTCTCTGGTACTTTCATCAGCAAGGGGTGCTGGATTTTTTCAAAGGCCTTTTCTGCATCTAATGAGATGACCCTACATTTTGTTTTTGTCTTAAGTCCTCCTTATATGGTAAATTGCATTTTATTGATTTATATATGTTAAACCATTCCTGCTCTCTGGGATTAAGCCTACTTAATCATGGTGGATGATCTTTTTGATGTGTTCTTGAATTCAGTTTGCAAGTATTTTATTGAGAATTTTTGCATCTATGTTCATAAGGGAAATTGGTCTGTAATTCCCTTTCTTTATTGGATCTTTGTGTGGTTTGTCAGGGTAACTGTGGCCTCATGAAAAGAGTTGTTCCTTCTGTTTCTATTTTGTGGAGTAATTTGAGGAGTATCAGTGTTAACTCTTCTTGGAAAGTCTGGTAGATTTCTGCACTAAAACCATCTGGCCCTGTGCTTTCTTTAGTTGAGAGACTTAATGACAGCTTCTATTTCACCAGCAGTTATAGGTATGTTTACATTGCTTATCTGATCTTGATTTAACTTTTATAAAGCACCTCATTCTTACTTTTAATGTGCTCAATGGTAAGAGTACATATACGCACTGCTCTTGTAGAGTTGGGTTCCCAACGCCCAGAGCATGTAACTCACAACCACTTGTAACTGCAGCTCTGGGACACCTGAAACCTTCTTTTGGCCTCTGTAGGTACTAAACTCATGCACAGACAAAAACACACTTTTTAAAATATTTCAATAAATAATACCTAGTGAGAATACAGGCTCTCTTTTTTATTTTTGTTTTACCTTTTGGAGACAGGCTATCACTATGTTATTCAGACTGGCCTGGAAATCATCACAACATCCAAGTGGCCTCAAGCTGATGGCCCAGGTTTGTCAATCTTCCAAGTGCTAGGATTCCAGGTAGGTACCACAATGGCCAGGTTCTTACTCAATTATTTTTATAATGCTGGGTTTGGGACCAACGGCTTTGTGCATGCCCAACAAGTACTCTACCACTGAGTTAAATACCCAGTCCATAGCAGTTCTTAAATGAGATCCCACCTTTGTAAAGTCTCTTTCAACCTTAGAAGACTATGCAATAAATTCAACATCACCTATGAATGCTAGTTTAAGGATGGACTTTATTTTTACTTTCTTTTATTAATTTGTACCTTTGTGGTATGCTGCTTTTATAGTTAAAATGTGCTATTTTAATAGACCTATTTTAGCCAGGGCTGTGACTGCAACTGAGGCAAAGGAATTGCTGCAAGTTTGAAACCAACTTCACCTACATGGCAAGTTCCTAATGGATAAAACTATGTTTCCTGTTTCAAAGGAAGTTAACAATAATGATAACAATAATAATAATAATAATAATAATAATAAAATATATATATTCTGTAAAATATCAATGTAATATATGGAAAATAGAGTTCAAAAATTAGAAATTTGGTTATTTTAGTCTAATAAAATGTATAATAAGTCTGTCTACCTTTCAAGTAAGACATAGATATCAACAAACATCTGTAGAGCTAGACTTCATATAGACTTTGAGTCTAGTTAGTTTTGGTGTGTGATATTGATTTCATTTGTCATTTTTTATAAAAAAAATTATAAAATTTAAAAACTAGAAACAGCATGAAATGAAAGTATGTAAAATACAAAGAAGAGCCAATTCTAAGAGAAATGCCCACAAAAAGCCATGTGGTTCCTGATTTTATCCAGACTAGACAGAATAATCAATTCTTTCTAACCATTTGATTAAACGATTAAAGATCTAAAGATGTCCAGATACTGAAAGCTTCGCCCAGGAGATTAATGTGTCTCCTCACCAGAAGGAGGCTGTTTCTAAAATAATAAGTGAAACTAACAGAGGCTGTACAGCACAGTGTTGTTGCCACGTAAGCAAAGAAGAGAAAGACTTTAATAAAAACCTTTGTGCTATATAGTTTGGAAACAGAAACTGCAGTTTTTCTAGGAAGGGAAGGGAAGGGAAGGGAAGGGAAGGGAAGGGAAGGGAAGGGAAGGGAAGGGAAGGGAAGGGAAGGGAAGGGAAGGGAAGGGAAGGGAAGGGAAGGGAAGGGAAGGGAAGGGAAGGGAAGGGAAGGGAAGGGAAGGGAAAAAAGGCAGGGCCATGTCCCTGCAGAAATCCACAGGCATGGTGACACAAAGCACAGTGTGCCTCTGGAGCCACACGGTGACCTAATTGTGAGCCAGGCAAGGCAGAGTTGATGAAACAGGCTACCAACACAGACAGAAACAGCAGCAGAGTGGTCATGTTCCTGTCAGTGGCAGCAAAGGTGGTTTATTCCCACGAGGCTAAATATCACAATAAAAGTCACTGTAGGCAAAGTATGCTGTGTTCTTTTCCCTACAAATGTTCATGTGGATCCCTGTCTTATTAGCTGGTTTCGGCTAGGAATTCAACTATCTTAAGAGGTCATCACCGAGTCAGTAGTGAGAGGGTTAGTTCTACCCTTCTGCATGCAGCCACGGGTAAAGGCTAAAGGCTACCAAGTCCCACCAGTCTCTTCTACATGTGTATCATTAAAGTTACTCCATGGAATTATGCTTCATAGGTGCTCCTAGTAAATGAAAGTAGGAGGGGAGTGTCATGGATACCACAACACCCATGTGGAGGTCAGAGAACAACATGGGAGCCTATGTGCACACACATACACACCATAGAGACATACATAGGCACACATCACATACATACATACACACACACACACACACACACACACAAACACACCATAGAGACATACATAGGCACACATCACATACATACATACACACACACACACACACACACACACACACACACACACCATAGAGACATACATAGGCACACATCACACACACACACTCACCATAGAGACATACATAGGCACACATCACATACATACATACATCACACACACACACACACACACCATAGAGACATACATAGGCACACATCACATACATACATACACACACACACACACTCGAATCACAGATACATATTTAATAAATAAATGTAAATTTTCCAAATTCAAGTGTGGCGCTGGAGAGATAATTCAGTGGTTAAGAGCACTTGTTGCTTTTCTAGAGGACCAGCACACCCTGGTCGTTCACAATCAGCTGTAACTCCAATCCAGGGGATCTGGTGACCTCTTTTGCCCTCCTTGGGCACCAGGCACACATCTGGTACATACACATATATGCAGGCCAAACACCCATATACATACAATAAAATTAATATTAAAACTATTTTTTCTTTTTTATTAAGAAATTTTTTTTTTTTTTTTTTTTTTTTGTTTTTCGAGACAGGGTTTCTCTGTGTAGCTTTGCGCCTTTCCTGGAACTCACTTTGGAGACCAGGCTGGCCTCGAACTCACAGAGATCCGCCTGGCTCTGCCTCCCGAGTGCTGGGATTAAAGGCGTGCGCCACCACCGCCCGGCTAAGAAATTTTTTTATTCATTTTACATACCAACTACAGATTTTCCTCTCTTCCCTCCTCCCGCTCCCCAACCTTCCTCCCCAACCCACCTCCCATCCCTTCCTCCGACAAGGTATGACCTCCCATGTGGAGTCAGCAGAGCCTGGTATATTCAGTAGAGACAGGTCCAAGCCCCTCCCCCTGCATCAAGGCTGTGCAAGGTGTCCCACCATAGGCAATGGGCTCCAAAAAAGAACACAGCATACTTTTCTTGCAGTGACTTTTATTGTGATATTGTGATATTTACCGGGGATAGAGCCTTATCCTACTGCCAGGTTAAAACTATTTTATAAGAGCAAGTAGGAGAAACCGAGTTTTCCTCAGCTGAGAGAGCATCCAGCTGATCAGATCCCTGACTCACCAGAGGGGGAGCAGGCACTGAGCATCTGAAGTCCGCTGTAGAGGTGATACGCCCCTGACGAGCAGTTCCATGTGCTCTGCCTTCCTTGGTGTGTGGCTTTCTTCCTCAGGGTCACTGCAAGTTCCACCTGCTATTAAATAGCCAAGTAACTACAACACTCAGAGGTCTAGAAACCTGTCCATTTTGTTTGTCTCTAGTTTCTGTTTTGGTTTTTTGTTGTTGTTTTTGTTTTTTGTTTTGTTTTGTTTGAGACAGAGTTTCACTTTGTAACTTAGACCGACCTCAAACTTGACATCTCCTGCCTCAAAATCCATTGTTGAGGGTACAGGTGTATATCATCGTGCCTCAGTCTGTCTTTGAAAACCTCCTCTTCCATTCTTCCAGAGCAAAATTAGGCCCAATTTTAATGCCAATATTACTGATTGTATTCATTTTCATCCACAGACATAGAATATATTTTCATTCTATCCTAGCAATGACTAAACAAAAACCACAGCCAGGAAGTGCAGAGCTGGATTGACACCCAGATTATCTGAGGTTCCAACTCTCGTATTCTGGGCCCCTCCCTCAGAATGGACTATGGCAACAGGCCAGGATTTTAAGGAAATATCTGTTGCTCCCCAAAAAGATGAGACTATTTCCAACAGAGCTGGGACAGAATAGATAATAACACAGATTCAAATCTGTCTCTTAGGTTACAATACTATCTGCCTCATGTGTTATTCATAAAAAGATGTGTTATATATTTCATAAAGAACTAGAAAGGAGTTCAAAGTTCTCTCTTCAACAAAATGAACAACATTCAAGAAAATGGAAATATCAATACCTCTATTCAATCATTACAAATTTTATTCATGTATAAAGCTACCACACTGTGTCCCATGTATAGGTATCATTGTTACATGTCCATTAAAAATGGTATTCCATAAAATAAAAACACTCTCTACAGTGCCACTGTTCAGGTCTAGAACTCCTAAGCCATGGGGACTGAAAACTTTTAAAGGATAATGTCAATTGCTAAATGCCTTCCTCTTAACTATTAGCTCTTCCCGTAGGCTAGGTACAAATGAACAAATCTCTGTCGCCATCTTAGTTTAAACATAGTACTCATTTCACAACTTCAGGAAAGGCCTCTGCTCACCACAGCAAAGCATAAACTACATGACTGCTCAACTGTCTTCTTCATAAAGGAACATACATATTCATACCATTACAGAGGGAAGAATATCCAAAAATACAGATAGAGTCACTCGAGACTTTTGAGAGCTGATTGGACCTAAGGGTCCTAATCTCATATCTGAATAGGCTACTACAGCTCTACTTGGAGCAAGTGGGTCACTGGGTGTGAAATTTGGAACAACTTGTCTTATCCCAAGACAGACATTCTTCTCTCTCTCTCTCTCTCTCTCTCTCTCTCTCTCTCTCTCTCTCTCTCTCTCTCTCTCTCTCTCAACCTCCCTTCCTTCCTCCAGCCTCCCTGCCTCCATCCTCCTTTGCCACTGTGAACTAGTCCTCTAAAGCGATAAATCCACGGGAGTCTGTCTAAGAAGTATTAGGAAAATTTATTATGGTAAATTGAGGAAATACACTCACGAATACAGAACAGAGTAGACAGCTGAAGTTGTCCTCTGATCTGACCAGGAGCGAATCCACCTCGCAGGCAGGAGCAGGGAGAAGGGGCATGTGACCCTTCTCCAACTCCTTATAAGAGGTCAGGTACAAAGGCAGGAAGCACCGCCTCCTTCAGGCCCAATAGCTCAAGGTCATGGGCAGAGCAAATACTACTACAGTTCTTTGTCATGAGGTTTGTGCCCTGCCGCAGACCTACGAGCAATTTGGACAATCGTGAGCCTCCCTAACCGTGAGCTAAATGAGCCAAAAGAAGCCTTTCTTCCCTTCCCTGGTTGGTTATTCTCAGGTATTTTGTCACTGCAACAGAAAACTACCATCAAGCCACCATAAAGCAAGTTGAAGACAATGCAATGGTATAATCAAATCTGTTCTTACAGAGATAAAATATCTTTGAATAAGTTCAAGCAACCAGAGCACAAAAACTACACAGATGACAGTGAGTGAACAGCATCATTGACAGTCCTGAGTTAGCCAAAGCTGGCACTCCTGAGGTCTCATTGGAAGAGGAAGGTAACGGGCCAAGTTCTTGTAGAAAAGGAATAGATCTGTCTACAGTTGGAAAGGTGAAAGGTGGGCTGGAGAGATGGCTTAGTGGTTAAAAGCACTGGCTGCTCTTTCAGAGGACCCAGGTTCAATTCCCAGCACCTAAATGGCAGCTCACAACTCCATTTCCAGGGGATATGACACCTCCACACCAGTGCTCATAAAACAAAGTTATATAAGTTATAAAAAAAGAAAGATGAAAGGATAAGATCTTTCTATCTACCCATCTTTGAAGGGTTTTCTGTCTTATGGTTTAAAGCAAATGGCCTATTGTTTTGACGAGGCCAAGGCGTGATGACTGGGACTTGGAAGTTATGTTTTTGTTTTGCTTTTTCTGAACCAAAGTGATTTGTGTGGTGGTAATCTAATTGTACTGAATTATTATTTTGATTGTATGTTAATAAATAAAGTTGTCTGGGAGTCAGAGCTATTAGAGCCATAGCAAGAGTGTGGCGGTGGTGGCACATGCCTTTAATCCCATAGATATCTGTGTGTTCAGGGTCAGAGCTATTAGAGCCATAGCAAGAGTGTGGCGGTGGTGGCACACGCCTTTAATCCCATAAGATCTCTGTGTGTTCAGGGATACAGCCAGCATTGGAGACATATGCCTTTAAGACCTAGGGGGCTGTACATTCAGACAGTGACGAGGCAGTCATGTGTTTGGGTTTACAACCAATGAGAAGGCAGAACAACATACTATAAAAAAACGAACCGACAGGAAGTAGGTCTCTTTTCGGGAAGCTGGGACAGCAGGAGGAAGGGTGAGATTTTAGCTCTGAGCTCTGACTTCTCGGCTCTCTCTTTTACATTGTTTCTGTGTTTCTTATTTAATAAGACGGTTGGTTACATCTACAGATTTGTTTACATAAAATTAAGCATTTTAAAGGAAACAGTTCGGTGATGTTCAGCATGTCTACAGTGTGAACAACCACCACTATTAGACCCACTCAGCACTCTTTCCCCAGGGCACCTCTCCCAGGCCCTGACAGTCACGCATCTGCCTCTTGTCTCAATAAAGGGCTTATGCAACATATGTTTACATAAGTTCTCCCAAAAATATAAATATGTTAAGCCTTAGTTTTGTGTTGACTAAGTAAGAAAAATAGCCAGACTTATGAAACTAGGAAATAATACTAGTTTAGACTCAGCATGTCTTTATACACACACACAAACACATATTCACATATTAGTATTTTACCCACAAAATGCAGACAGAATACTCTATGCTCTGGATGTCAGTGCCTGGAGTGGAAGGTGAGAAGGCCATGTAGGTCACGATGACCAGAGGTCTCTATCCTCCTCTGTCTGTGCCTACTACCTCTGTAGCAGGTTCTGACAAGAATGCTATGTGGGCTTTTAGCAATATTCCTGGAACTGCTTTGCTTTATAAATGTCACTCCATCCCCCAAAACAACTGTGAGCTAAATTGTTACCCACAGTATTCTGTTACAGAAAACTACCCAAATAAAAGTGCTCAGTTCACCCCAGAGTGCATGGGAGATCGTGGATCACGTGATACCTTCATTTGGTGGTATTCCATGATCACACTGCGATAGCAGACTGAGAACACGCTCCAAATGAAGATGCCTAAAAGTCAATCAGTCACTCAGCAGGGGCTATGATGTTCTTGCTAAGAGAACAAGCTGGCCGAGACCCTGGGATATCAGAAAATACACACAGTATGTGTTTGGGGGTGGGGTATTGGGCAGGCTGTCATACAGGATAGGTGCTCATCTAATTTTCACACAAAAACTACAGAAACTTCTAGTATCATTGCATTTTCAATGGGAAATGAGGCTGTGCCAAAGAGTGTAAGTGGCTTGCCTGCAGTCTACACAGCTCCTAGAGCTAGGGATCTGGTCAGGAGCACTTGGCTCTTGAGTTCGTGCCCCTTAATCAAGAAGCCATTCAGCTTCTTCACCTCTATAAAGACTTAGAGAGTCCTGAGATTCAGTTGCTGAACTACTCAGAGCAGAGTTGAGGCCATTTATGCGCAGCATACCACAGAAAGGGTGTGCTTTGCTGTGTGGCACTTCCTATGGGTGTCCCTCAGAGTACCTAAGCAGACTTCTCAGGCCAATTTCACGCCTTTTCAAACCTTATCTTCCACTTAGAGGAGCAGTCTGCCTACTGAAGGAGTTAGCAACGTGCAAAGGCGCTGTGTTTTATACCACAGTATCCCTCACAGAACAGGCAATGTGCTTCAACCCTGGAGTCTGCTTTATCAACATGGAACACAGACTAGAGATGCCCACGACTGCTCAGACTGACTCATATGGTAGTCTGGGAACAATCTTGCAGAATGATGGGTCTTCATTCTCTGTCCAAGACATAGGTTTGGACCTAGGAATTCTCAGAAATATAAAAGGAAAGCAATAAACTCTAATGAGCTCCAAACACTAAAGAAGCCTGGAGGTGAATCACTACACAAAGCATGAATCACATGAATACAAAACCAAGGTTAAAAACACTCGCTGCTCTTCCAGAGGATCTGAGTTCAGTCCCCCTGTCAGATGACTCACAACTGCCTGTAACTCCAGCCCCAAGAGATCGGACACCGTCTTCTTGCTTCCAACGATACCCACACATTTGTGGCATACATGCACACAGACACTTACACATAAACAAAATCGATCTTTTTAAGAAATACTGATTAAAGCAATGACAGTATATAACTAACAGATTTGGGGAGCTGGGAACTGTTCAGACAAGGTATCTTCAAAAATAAGTGACAAGGCTTACCTTCTAGGTGAAGTGGGACACAGGGCTAAGCCCAGAGAATTTCTTGAACTTCTGCATCTGGCCCCCTCCTCCCAGCACACCAGCATACATGAGAATGGTCACACCTCTGGAGAGCTGAGCTGCAGGGGCTCTGTGCTCCAGGGCAAGGATAAGTGTAACACCGTGGTGGATTAAAACATGGGCGTACCGTCAAATCTGCATGCTGAATGGGTGGAGACGCTCGGCTCCTTCTCTCACTCAATTCTGGGCATACAGACTTATAACTCTGAAGAAAAGATTCAGTGAATGCCTCCTCCAGGCATAAGCAGCCTCTGAATAAAGAATGATAGCACTATGTTAGACTAATTCTTTAAAAAGGCTTTTTGCTATTTTACATACGTATGAAAGCTCAGCTCCTGGAAGGCTAGATTAGTTAGTGCCCATAGTTCTAGCCCATTGTAAGGAGCTTTGAGCATAATTAAGCATTCAGTAAGTGCTTGTCGAATTATATTTCAGCAAGAAAATTCCTAGGGATGTAATATTTACTGCTATTAGCAGACATAGAGTTCTATTCCCTTTTACTTTTTTTTTTTTTTTTAAACACAGGGTCTCACTCTGTAGCCCAAGACCAGACTGCTGGCTTCACACTCATGACCCTCCTGGCTAAGCTTCCCAAGCTTTAGGATTATAGGTACCACCACACTCCTCTGTAGTCCTGTGCACCAGAGGGTGGGTACATGTATGTCTGCGTGCATGTGCATGTGTATGCGTGCATGTGCATGTGTATGCGCTTGTGTGTGTGTGTGTGTGTGTGTGTGTGTGTGTGTGTGTGTGTGTGTGTGTGTGTGTAGGCCAGAGGTTAGCCGCAGGTATCAACCCTCAGGACCCCTACAGCTTGTTTTTGGGGAACAGAATCTCTGGCTGGCCAGATTCACACAGGGGACTAGGCAGGCTGACTGTCAAGCCTCAGGAGCCAGCTGTCTCCACCTCCTCAGTACTGGGGTTGCAAGCATCCTTTACCACACCCAGCTTTTACATGAGTGCTGGGGACTGAACTTAGGTCCTCGTGTTTATATGGCAAACAGTTTACAGGTTGGGCTCTCTTCATGGACTCCAAAGTCTGAATCTTGGGTTTTGTTCTGTTCTGTTTTGTTTTGTTTTTCTGGAACGTACAGGCCAGCGGAGGATACTGAGTATCCCATTCTGTCATTCTCCACCTTCTTCCTTCTGAGACAGGGTCTCTCACTGAACCTGGGCTAGGCAGGCAGCCACCAAACCCCAACAATTCTCTTGTGCTTCCCAGCCCTGGGGACAGCCACATTCACGGCTACCCCAGTTTCTTCTCTGGGTGCTGGGATCATCCTCAGCCCCTCAGCCTTGCACAGCAGGCTCCATTATCCACCGATCCAGGCCTCCAGCTCCTAAGGTCTGAGTCTTAATGAGCAAAACTGTTTGGTCAAAACATCCTAAGTCCAACAGAAACCCAAAACTCAACCAAAACTGAGTATTTACTGTGATCACAGGGAACACATAAGCCAATCCTTCCTTCTCTGAGGTCTCTGGTATATGGTATTTTAACATCCACTTTGATCTTCAGATTAAAGATAATAGCTTGATCACCTAGCCAGCCCTCCATACAAGCCTGTTGTTTCTCTGTGGCCAATTTAGTAATGTTATGACCACCTTCTAAAAAATGTACAAACATAATTTCAAATTTGAAAATGTGTTAAAATGTTTTAAATATTTCTAATATATTTTCTTTTTCAGAGTTCAATAAATTATATTCTTTACTATTTATTTTTTTTAAAAAAAAATAGGTGAAATGGCAGCTTAGCCCTTAAAATAATATAGAGGTCTTGGGATGTAGCTCAATTGGTAGAGTACTTGCCTAGAGTACAGTGCACAAACCATAGGTTTGATATCATAAAACTAGGCGAGGTGGTATATATTCATAGTCCCTGCATTGGGAGAGAGAAACAGGAACATCAGAAGTCAAGGTCATTCTCAACTACAAAGCAAGTTTGGGGCCAGCCTGGCCTACATGGCACTCTGTCTTAAAAATTCAATAGCAATAATATAGAAAAACTTTCTAATAAAGTAAAAGTTGAAAATTTTCTGCTTTATCTCTATAATTTTTAACATTCCCTAGCCAAAAAAAAAGTAGACCAGACCAGATTGATTTTATGCTGTCAGTTCTGGGAAGCTATCTGTGGTTTTCATCACTATCCATTAATACTAGCTGTTGATAAGCATCACTAAGTGATTTTAAGGGCTTACAGAGCAGAGGTACCAGGAGAGTTCTTGGCAATGCTGTGCTTGCACCAAGGATTGGCAGCAGTTCAGAAATGGGGTGGCCAAATTACACACCTTTCCTCTGAGTGAGCAGTCAGGGTCTGGAGAGAGCGGTAACAAAGGAAGGCAGAAGCCAGGAATCCCTTATCTTTTTCTCATAGATGAGCTCATTCTCAAAACGTTTACTTGTTGAAAAACAATCATTTTAAAACAAAGTGTGAATGAGAGGGACAACTAGAGGTGACCCTCACAGTGGCCTTCACTGCAGAGAGGTGACAGTGAGGACCAGAAAGCCGTGACAGAGCACAGACTAACAGTGTCTGTGCTCATCTCCCTCTTCCTACACACCCAACTCCCTGTGTGCTGAGTCCCTACAGAGGCTTCCTCCCTCTGTGAAAATAATGTGCTTGAACTCTGCCTTCTTCTCCTGGCTCCCACTAAGGAATCAACCTCTCTAGCAACTCCCCCCACTCCCAGGCTGAGACTGTTCATAGCGCCTCAGGTCCCCAAGCCAAGGAGACTCTATAAATGCCTGCTAGATCATCAATCCCCCATCTTCAAATAACTAACCGGTCCTGTGAGGCCCGGGTCACTTCTGACTCAGTCATCTACTTACTTCCAAGACACACCATCGAAGACTTTGATATGAGATTCACTACATTCCCCCTCTAACTGCCAGAAGAATGGTGCAGAAAAAGAAGTATGATTCTAAAATAAAATTAACTTCTATCGTGTTGCTGTGCCTATGACTTTCAATTATCACCTTGGATACCACTGTGAAGCACCTGTGACCTGGAGGGCGTTCTGCTTTGGCACATGAGCCAACATACTAATGGCTGAGCTTCATATGAGAAGAGGGAGATCTCATGGAATGAAATCAGAAGAAATAAGATGAATGTACATATTACAGACAAGACAAGCAAGGCTCCTCTACTCGGACACCAGCTTGAGGCAGCTGGCTTGAGCCAAGGGAGCCAGTGCTGACCAGAGGTGAACAGGCTGTTCAGGTAACAAAGGAACAGCGGGTGTGTTTCTTTTCTTCTGAGGGTGAGCCAACATTTGAGAACTGTACATTAGTCACAGCTGTAGTTTCCAAAGATGTTCTTGTACATGAACTCCCTGGCCTTGGGCTTGGTGGGCTTCAGCTTAACCCAGGAGCAGCTGAGTTATTCATCATCCTGCAGAACACTCCAGGCTCATGACTCAGCCTGAGCCTTATAATAAGACCAAGAAGCTACAGGTGCTTGAGATGCAAAGAAAATTCGAGAGTGGGGATAGAACACAGATCATCCACTCCAATGAGCAATAGGCCAAGTTCATGCTGCGTCATAATCTCAGATAAAATGTTTCTCAAATGATAGACAACGTCTCCACGCATGGTTGAGCGAAGGCTGACTCAAAGGCCGAAATAGTACAAGGGACAGACACAAGATGAAGATAAAATTCCAAGCCCTTTCCCTCAGTTTAGTCATGAATCAGACAACAAAGGGCTCCAGCAAAGATCAATGGTTTTAGCAAACGCAGCCTTCAAATGTAACCCCCACGTCAGAGGCGTTATCTCCAGTAAGCTAGTGGGAAACTAATAATGTATTGCTCTGCCAAAGGACCTTCTGAATATGTGATTTTTAGGTCAACCGAGAGTAAGTGCTGTGATTTTGCTCTGAGCTTTTATCAGGCGTCAGAGCTGATTGTATTTTATAGGATGGAGATTTTCCTTGGTAATAATTCCCCCTTGAATTGTTTGTCATTTGCACAGCCATCTAGAACCCAGCTAGGTTTAGCCGTGGCTTAGTTAGAGGGGATTTTAATCTATAAACATTCTGGCCTTATAGCCCAATATGTTGTTCTATGCCAGCACTATTGATGGACACAAGGGTGAGGCAGATAAAAGCACACATCCTGCTTTAACAGGTAACAAGCTAAAGACCCAGAGTTGGCTAGTGTTGTGGAATATTCCCCTACGCTGTGTGAAGATGTGTCACTGGGACTGGCTTAAGAAAGAGCTGAATGGTCAACAGCTAGGAAGGAAGAGGTTAGGTGGGACTTCTGGGGACAAAGTGGTCTCAGGGAAGAAAAAAGGCAGAGTTGCCAGCCAAACACAGAGGAAGCAGGATGGGCAAAAGGGAGATGAGGTAATGAGTGTGTGGAAGAATATAGATTAAAAGATAATGGGCTAATTTAAGTTATAAGAACTAGTTGGGAGCAAGCCTAAGCTAAGGCCAAGCATTCATTCATAATTAATAAGAAGTCTCTGGGTGGTTATTTGGGAGCCAGCAGGCAGGACAGAGAATGATTGGTCACAAGTTGGTCTTTTGTCTCCTTAATGTGGCTCCTGAGTGGCTCAAGCTATATAGTATTAAAGTATCCACATTAAACTATATACCACTGATAAACTTGGAGGTCTGGGTTCAATTGAACCAAGCAATGTGTCATTTGAAGTACACCTGTACTCCCAGCATGGATGTGATGGGGTCAGGAGGATCAGGAGTTCAAAGCCATCTTCAGCTACATAGAAAGTTTAAGACCAGCCTGAGCTACAAGAGATCCTGTCTCAAAAAGCTGGTACTTACATCCCAGCAATCAATGTGCTATCACATCAAGACTCAGGAAAGTGACAGAGTAGGTTATGAGAGTGACAAAGGCTGGCAGACAGAAGCAAAGGGCAGAAAAGAGGTTTCAGAATCGTGGCATCCTTCCGGTGAGCTTTCTCAATTGATATTCCCTATTCCCAGGGGAACCTAGCTTGTGTCAAGTTGACAAAAACTCTTCGGCCCAGTTGTCTATATAACTGTCCTGTCTTTGGTCACAATATGCATTTCTTTTTTCCCACCACACCAATGTGGCCTTGGTGGAGACAGATCATATTCCAGCTCCAGGGGTGACTTCTGATTAGTCTCGATTTGATAGTGATAACCCAGCCCCCTCCTCAGGAATTGGCTCAGAACCCAAGCTTGAACCTATCAGTGAGTGAGAGTGTTCCACCATTGCTGTTGACTCGGGTGGACACAAACTTAACACTGTCCCACCAAACGAATCCTTGGTTGAGAGAGATCCCCGCCTCAGCATTGAATGTGAACAAGGAAGCATGAGACCCACAAGCAACTGGGATCAATCTCTCCACAATGGGGAAAGCCATCTACAGGCCAGCCAATACATGTGGGGAAAACAGGTGGGGGCGGGGGGAGGGGGGCAGGTAGAGAAGGGGGCAGAGATTAAAGGAGCCAAGCCAGCCTGATCACAGTGTGGAGCACTCTACCTTCAGACTTCCTGTTTCAAGCTAACAAATGCCCTTGTGAACTAAGCTGGGCTGAATCAACGTTTCTCTCACTTGGAGCTAAAAGCATTCTGATCGACAGCATTTTATACGGCACAGATGCTTTGCGAATAAAGACAGCTATATACTTAAAGTAAATATCTGAAGGTGACCTACCAAACTGAATTCACATTAACCTCTAGTAAATGATGATGGGCGCTGTGGGAGCCAGCACGGCCCAAATAAAGTGCTGTGTTCCATGGTATGTAATTCTGATCTTTTATTCTCATAGTAAGTATGCATGGGTTTGTTTTTTTAAGGTTTCTTTAAGGGATTTTTCAGATTTTTAGGTTTTATTTCGTAGGTATAAGTGTTTTGTCTGTGTGTATGTGTGTCCATGCCTGGTGCCTACAGAGGCTAGAAGAGGGCACCTGATTCACTGAACCTGGAGTGACAGGCAGTTGTAAGCTGCCATATGGGTGCTGGGAACTGAACCCCATCCTCTGCAAAAGCAGCCAGTGTTCTTAACTGCTTAGCCATCTCTCCAGCCCTAGTCTATGAAAGTTTTTAATAAGCATGCTCTAATAACAGTACAGTAAGGAGACTGACCAGTGGACCTTTCAAGAATACCTTCACATTCTATTAAGGCCGGGCGGTGGTGGCGCACGCCTTTAATCCCAGCACTTGGGAGGCAGAGGCAGGCGGATCTCTGTGAGTTCGAGGCCAGCCTGGGCTACCAAGTGAGTTCCAGGAAAGGCGCAAAGCTACATAGAGAAACCCTGTCTCGAAAAACAAAAAAAAAAAAAAAAAAAAAAAAAAAGAATCATTTCATTACTGTTACTATTATTATTATTGTTGTTGTTGTTGTTGTTATTATTAAAATGGTTTAAGCCACTAATTACATGAAAAAAGCCATCATAGATAAGGCCCTTATAGTAGCTTCCCAAACCAAGCATATGTCCACTGAAAATTATTCCTCCTTAACATCTCTTCCTCATCTATCTCCTTTTCCTCCTCACCCATACCCTGCTCCAAGAACAACGCCTACCCAAGACTCCTAGAAGCCACATTTATACTACAAACCTTGCTCTCCTGGCCACAGCTTCTTAGCCTAGTGATAAGCACTTCACCAGATATCCTTCCTGCCCCGACTGTCTGGGATCCAGGGATGGTCCTGCTAAGTGGACTCCGTGGGTTTAAAAAAGAGCACATGTAGCTGGGAAGAAAAACAGTGTGGGGAAGGGTATATAAGGGGAGCTGGAGAGGACAAAATACTGGTGGATTTGATCAAAACACAGTATGTGCATGCACTAAATTCTCAAACAATAAACTCATTAAAAATTCAGGTCTAATTGATATCAACCACTATTATTGAGTAACCTTCATCAGTATACATTTTACTCCCTGGATTTCTATCTACTGTGTGTTTCTCTCTTATTTCTAGCAACATGTGTTATCCTAACACTACTTGAGTCTTCCTAGTGGATTACTTACTCAGAATTAGAGGTGTGTCTCTGACTGTGGCAATCAAAAGTGTTTTATGCTGGGGAGCATAAAACTAGGTGCCTGCTCATCCTAGTAAGCAGCACTCAGATTGTTGAAGCTCCAGAGAGAGGGGCTTGCTGGAAGGCTTAATTTTCTATTTTACCAGGATGGTAAAAACTGACTGTAGGCTCCACATGACTCTTATGTCCCAATGGCATCGTGCTGGAGCTAAACAGAGAAAAGGCACCGCAACATCTTTTTAAAATATTAAATAACTCAAAGAAAAATCAGATCTTCCTTCCCGTAAGATCTGTACCTTGCTTCAGTTTCAAGAAAATCCTGAAGTGATACTCTAGTTTGATATCTGTTGCTGGGAAGAAACATTCTGACCAAAGAAAATTAGAAAAATAAATTATTTATTTTATCTTACAGGCCACAGTGCATCATTAAGGGAAATCAGGGGAGAAATTCAAGCAGGAACTTTAAACAGAAACCACGGAAGGAACAAGGAATGCTTCTTGCTGGTTCATTCGCAGGTTCATGCTTTGCTAACTTTCTCATACAACCCAGGACTACCTGCCTAGGGAATGATGTCACCCACAATGGGCTGTACACTCCTACAACAGCTAATCATCAAGGCATTGCCCCACAGACATGCTCACAGACCAATTTGATCTAGTCAGTTTCTTAATTGAAACTCCTCAGGTGACTCTAGGCTGTGTCAAGTTCACAGTTAAAGCTAAGTAGGACAGAAGAACACAAAAATGCATAAGATATTGTAATAGTTAGCCTTACCTGTCAGTTGGAAGGGGCTATGATACCTGGTTATTTGGCCAAGCATCATTCTAGATGTTTCTATGGAAGTATTTAAGATGTGATTAATATTTAAAACAACATTTTTTCAAGGTTGTCTGTTTGCATGTCATATTTAAGTGTGTGGCATATGTCCTTGGAGGGGTGCATTTGCCCATGTACACATGCAGAGGCCAGAAGAGGACATTAGGAGTCCTCCTGTATCACTTTCCACCTTATTTCCTTGAGACAAGTTATCTCAGTCCTCCTTAGCTCACCTTTCACAGTGCTAGGATTACAAGCATGTGCAGCTATGTCCAGAATTTTACATAGGATCTAGACTTAGGGCCTCCTACCTGCTCTTACCCACTGAACCATCATTCCAGTCCCATGAAATAATAGACTTTGAGTGAAGCAGAAATGTCAATGAGCCTCCTTCATTCAGTTAGAGGCTTTAATAGAAAAAGACTAAGCTTTCCCAGAAAAGAGGAAACTCTGCTGGTAGATCCAGTCCACAGCATTAACTCCATCCTGGCTCCTAGCCAGCCAGTTTTCCCTGCACATGGAAGGGGGAAAGTTTTCTGGAAGTTTCCATGACTGTATGAGCCTTAAGATGCATTGAGTCAGACAGACAAAATAACATTCCATTGGTTTCATTTCTCAGAAGAATACCGGTTTACATAAGTATCAAAAATACAATGAAATCCTAAAATAAGTGTCCTTAAGGTTTGTATCAGTGATAGAATGCTTGCCTCCATGAATGAGACTCTGATACCTACCTCCAGCACTAACAAAAAAAAAAAAAAACCAAGGAAAAAAACTAGTAAAATCAGTATATGTGAAAAGAAAAAAAAAAAAAGACAAGCATACAACTACCTTCCAAGATGAAGTTCACAGGTTTTGAATATTTCTCTAGATATGGGCCACAATTTTAAATGGGAGCTTCCTTAGTGAACTGCTCAAAGAAAGGAGCGTCGTACTGGACACTAACTCAGAATTCACATGATTTTTTTAATTATTTTGTTAAACACACACACACACACACACACACACACACACATCTGACAAAAATTCTTTCCATAGATCTGAGCAATATAACCATATTACTTTCTCAGATACACTCCCTCTTAAACAAGCAGATGAACTAGCCATTTACATTCCTGCATGGCAAATTTTTTTCAGTCTTCATTGAAAGGGTTGATAAAGTCAAGATTCCCACTGAGGTCCCAACATTAAACATCTCTCCCCACCACACTGCTCAAAGCCACAGAAGCACAGGAGTTAACTACCATGGTGTCAGACCTTCCTCGGCAGTTTGTTAGGCTTTCAGAAGTTTCTAAGATGTGAACAGCTAAATGAATAACTGAAAAAGCCATCCAAAAGGTCCTTAAAGCAGAACCATGTGAGCTCAGATTCCACACTGAGAAGAATTTGCTAGGGTCATTTCACAAGGGCTGGAAACATCCAAATTCCAGAACCATAGCTATAACCAACTGGAGATGGGTTCTTCACCTTAATTTTTGTGGTGGTTTGAATAGGAATGTCCCCCCATACACTCTTGAGTACTTGGTCTATAGGGAGTGGCACTATTAGGAAATGTGGCCTTGTTGGAGTGGGTGTGGCTTTGTCAAAGAAAGTGTGTCATTAGGGGGTGGGCTTTGAGGCCTCAGAAGCTCAAACAAGTTCACTTTCTGCTGCCTGTGATTCCAGATGCAGAACTCTCAGCTCCTCTCCAGCACCATGTCTGCCTGCATGCTGCCATGCTTCCCACCAAGATGATAATGGACTAAACCTCTGAAACTGTAAGCCAGGCTCAATTAAATATTTTCCTTTATATGAGTTTCCATGGTCATGGTGTCCCTTTGCAGCAATATAACCCTAAGACAATTTCCTCTTTCTTTAGTTTATAATGAATATTGTCTCCCTTTGTAATTCCTCCTACCCAGACAATAATGAAAACTGTATCGTCCCGTAGAAGTGGAGCTAAGGTTACGTCAGAATTAGTTTAAGGCATGACAACTCATAGATAATCAGGAAAATAATCAAAATAGGAAATATGTCATCTAGACCCTGAAAACATTCAAAACACTAGAAACAAACTTGTAGTCAGAGTCCTTAGCTGGCCATGTGAAAATGTTCCTGGCTTGTTTTTTATCTAGTTGTTTAATATGGTATAGAATGAAACTGCCCCATGTTAAAGTCTAGACACAGCTGCTGAGCAAGGGCAGTCCTTTGTAGTGCCAGTAAGCATGGTACTATAAAACATAATTATTTTAATTATTACATTTATTTATTGGGGAGAGGGCATGTGCATAGAGTTTGAGGAAGTCAGTTCTCTCCTCCCCATACTGTTCCAAAGATCAAGCTCAGGTAATCAGGCACGTCTCCAAGTGCCTTTACCCACTGAGCCATCTTGCTAACCCAGAAACCTTAAATTGTGTTGTGTCTGTCTCACTGTAGAATGCTATGTAATCACTGAGAACTAAAAGGACTTCCTTATGTTATTCAGAAATCATTGTTAATTCCAGCATATACACTATACCCCAACAAGCTGTCTATTTTATCAACTCTAAATGATGTTTAAAGTGTATGTAAGAGGACCAGTGAGATGGGTCAGTGAGTAAAAATGCTTTGTAGAACAACCCTGATAACTTGAATTTGATCTCCAAAACTCACAAGAAGGTGGAAGGAAAAAACTAACTCTACAAAAGGGGTCCTCTAACTTCCATATGCATTCATCATGGCACACTTCCTACACACACCCAATAATAATCAATATATATTAAGAATTTTATATATATATATATAAGAATTTACCCCACTCAACGCCATCACCATCACTTCTTACTAATTGCATTTGTTTATACGAATTACTTATTCAAAACAGCATTTGATTATTCAAAATAGTGTTGCTCTGTCTTAATTGAATCCTGCAGCAAGCCAGCATGCAGCTTCTCAGCTTGCATAGTAATTTATCAATATACTCATTATGCATTTGTTATGGGGATGACATAGATTAAAATGACAGATTTGGTTAAAGCTACGTCTGTTTTTCTTTAGTCAGAACAAAGGAGAAGAAACAAATAGATGTATAAAGGGACTTTTTCTCCTAAGAAGTTTAAATACTTTATCATATCATGTCAACTAAGTTTAATATTATGAGGCATCTTTATTCTAGGGAAACAAAAATACACCTCTATCTACAACCCCAGGAGTGACATTTTTTATATTCAATTAAGACTGAATGAATTAAAGACTGCAACAACTAATTATTTGATTGAAAGTCACAGATGGATCAATGGAAGAGAATCTACCAGAACTCCACAGATGGATCAATGGAAGAGAACCCCATGGACCAAACGCTTTCCTCATCCAGCACATATTCTGTCTTAAACTAAACATATTTACATTTGTAACAAACAATTAGGAAGAAAACAAT
Organism: Peromyscus maniculatus bairdii; assembly: GCF_049852395.1. Taxonomy (NCBI): domain Eukaryota; kingdom Metazoa; phylum Chordata; class Mammalia; order Rodentia; family Cricetidae; genus Peromyscus; species Peromyscus maniculatus. The sequence continues at coordinate 11,803,330 of NC_134865.1, read as the reverse complement.
GCATCTCCATAGAACTGGTATAGTCTCAGCAGTTATACATTATCACCAGGCAGAATTAGGCTCTGGATAGAGAAATGATTTTCTGGCCAGTATATTGTTCATGATTTCTGTGGTGATGGTTGCTAATGGACTTAACTATCAGGTCAGGACACAGTACTCAATCTGCCCAAGAATTTATCTCCTCCTATCACACTGTTGGCATCAACTTTTCAAAAGTCCTACTAATGCTAAAGGCCTTTGAGTTTATGACCTGAACCATGTAGATTAAGTATTCTATTTCCAACTTAAAACATCTCTGTCCATCAGCTTTAAAGCCATTTCCTATGTTTTTCTTTTATTTTTCCTTCTCATTCTTTCAATTTTCCCATCCAATGTCATTAAGTGAGATCATGAATGTGCATCATCAACTCTACTCATTCAGCAAATTCTACTGCATCCTTGCAGGCTTGATCTTGGTGAACCTGAGAGCAACAAAATGGAAAGCAGAATGTCCTAACTTCCAAGATAAACTTCCTGAAAGAGGCACATATAAATAAATGTTAGCTGACCTATGGCAGGGGTAGCAAAACCAGTAGTTGCTCAGTCCCAGAAGCTTGAGCAAGAGGATCTAGCAGCATAGCCCCAGTGTGAGGCAGGAAGTTTGGCAGCACTCTGGTCATCCAGGAAAGACCATGTCATGTTCAAAGGCTGAAGATGCTGTAGTCTAATGTCCACAGGTGATGGCAGCAGAAAAAAAAAATTGTACCACTAGAAAAAATCCAATTTCATTCAAGATAATTCTTCCTGACTCTGTTCACTGACCCACATACCAATCATCTATAGGAACAACCTAACAGGTATACCTAGAAGTGTGTTTTACCAGTTTTCTAGGACTGTCCAACCCAGTAAATTTGACAACCAAGATTAACAATTATGCCCAGGAAAGCCATGGTGTAGTGCCAGTCTTGAGTCTGAAAACCTAAGAACTACAAGAGCTAATGCTATAAATCCCAGAATAATGGAAGGGCAGAAGAAAACTAATGTTCCAGTTCAAGCAGTCAAAGAGATAGAGAAAGGAAGAAGAGAATGGGGGAAAGGAGGAGGAGGAGGAGGAGGAGGAGGAGGAGGAGGAGGGAGGGAGAGAGAGAGAGAGAGAGAGAGAGAGAGAGAGAGAGAGAGAGAGAGAGAGAGAGAGAGAGAGAGAGAACAGAGAAAAATAGATTCTCCTTATCAATAGACTGGAGTGTGCCCCCATATTAGGAAGTACAATCTGCTTAACTTTGTCTTCAAAGCTGAATACACTGAATGCAATCACATCTGGAAACATTATTATTGTAGACATTCCCTATGTCCCAGTAAAACAGATGCATAAAATTAAACATCACAAAGATTAAAAGATGAGTAAGGGTGAATCTAAGGTTTCCAGTTAAGCAACTATGCAATTGTGACAATTCCTAAAGTAAAGAAGGTTGAGAGAAGGTTGTCGGATAAAATTGAGAGTTAGGTCTTCATCAAGCAAATAATGAAATGCTTGACATTTAAAAGAAAATAGCTTATAGGTGTAGATGTATCCAACAGTCTTATTAAATAAGAAACACAGAAACAATGTAAAAGAGAAAGCCGAGAGGTCAGAGCTCAGAGCTAAAATCTCACCCTTCCTCCTGCTGTCCCAGCTTCCCAAAAAGAGAGCTATTTCCTGTGTGTAAGTCGATTTTCCAGTCATTCTGCCTTCTCATTGGTTGTAAACCCAAACACGTGACTGCCTCGTCACTGTCTGTATGTACAGCCCCCCAGGTCTTAAAGGCATATGTCTCCAATGCTGGCTGTATCCCTGAACACACAGAGATCTATGGGATTAAAGGCGTGTGCCACCACCGCCACACTCTTGCTATGGCTCTAATAGCTCTGACCCCTGGGCAACTTTATTTATTAACATACAATCAAAATCACATTTCAGTACAATTAGATTACCACCACATATAGGCAATTAAGTATATAGTTCCAGAATTTAAGGGCAAAGAGTTATTGATGCCTGTTTGAAAGTATAAATAAATATATGGTATATAATGTCATGAGAAGGGAAGGAAACATCAAGGAACAAAGCATACATAGAAAAGAGGTCTTAGAAGTAAGAAATGGGGATGGATGACAGCAGCTAACAGTAAGTGTGGCAGTGGAGTAAAATAAAGCTTTCAAGGGCATGATTTTTGTTATTGCTGTTGTTGCTGTTGCTGGTGTTGTTGTCATCATTATTGTTGTCATTATCTGTTGTGGAATATTATTTTAAGATGTGTTACATTTTCTTATGCTGTGGGACATTTGTTTAACAATGCAAAGATACGTTGCATTCCTTTATGTTGCATTTGTTTAACTCTGTGAAGCTGTGTTACTTTCCCTGTCTAAAACACCTGATGATCTAGTAGTTGAATGGTCAATAGCAAGGCAGGAGAAAGGATAGGCAGGGGTGGCAGTCAAAGAAAATAGATAGAAGGAGAAGTCTGGGAGGAGAGGAACAGGGAGTGAGAAAAGAAGGGGTCAGTCACCCAGCCAGACATAGAATAAGAATGAAAGAAAAGATATATAGAAATAGAGGAAGTTAAAAAGCCCAGAGGCAAAAGGTAGATGGGATAATTTAAGAAAAGTTGGCAAGAAACAAACTAACCTATGGCCAGGCACTCATAAGTAAGAATAAGTCTCCTATTTATGTGGAAGCTGAGTAGTGGCCCCCTCAAAAGAGTAAAAAAAAAAAAAAAAAAAAAAAAAAAAAAACCAACTACATTTTGGCATACCAACATGAGGCTCATACTTCTATGTAGGGCCTGAGAAAGCTGGGGGAAAAAAAGGTATATCTCCTTTAAGAACCCCTGCTGTACAGTACAGCACTTAAATAGCCTTATTCATGCTAAATGGAAACAAAAAAACTAAATAAAAAAAAAAAAGCCTGCCACACACAAGCATCTGTACTCTAGAGCTCTGGGGGTTTGAAGTTCCTGGGGTCACGCACCTCTGAGCAGGCTACAAGATTTAGATTTGGCTTTTATGACCAGAGAGAAGGGAGGAGGCAGGTGATAGAGCCCCATGGAGAACCCAGCTCTAGCTAAGCAGTTTAAAGTCTGCTCACACAGTCAAAAAAAGGCTAAAAGATATGCAGTAAAAGAGGTCCAGATGGGGAAAAACCTCTAAACAGGTCAGTGTGTTTTACAATGTCTGTGGGCTTAAGAAAGAAAAATATATGAATATAGATAGTCACAGAAAGAAAGAAATAGTTTAAAAATAATAAGTGAAGTATTAAAAGACAGAGTAAAAGTAATATAAAACAAAAATGCCACATAACGATGGAAAATACACAGAAAGTCTGGATCCTATATAGTATTGTGTTGATTTTGAATTTTTTGAATGCTGGTAAGCAAACCACAGCTGCTATGAGACATGGAATTAAAAGAGGGACTGATGAAATAAATCAGCCTAGATATTTTTAAAATGGTGTAACTTTAAAATGAAAGTTTAAAAAAATGTATTTTTCAAATGGAAGTTAAAAGTGCTTTGGAGAAGAGGTTTTGCTTTTGTTTCCACAGGAAATGAGAGTCTGTGGATTCATTCAGGATTAATATCGATCTAGTTTGATCAAGGGAGACCTCCTGAATCCTGACAAATGATATCTATCAACAAAGTTTATAGCTTGTCTTCCCAGCACTTGGCCATTATCTCAAAATTTCTCAGGGACCCTTAAATATGTCTTCATCCACAGACAACAGGAAGCAGTCTGGAGAACATGACACCCACATTCCCAAGAGATGGGGTGGGTGGTCTTTGATTATTTGGTGGGTTGTGGATGTTTGTTATCATTTAGGGGAATATAGAAATATAGGGTAAAAAGACAACTATTAATCTCAGATATTTTGCATTGGCATGAATTTTGGTATATTGATACAAATACAAAGTTATTTTTGTTATACTGAATGTATGTTTCTACTTTTGTTTGGGGTATTGTGCTTATGCAGCTCATTTAGAAATGCAATGTATAATTAAGAAATGAGGTTACTAGTTAGTCTATAATAATAACACTTGTGGTCACATTAGGTATGTTTTTCAAGGTGAAATAGATATATTTAGATAGATAAATGATCTTCAAACACTTTGTACACCCATAGAATATATCATTTAATTTTTTTTGTTGTTGTTAATATAAGGTTTTTCATGACCATGAGACACATCTGCTCCTGGCAGCACCAATTTACTTCAGATAAGATGGTGGGCATTGAAAAAACTCTTTATGAAGTTTGCTTTCATCGTGGTGAAGCTGGCCATTTGGGCAAGAAACTACTCTTGTCTTAACTGCTGACAGTATGCTGTACAAACTGGACAAGCAGGACACAAAGGAAAGAGACTGTTGAACTTTACCAAGGTGGGACAGTTCAAGATTTCTGCTCCACAGAAGAATCTGACAGATATTCTGAAAGACACAGAGGAAAGTGACTGACAAACTTTGCCAAAACAAGGCAGGACAGTCCTTCAATATTCCTGCTTCACTGAAGAGTCTACCAGATATTCTAGGCCTGCAGGTCTGAAGACGGATGCCCAACATTGCAGAAGAACTTTAGGTAACTGTCCAAGCAGCTAGATGTTTCTGTCATTTCTAGAGTTTGGGAAGTTGATTGCAATATACTTCCTGTTTACTCAGGTTATATATCTTTCTGGGGTCTTTGATGGAGTTGAAGGCTAGACAGTTATAGTTCCAGTTTTCCTTAGTTATAATAGAAAGTAAATTAGGTATAAAACTTTGGACTCATTAAGATAGGATAGATAATGGAGTATTTTCTCTGAATACACTAAATACAAATGGACTAATATTGTAATTCTTACTTTATAAATGGTTTTGTTGTATATAGTTTTGCTATGTTAAAGTTAAAATCTTTCATTTTTATTTAGACAAAAAGGGAGAAATGTTTTGGAATATTGTTTTAAGATGTTTTACATTTGTTTATGCTGTGGAATATTTGTTTAATGATGCAAAGATGTCTTGCATTCTTTCATGCTGCATTTGTTTAACTCTGTGAAGCTGTGTTGCTTTGCCTGTCTAAAATACCTGATGGATCTTATAAAAAGCTGAACAGCCAATAGTAAGGCAGGAGAAAGGACAGGCAGGGCTAGCAGGTAGAAAGAATAAATAGGAAGAGAAATGTAGGAAGATCAAGGATTGAGGAGAAGAGGAGGATATTAGGGGCCAGTCACCCAGCTACACAGCAAGCCACAGAATAAGAAGTAAAGAAAGGTATATAGGCCAGGCAGTGGTGGTACACACCTTTAATCCCAGCACTTAGGAGGCAGAGGCAGGCGGATCTCTGTGAGTTTGAGGCCAGCCTGGTCTACAAAGCAAGTTCCAGGAAAGGCACAAAGCTACACAGAGAAACCCTGTCTCAACCCCCACCCCAAAAACAAAGAAGAAAAAAGAAAGTTATATAGAATAGACTAAAATAAAAGCCCAGAGGCAAAATATAAATGGGATGATTTAAGTTAAGAAAAGTTGACTAGAAACAAGCCAAGCTAAGTCCTGTCATTCATAAAAAAGAATAAGCCTGCATGTGATTTATTTGGGAGCTGGGTGGAAGGCCCCCAAAGAGCCAAAGAGTATGAAACAACCAACTACAGTTGTCATCATTGCTGTTGTTGCTGTTGTTGTCATTGTTGCTGTACCACCAGGCCCCCAGCCTGTTGAACAATGTGACCCACATTCAGAGTAGGTCTTCCAGGTTCTGAGAATGTCATACCTTCAAAACCAAGTGAAGACTAAAGAGAAGTTGAGAGAAGCAAAGACCAGCCTCGACTGGGAACTGCTTCTCTGACGCCACCTCAGAAGACACAGTAAGGGACAGTATGTAGGTTAGACTTGGAGGTCCTTTACAGTTAGTTTCAAGAAATAATAATGCAAGCTGAAAGCAGAGGAACGTGTGGCAAAATCATGAGAAAAAAGTCAGGACCTTACCTGATTTTTAGTCCATTCTGAACTAACCAATTTAAAGACCTTAGACAGGGGGTCCTAGACAGATTCTGCACTACATGACATTTTATTGAGATTTGTAATTCTAGGGAAAATGAAAGGCAAGACCAAATGGCAACTGAGATTCTTTTTTGTAGATCTAACCTTTATGGTTCTATTTATAAGTTCCTCTACTTCATCATTTCCAATGAGTTCCTGTAAGTATTCTTTGCTGGCTTTTTTACTTCTGCTTCTCTCCATTATAGGAGAATAATTGTCAACTCAGATGGGCAATGGTTGGTGGTTTTTTTCATTAATTTCACAGTAGCCAGTCCTGTGTCCACATTCCTGCAGCAGTCAGCCTGGAACAATGCTCACCTTTCTCCAAGTTTTGCTCTGGATGCTTTGCAACTTGACTACAGGGTTTTTTTTCTTTTTTCTTTTTTTTAAACTAACGTAATAGCTTAAACACACACACCAAAAATAATAGATAGAAAAGTAGGTAGGTAAATGATAGATAGATAGATAGATAGATAGATAGATAGATAGATAGATAGATAGACGGACAGACAGATAGAGAATGGATGGATGGATAGATAGATAGATAGATAGATAGATAGATAGATAGATAGATAGATAGATAGATAGTTGACAGATAGATATAGATGATACATGGTAGATTAGATAGATAGATAGATGATAGATAGATAAATTCATATACCACATTGACCCAGAAAAATAAAACTCTGCAGTAAGCACCACATTAGCTAAATCTGATGAGACAAGCATTTCTGTACCAATGGCCATTTTTCTCAAGGGATTTAGTGATATATGAAGATGAATATACCCATGGGATGGAAACTGCACCTTCTATTTCCAAGTTCACTTGACACAATCCAAAATCAATTTTCTCCTGTTTCCGAAGTTAGTTCAAGTCTGTCAAGACCCATTCCTCTTTGGCCTCATCTCCAGCTACATCCATTTTTTTCCAATCATATTATTTAATGACTACCATTGCAGATCACAGAGATGGAGATTCAATGAAAATAAAATGTTGCTGTGAAAGTCCAGTATTATTGATGCTGCCCTGCTGAAAGCTCACAAGCTTGTTCCCAGAAACAACTTCTTAGTTATCTTCTTTTAAGTCATACCCAAAGGAGATTTCAAGAATTACAGAGATCTATAAATGAAGCAAAACAGCAAAGCCAAAGTTAATAGAACCTTTTCCCCTTAGACCAGCTTAGAGCTGTATCTCTGGACTGTGTTAGTGACATCTGGTGGCTTATCCCACTTCCCAATGAAGACTTAAAGGATGAAAGCTGTGGAGAAAATAGAATGATTCACGCTGGAAGCCCAAGTTCTTTTCCTCTTGTATCCTGGCAAATTTGTGCCCTGGCAAATGATCTCTTTAAAGGCAGTGCCAGGATATAGTAGAACTAACTTCCTGTTTGTTTTTTTTTTTTAAAAATCCTCCCATCAGGAGTTTGGGTGAACATGATCAAAGTACGTTGTGTGAAATTCTAAAAGAATTAATAAAAATACAACAGTTTATTGTTTTTAATCCCCAGATTAAGAAGTGTCATCACCAAACCCATTAACTGTTTCTTGGATCTGTGCTTACTAGCTTTAAAGGTGGAAGAGGAGAGCATAGAGTGAAGATTTGAAAGCTAACAAGTTGGTTGATAAGGACAATGTCAAAACAAACATCACAAACTATAAAACCCAGCATATGTGTATCTGCAGATGGCCATAAAGCTAAGAGTATACGTGATGAGTAACAAAGATGGGGGACTTCTCTTAGCTGTAGAGCATAGGAGGATGTGGAGACCCAGATTACTCAGGGTCAGAAAATCTGGGCTTGCTTTACCCAGCAGGACTGCATAAGAGGATGATTTGACCACGGGCATGTTTGGAGGGGTCTACACTTGGCTGTGCAGTGTGCTTTGATCTAGCAAGGAGGTCTTTTGCTCCGCTCCTTGGCATTATTATAAAAAGCCCTTTTGAAGAACTGGAAAGGGCCGCTGGGTTTTGATCCGGGTCCTCCCGAAGCTGTCCTGTGTTCCTGTCTTTCTCCTCTGTTGTCGCTGTTGTCCTTCTATCTAATATTTTCTTATCCCTCTCTGCTCCTCACAGGAACCCTGGAAAAGGTGAGAGCTGGCCTTCCACAGGTGCACAAGATGGTTTTTTGAAGGTAGGTCAGATTTTTAACTAGATTTTAAAATATCAGTAATGTTTAAAAAAAAAAAAAAACGATATTTTGCGGGCACTCTCTGTGTCCGGTCACTTCTGACACCGAAGTAGATTTGACATCTGTTCCCTCCATCCATCTCTGCTCCTGCAGCCTCATTTCTGCTTCTGCCTTGCACCCCCAAACCCACTGATTGTGCTAGCCTACTTTTAGTTCCTGGGACATGCTAGGGACCTACTGCTGTTTTCATGGATTTAGAATGTCTGTCACATATTACCTGGCCAATAAATATATGTTCATTCAGTTCATTTTTTCTCCTCTCCTGATTCATATGGCTATTGAGGTAATCAGAGAAGAAAGGAAGAAAGGATGGACAAGAGGGAGAGAGGGAGAGATAAAGGGAGGGAGAGGGAGGAGAGAAGGGAGAAACAAGCCAAATCCACTGCTTGAGTTTTGCTTTAATAATAAATATCCTTGTCATTGTTATCATAGTTCTTCCCCTAGAAACAATAGCACCATGATCCATCATGTGATAAATGTGATTGTGCTAAATGGTTTTATAAGTATTTGACTAAATATGTTGTTTTAAACAATAAAAAAACATAATAATAGTCCATCAATTGCACCAAAGCATTGTCGGTAATACCTACTGTGCTTCTCAATGCTGTCTAATAATTAAATATATGTTTCCAGCCATCTTAACAAGCCTTTTACATGGGTATTTTAAAGACTACTTAAAAAGTAGAAGCTCTTCTTAATGTCTACATAAGGTAGTTTGATTCTATTCCTACAGAATAAGCACACATGCTCAATGTTTTGATGCTGAGGGTAATATTACTTCAGTTATGCTAGCAACATGAACTGACCGTTTTAAAGATTTATTTCTATCGTATGTATATGAGTATTTTGCCTGTATGTATATACATGCACCACATAGCTGCCTGGTGCCCACAAAGGCCAGATACCAGATATCAAAGGACAGTACCAGATACCCTGGAACTAGAGTTACAGAAGGCAACTATAAGCCAAAAAATGGGTGCTGGGAATTGAACCCAAGTCCTCTAAAAAAAAAAAAAAAAAAAAAAAAGCAGCAAGTGCTCTTAACCACTGAGCCATCTTTCCAGCCCATAAATTATACTTTTTTATTACACCAAAGATGTAGCATTATCTGTTGGGTTTAACAAACACAAACCATGGACACAGTGTCATATTCAGTACACCATGTGATAATACTGGGTTCTAAACAGAACATTGTTTATCATCCTTTCCTATAAATTCTTCTTTCCTTTCTTTTCTTTCATCTTTTAAAAGATTTTTAAGTAGCACTTCCCAAGCACAGAAAGGTACATGTAACCTGAACAAAATTAGGAATGAAATGGTACTTTGTTAGTCTGTCAGGAACTGTAACATAGTATAAAACATCATAAACACAGACAATGGAGGGTGGGGGGATATTTTTACTCAAGAAAGATGCAAAGATTTTCCTTGGATAAGGAATTTAAATGCATATAATATACCCTATGGGTTGTACATTAAGGTCTGCAATGTATAAACTTGGCTTCATTCAGCACAATAAAAATTTTGATCCCATATAAAACTCCATCAACAATCTTTCTCCAACAAAGAAAAATAATTTTTAAGAAGAAAATAAATGCAATTTGAAAAACTTATTTATGTGCATATGTGTGTGAGTTGTGGGGCACATGCACTCACGTGGAGGTCAGAAGACAACTTGTGGGAGTTGGTTCTCTCCTTGCACCATGTGAGTCCCAGGGGATCACACTCAGGTCCTTGGTCTAGGTGGTAAGCACCTTCACCCACTGAGTCATCTATCTCATCAGCCCAGAAAATGCAATTTTAATAAAGGAAAGTGAAACTAAAATTGCTTAAAATTGAACTCATAATTTTTTTTCTCAGTCTTTAAGAGACAAGATTTCCCCAAGCACAACACATTAACATCAAAGGAGTCATTTCTTTAGGACTCTGGCTAACCTTGATAATTCTCTCAACATACTCGGTGGCTCACACCTGTAATTCCAGCCCTTGGAAAGCTGAGACAAAAGGATAATGAGTTCCTGGCCAGCCAGACTACACAGCAAGACCTTGTCTTTAAAATAGAATTCTTTTTCCTGTCAATTTTTATAATGAATTGTTCTCTTCCCGATATGTTAGTAACACACCTCTTCTACAGCAAACTAGCCAGCTTGATTCTTTCCTTTTCTTACCGACCACTAATGATAACATCATGTACCCAACTTTTTCAAACTCAATGAGTTTAAAAATTAAGCTTTTGTACTATTCTTAATCAGTGCCTTCCTCGTAGAGAGAAAATTAGAAATTCATTTTTTAAAAGCTTCAAAATGGCACCATAATTCTGCTCCCAAAAGTTAATCACTGATAGTATTTCTGCATGTTCTGTTCTAGTCAAGGTATCTCAAGAGGTCATTTGTGTAATTAATCAACAAATATTTGTAGTTCATCTCATACGTGTCAGTCATTACTCTAGGTATTAACAACACCATGATGAACAGAACAAAGATAACTGCCAGGGTGGAACCAGCCTTAGGTAATAAGCAAATTTATAATATAAGGATACAGATACTGTGGGGAAGAGGTATTTAAGCTAACCAGAGTCATTTGTAGCAATTGGGGGAAATAGAAAAAAGAGGACATTATAGGAAATCAAGAGTCTAGTTGAGACATGTTCAGTTTACAAGGTACATTAGTTGTCTGGTGGTACATACTGTTTCTAATGGTTCGTGTTCTGTTTCTCCATTTGACATTTAATGAGTACTTGCCCATTAAAAATTATATAGGGGCTGGAGAGATAGCTCATCCTTAAGAGCGCTCATTGTTCCTGCAGAAGACCCAGGTTTTATTCTCAGCACCCACATGGTAGCTCATAACCATCTACAACTCCAGTTCCAGAGAACCCAATGCCCTCTTCTGGCCTCTGGGTACCACATATATATGCAGTGCATGGACATATATACAGGCAAACCACTCACATACATAAAAAAATAAAATGAAAATATATATTCTGGACAAGTGTGATGAGCCATTCCTATAATTCCAACACTTGGCACAGGAAGATTGCCATGAGTTCAAATCCAGTCTAGGCTACAAAGTGAGACCAAAAACAACAACAAAGCAATATATATACATATATACATTCTCAAAAATAGAAACCTAGCTCAAAATTCACAAAATTGATGTAACTGATTACCTATTGCTGAATATTCATTTATGCTTTGTATAATTATAAGGAACTGTCAGCATAAATTCTCTTCATACATATTTATTAAAACCCCTGATTATTTTATTATAGTAATTCCTAAATGTGGAAATACTTGATCAAAGCATATGTACATTTTAATGCTTTTGATTAACACTGCCAATGTTTTTCTCCAGAAAGATTATACCAATTTTCATAGCCACAACTTGCCATTTTGTATGTTTTTCTTTCATAGAAAATAAAGCATTTTCCCTATTTTTAATATAATACAAAAAATGGTGGCTAACTATTGAGAAAATACTACATAAGAAGCCTTATGCTCACACAAACATTATGCGAAGCTTTCACATCTTTTTTGAAAGTTAAGAAATCCAAGCTCACAAAGAGCTAAATAATTTGCCAAACAACCCCCAGATGTTAAGACAGAACTAAGATTTGAAGCCAAATTATCCAGGTTTTATACCCTTTTCCCACTAAATCACACCCTGTGAGTGATTAACTTAATTGATGACTAATTGACAGTAAGTGTTTGGTAGTTGTGTCATTCTTTAAATGTGATATATATATATGTATATATATATAAATATATATACATACATATATATGTATTTGCTGTAATCTTTAAATGCGTTTATATAGATAGATATAGATAGATGATAGATAGATAGATAGATAGATAGATAGATAGATAGATAGATAGATAGATAGATAGATAGATAGATAGATATTTGCTGTAATAACATACCATGACCAAATGCATCTTACATAAGAAAGAGCTCATTTAGGCTTACGGTTTCAGAGGGAAAATCCATAACAGTAGAGGAGGCACCGGAGCAGACAGCTGGAAAGCTGGCCAATCATGTTTCCATCCACCCGTGTGTAGTAGAGAAAGTAAACTCGAAGTGGGGCACAGCTATAAGCCCTCAAAGCCACCCCAGTGACGTAATCCTCCAACAAGGCTGCACCTCCTCAAAGTGCCATCATCTCCCAAAACAGAGTCACAGTCTGGGGCCAAGTGTTCAAATACCGGAGCTCTGGGGTACATTCCTCATTGAAACCACCAGGCATATGTCTGTCAGTCACTTCTGCTTGGGGTTAACCATTCACTCATGCATCCGTTCTATACCATGATAGAGCCATAGAGATAGTACTGAGTAAAAACATGGACACTCATCTAATGGGTATTAAAATCCAAAGCAAGATAGGTAGAAAATTCAGGGTACAGGAAGAAATTTAGGCAAAACCAAGGGAATGGTTTGTTTGGTTTTTAGTTTTTCGTTTTGTTGGTGCTGCTGGTGGTGGTGGTGGTTTTTTGTTTGTTTTGTTGGTTGGTTGGTTGGCTGGTTGGTTGGTTGGTTAGTTGGTTGGTTGGTTGGTTGGTTGGTACGTTTTAATGCTTTTGAAACACTGTCAATGTTTTTCTCCAGAAAGATTGTACCAATTTTCACAGCCACAACTGTATTTGTTTGTTTGGTTGGTTGGTTTGGTTTGGTTTGGTTTGGTTTGGTTTGGTTTGGTTTGGTTTGGTTTGGTTTGGTTTGGTGTTTGGCTTTTAGCTTTTGGTTTTTGGTTTTAGTTTTTGGTTTTCTGAATCTGTTCCTGGTGTTGATAGTTTGAGAAGTTAAATCAGTACTACAGTTTGGAATGGATCAATTCTGGTCCCTATAATCAGCTGAGGAGCCTTAATCTAAACCTGTGGCTCAACTAAAAACCTCATTCCTGTGACCTAACACTCAAGCAAGAATTTGGGGCCTGTCAGAGGCTAGTGTATTCTTAGGAGGCACAACACAAGTCTGTGGTTTCCTAGACTGAAGATTAAAATATGGGAATGAGAATTTCTCTAGCTTCTCTCCCTGACAGAACCTCCACCTGTGTCAGCCATGGCACATGTTGTGAGGGTAGGGAAGGCTCAGGGTCGACCAATCACCTTACCACAGTAATCCTTGGTCCACTTTAGACAAGCTCCTCATTTCAACAGGCCCCTCTCCCGCAGGATCTTCAGTTCCTACCCCCTAAAGGAGCAGCATCTTGCAGAGAGGAAAACTGATAAAGTTGTGAGAAAAGTGATCCATCCCATCATCAGGGAGCTGATGTAATATGTGATTAAGAAAGATAAATGAATAGAGAAGACATTAGCTGGGTAGACAACTGGAAACATCCAGAGCTGCGCTAAACATTGCATTCCTGAGAGTATCTATCTGCTCAAATCTGCTGATGTGTAACTCTCGTCCGACACCCAGGGTGAGGAGCTACAGTTTCTCCTGAACACTCTTCCCTGTGTACTGTGTGTGCTGTTGTCAAAGAATGGAGACTCAGGGGTGTAAACGCTCATTAAAAGCACGGACTCAATCATTCTCAAGGAACGCTTCATCATCTTCCTACAACTCCAGCTAAGGACCCTCTCCAAACCCTTATTTTACATAGATCACTGAACAATTAAATAAACACAAACAGATGTATAACCCCTCTTAAAGAATGCCACAGGGCGTATTTCTCCTAAGCATGTTCCATTTTTTTTCCTATTTATTATTTCACTTCTTTCTTACAAAAGTCTTGGGATTATTGGGGAAATAGATTCAAAATGGATGGCCTGGCTCATACACACAACCAGTGAGTAAGGCCTGGGACTCTACTTCCTATTCAACTCCTAATCCAGTCTCTTTTTTTTTTTTCATTTCATCAGACTTTCATATATTATCACTCCTTTGAATTACATTTTTTAAAGAAAAATATATATATATGTGTGTGTGTGTGTGTGTGTGTGTGTATATATATATATATTTCAGTTCAATAAGCTTTATCATGAAACTTGCTTTTCCATGTGGAGGAACCAGTTGATGGTGACGGTTATAAAACCCTCCCACACCTTTAAGAGCTTTGTTTACTGCTCATTGATCGTGACGACAATGGCACCATAAATAACCCCGGAGAGATTGCTGTGTATAATCACAGAAGACATCCATATGCATGAGTCACCTGTCAGCTCTCCAATCCCATCATTTCCAATACCTGTCAACATGTCATCAAGGACTCTCTCAGCTGTGACACAAACTAAAACTTATTCTCTTAGGAAGTTGAAAATAATGCAGGGCTACACAAGTTTGTGGTTAAAGGACACAAGATAATTAACGTCCACCACTTAGGATGAGTGTGTATAGATTACCCAGGGCACTCAGAGTTGTTCTTTGTACTACCTCCATGATGTAAGGACAGTCTCGAGGGCAGAAATTCAGATCCACTTTTCACTTACGCTTAAACAATCCTCACTTGCTTTCTTCACATGAACCACAGAACCAAAGCATAGAATTCTCTCCCAATGTCTTCAAGGTTGCATTACAAGGAGCAACTTACCCTGACCTGTGCTTATCTACCACAAAAATTTTCAGGAAAGAATCTGATCATGTTCTCACGATGAGCTGTGACGGTGTGAGTGACCAAGAATATGTTTTGGGTGAGTGAGGCATATTATCCAATGATAATATGAAGGCAGGAAGCAATCTGAACTCAAGATAAAGAACCAGCCTTTGGTGGAGCAAGCCCAGCAAGGTGCCATTACACTTCAAAACAGAGGGGGAGATGGAATTTGAGCATGCCAGAGCCAGCAATCTGTCAACAGCAGAGAGAGAGAGAAGTAGCATTTAGACAATCCATGGGTAGGAGGAGGCAAGCAGTAAATGTCTCAGCAAGTAAAAATGCCAAAGCCAAGGCAAAATGATGCAACTTTGACTCCCAAAAAAGCTTTTCCTCACCCAAGAACCTACAGATACTTTCTGCCAAGCACGGTGCACAGGTGCCGGTAAGTGGGATCACCTGACTCAGACAGTTTCTGGTGGTTCAAAAAAAAGTGTAAGCTAAAAATAAAAATTCAAATATATTTGCATTTTAAAGTTATCTGGTAAATACATGTGAATAAATGCATTGTCATTTAAATATTTTAAAAGGCTAATGCATGAATCTATACCCTTGAGTCTATTTCATCCATTCTATAAAATGAGCAGTATAGATAGCAACAATAATGATAGTAATAATAGTAAGAACTAATGTTGCTACACATCAGGCACTTCTCATGAATGATAAGTTTGCTGGCTAGGTTTATGTCAACTTGACATAATCAGAGTCATCTTCGAGGAGGAAACTAAACTGAGAAAATGCTTTCAGAAGATTGGGCTGTGGGCAAGCCTGTGGAGCATTTTCTCAATTATTGATTGATGGGAGCGAGCCCAGCCTATAGTGGGTGGGGCCAAACCTAGGCTGGTGGTCCCGGGTTCTATAAGAGAGCAGGCTGAGCAAGCCATAAGGAACAAGCCAGTAAGCAGTGCTCCTCCATAATCTCTTCATCAGTTTCTGCTCCAGGTTCGCTCCCAGTCTGAGTTTCTGCCTTGGCTTCTGTGGTAGTTTGAATGTAATTGGCTCCCATAATCTCATAGGGAGTGGCACTATTGGGAGGAGGTGTGGCTTTGTTGGAGGAAGTGTGGCACTGTAGAGGCGGGCTTTGAGGTCTCATGTATGCTCAAGCCACACCCAGTGTCCCAGACTACTTCCTGTTGCCTGCAGGTCAAGATATAAGAATCTCAGGTCCTTCTCCGGTACCATGTCTGCCTGCACACCACCATGTCACACCATGGTGATAATGAACTAAACCTCTGAAAATGTGAGCCACCACAATTAAATGTTTCTTCTTTGTAACATTTGCCATGGTCATGGCGTCTCTTCACAGTAATAGAAACTCTAAGACAACTTCCCTCAATAGACTGCTTCAGGATATATAAGCCAAATAAACCTTCCTTCCCCAAGCTGCTTTTGGTTATGGTGTTTCATCACAGCAATAATAACACAGAACTAAGACAATAAGGAAATAGCAGTAACAACAGAACTAGGTACTTTTACTAAACACTGGTTAGCCACCAGCCTGTTTCCAAAGGCTTCACTTGTGAGGTCTTTCACTGCTCTCAGCAAGACTCTGTTATTAGTCCCCACTTGTCCCCGGTTTTGCTTTTGGTTTTTCTTACCTGAAATCAACCACTGTCCAAAATTATAAAATGAAAATTATAGGAAATGCATGATAATGAAATCTCATGTTGTCCCACTCCATCCTTCCTGGAGCATGTCCTTCCACTGCCCAACGTATCCAGGGACACACTCATTAGTCACTTGTTAGCCATTTTGATAATGAGATTGGCTGGTATTACAATACTTGCATTAGGGTAAAAGGTCCAGTGCTACATCACCAGTGTTTCCTTGTTAACTTCATCTCATCACACAGACTTTTAACCATCCCACACCACCATTAGAATGGTATAAGGGGTGAGTAAAGTTGCTTATCTCCAAGCCTGATAATATATTATCCCATAATATATTAGCACATGCCTGTAATCCTAACACTTAGCAAACAGAGAGAGAGATCCAAGACGGGCACCAAAACTGCACAGAGATCCTGCCTGGCTCTGCCTCCCAAGTGCTGGGACTGAAGGCATGCACTACCACTGCCCAGCCTGTTTCCAGTGTGGCCTTGAACTCACAGAGATCCAGACAGATCCCTGTCTGCCAAGTGATAAGATTAAAGGTGTATGCTAACATTGCATGACTTTTGTGTTTACTTATAATGGCTTGGTTTTTCCTCTGGTCTCCAAGCAAACTTTATTTATTAAAGCACAAATAAAATATCACCACAGCCGTATATGAATTTAAAATGTCATATAAAACCTATCACTTTGTACATTCAAAATACACTAATAAAATTTCTTTTAAAAAGAATCAAGGGAAAAGATAACTCTAATCTCTCATGAGAAACAATGGAATAATCTCATTCAGCTGCTAAGGAAGGCATCATTGACTATTCACATGAGATGATGTTCACGGTTTATTCTGCTTCTAAGTAGCAATGGTGCTCTGGCATTACCCCCACTTAGGTGAAATTTATATATGCTTTATAGATAATTTCTGCTCCAGATATAACCCCATTTGGAGTTAGGACTTCAGCATATGAATTTGACAGGGGCCCAATTCAGTCCATAAAATTTGTACAGTATCCCCAGCCCCAAGGTGCCTCTCTCTTCTCCACTGAGATCGCTCTCAGGCTTGCAGACCCCATCCAAGTACTTCCATCTTATTAAGGAGCCCATCAGGTGTTTCCCATGCCATTGAATGTAGCACTTAGGAGGGAGGCCGAGGCAGGCAGATCTCTGTGAGTCTGAGGCTAACCTGGTCTACATAGCAAGCTCCAGGCCAGCCAAGGCTCATAGTTAGATCAAGGAAAGAAGAGAAGAAAAGAAGGTGGGAGAGAGGGAGGAAGGGAAGGAGATAAGTGGGAGAGGGGGAGGGAGGGAGAGAGCTGGAATGATGGCTCAGCTGTTAAGAACACTTGCTGCTCTTCCAGGGAACAGGAGTTCACTTCCTAGGACCCACATTGGGAAGTTCATGATCTATAACTCCAGCTCCTGGGGAGCTATCACCATCTTCTGGCTTCTGTAGGCACCCTCACACACACAGACACATAAACTTTCTTTTCAATTTTAAAAGTGTAAAAAGAAAGCAAAAGTCTTCCACTGAACATTATGGCACATACCTCTAAGCCCATCACTTGGGAGGCCAACATGAAAGGATCATGAGCTCAGAGCAGCCTGGGCTACATAGGAAAAAATTGTCTAAAAAAAAAAAAAATAGTCTCACTGAGCCTAATAAAATTGATCCCTGGAACCAGCATAGTGGAAGGAGAAAACCAACTCCTGTAAGTTATCTTCTGACTCACTTTCATGCTGTGACATTATTGCACACATACAAGTACACACACACACACACACACACACACACACACACACACACACACACAAAATGAAAAGTCTTCCTTAATCTCAGCCATAATAATGTTCCCATAGTGGTGCTTACTCCATTATTGTATGTCTCTGTCCAGTAGTAACACACTGTGAACACCTAGAAACAGCCAGGATTCTGTCAACATGCTGGCCTGTAAGACCTGAAGAGTCTCATTCATCGTATTTGCTGCTTCTGTCACTATTCACAGTAGCCATCCAACGCATGAGAATACACCAATTCTCTCCTTTTTCTGCTAATGACATTTCATCATTCCCCATTACTAACTTTCTCATTCCTCTTAAACTCTTGTCTTTTCACTTTTTCCTTTTCCATATCATCAATTAACATTTTTCAATCCTCCCTGTTTAATTTTCTCTCTTCTTCCTTGCTCTTTCCCATTCTTGTATTCCTTGCACACAAACACTGAAAGCTTGAGGTATGAGGTCTATCTTTATTTATTCATTTTTCTGTGTGGGAATATAATCTTTGCATGTGTGTGCACATGTATATGAACGAATGCAGGTAAAAACCAGAAGCTGATGATGGCTATCTTCTCCCCCTTTCTAACCCATGTTCTGGTGCAGGTAAAAAGCAGAAGTTGATGATGGCTATCTTCTCCCCTTTCTAACCCATGTTCTGGTGCAGGTAAAAAGCAGAAGTTGATGATGGCTATCTTCTCCCCCTTTCTAACCCATGTTCTGGTGCAGGGTCTCTCAGTGAACCTAAAACTCAGTTTTGGCTGTACTGGATGGCCAATAAGACCTCAGGACCCATCTGTCTCTGCTCCCACACAGCCTGGGATTACCAAGGCACACCTAAAATTTACATGGGTGCTAGGGATCCTAATTCAGACCATCATGCATGCACAGAAGGCACATTGCCCACTGAGCCACCTCCCCATTCTCTGAGGTTATGTCTTCATTCTAACAATCCTGAAGTCTGTCTGTAGCACATATCTCCCTGCTGAGTGTCAGTTCTAAACAAAGTCCAAAGACAACCACCTATCGAAACAGAACCTACCCTGCATCAAATCAGCCTCCCAGTTCTGTAGATATGACCTTTTGCTTTCTGATACTTCCTCTATTGAACCACAATACCATGTGCCAGGATGAAGATACCAATGAGAGTGGGAATGAGGACATGATAAAGGTAGATGGTGTGATGATATTGATGATGATGATGATGATGATGATGATGATGACAGCAACAGTGGCACAATGAATAACACTTATTATGCCTGGTTGTGAGCCACAGCCCAACCCTGATATTATGGAATCTCCTTTTGATCCCACCATACTTAGCCAAATTCCCTGAAACACAAATGATACTGCCCATTCTGTCTCTATCTACTCCGCTCTGCATTGTCATCCTCCATCTCCCAAACCCAGTTAATTCACACTCGTCCTTTAAAATCAGGCTAGAGAGATGACCCCGAGGTTAAGAGCAGGTCCTACTCTTACCAAAGACCCAAGTTCGGTTCCCAGCATCTGAGTTAGATGGCTCACATCTATCTCCAGCTCCAGGGGAATGTGGTGTCCTCTTCTTGCACACAGGAGCACCTGCACTCACATACACATACACATAATTTAAAAGGAATTTTTTTTTTTTTTTTTTTTGGTTTTTTGAGACAGGGTTTCTCTGTGTAGCTTTGCGCCTTTCCTGGAACTCACTTGGTAGCCCAGGCTGGCCTCGAACTCACAAAGATCCGCCTGCCTCTGCCTCCCGAGTGCTGGGATTAAAGGCGTGCGCCACCACCGCCCGGCTTAAAAGGAATTTTTTAATTAGTTTAAAACAACACCTCTGGTAGGAAGACTTCCAGAAGACTGTTCCAGTGGCACAGGCAGCATATCTTGCACTATATTTGACTTGGGATACAGTTTGGAACACTAAACTAAGGTTTTTCTCTTCCTCATGGCTTTCTTGACTTTTTCTCTTTCACAATTGGACCAATGGTCTTTCCTTTCCCAGGAAAGATAACATACACATAAACTTGCACACACACACACACACACACACACACACACACGCACGCACGCACGCACGCACGCACACATAAACTAAGGAGTCGTTTACCCTTATAAAGAGAAATTAGATATAGTATTGCTTTCCCCAATCACTAGTCCAAGTTATTTAGAGTTCATAATAATACACTTTCAATTTTTAGAATGTAAATTGCATATTCAGTCATATTAGGTATATTTTTTTATGTAGAATTGATACCAGCCATCCTATATAACACTGTCTGAGGAGAATATTGAAATGAATGACTCTCGCGTTAGCTATTCTACAGCAATGAGATGTTCTCAAGACTGTCAGAGCACAGCTAATCTTGAAGTAAATTTGAAAGCAGTAAAATAGCTAATAGAGTTGCAAGGTGCTAGGGTTCCAGTTATATCCTGCAGACCAAACCAATTATGTATAAACTACAGTACAATTGTGAGGTCTGCCATGGCCACTGGTGACTCATGAGCTCTTGAACAGTTTCATCGATGTTGCTAAACACCCAATGAGGGAACAGATCACCGATACCTAGGACCTGAAACATAATCAATACAGCAACACAGAAGCTGAGTTTATTACATTTCAAAGTAGCAGGCTTTAAACAGATTACAAGAGAATACAAAACAGTTCTTTATGAGTGGACACAGAAGAAACCCTTAACAAACAGGATGAAATACTACCTCACCAGCAAGAACAGATTTTGATTAAATTGCCTCTCCCAACTCAAGGATTTCCCTAGACCTAAGAGCTGAGATTTACTTTTTAAAAAATGTCAGTCTAGGCAGACAAGCCCACACTGGGGAGAAATGTGGCAGATGTAGGTTCTATTTGACTAAGATTCCAAGCTGACCAGTCACACAAACAGCTTGATTACAAATAGCCCCCAAAATAGCTATACAATTGTCAAAGAGGGTAGTATGATCTTATAATCATCCCCAAACTTATTCTGTAAACAGTTATTTGCTAACAGACTAACAACTGAGATTTTTTTTATCTTAATTCTACCAATTGCTTTCAAAATTGTGTTTGATTACATTTAGCCTACATTATCTTTTACAAACTAATTTTCTAAGGCAGAAGAAAACTAAGAGGCTGTGTTGCAAAGAGCAACAGACTGCAATTGTGATGAGGCAGGCAGTCCAAAATACAACCCTTCTGGAAGCAGAGTATATAAATGTTTCCACAGCCTTCATGTGCAGATCAAGTATATGCTGTACAACACCTTCCCACACAGAGCAAAGAGATCCATAGATATAGGGGAACTAAGTATTAAAAAATGACAAAATTTATATTCTTAAACAACTTATAGTAAACCTCATTGCATTAGAATTGCAAGAGATAAGGCTTGAATCAAAAATGCTAATACCAAATAACCTTAATTTGCATCATGAGCTAGAGATTATCAAGAATCTCCATGCACATCATCTTGAGTGATCCTTATCATATTACCCAGAAATACTATTATATCTAATTTTAGCTGAAGAACCTAAAGTTTAGAAACTTAAGTGGTTTGCTCAAGGTCATTTAATCAGTAAGGAATGAGCCAGAGACTGGCTATGGAATCTCTAAACTCTAGCAGTTTTCCCAAAGTATCTACTTCTAACATATCTGGGAATACCTAACTACATCTATATTTTTAACACATTTATTCAATAATAGGTTCCTGTGCCAATGTGTTCAAGGCTACTTGAACAACCTATTGTAGTTAAGGTTATGAAAATGCACAATAGGTTCCACTAGGTTCTTAGCACAATGTTATGTACTGTGTACTCAAAAACAAATCAGATAACCTTGTTAACCCAGGGAGGCAGTAACATCATCAGCATTATCAACAGAGCCATTTTTCTAATGTACCATATGCCAGGCTCCATTATAATTTCTTAAAGAACTAATTCAACTTAATCTCATGAAAACTCTTTGATGTTGGGCAGCATTGTTATTGCCATTTTTATCTGTGGGATTAAAGGTTAAACCAAACTATTCTAGAAACTGAGAAGCAATGAAGAATAATTTATGGATTAATGAATTTTCAACAGAGTTGGTGATACTTCACTTGGGATCTAAAGCATGAACTGAACTGTAAAAGGTGGGAAGTAAACATTTCCTCTCTGTAGTGACTTGAATAAGAATGAGCCCCATAGGCTCCTATATTTGAATGCTTAGTCACCAGGGAGTGGTGCTGCTTGAGAGGGATTAGGAGGTGTGGCCTTGTTGGAAGAAGCATGTCACTGAGGATGGGCTTCGCAATTTTAAACCCAAGCCAGGTCCAGTCTCTTTCTCTCTCTTTCTGCCTACGATCAGCATGTAGTTCTCAGCTACTGCTCCAGCATCTGCCTGTATACTGCCATGCTTCCCACTGCCATGATGATAATGGGCTAAACCTCTGAAACTATAAGCAAGCCCCAATTAAATGCTTTCCCTTATGAGAATTACCTTGTTCATGGTGTCTCTTCACAACAATAGAACAGTGACTAAGTCACTCTCTAAATATAGACCACAAGAAAAGATGGCAGGGCTGAGGAGCCCCCCCCAAATATGTATTATGTGTTACTTAGCCTCCCTATCTTTGTGTTGTTTCTCTTATCTAAACTAACATATCAGTCAAAGCTTAGTTGGAAAGTTTATTGAATGATGGGGAAAATGTCTTTTTGTATGCTGTAAAAAAATATGTTGCTCTGATTGGTTGATAAATAAAGCTGTTTGGCCAATGGTGAGGCAGAATAGGGTTAAGCAGGACATTCTAACTAGAGAGGAGGAGGTTGAAAGGGAGAACAAAGAAGATGCTGCCAGCCAATGCCATGAGAAGCAAGATGTAAAGATACCGATAAGGCACTTTGCCACGTATACGTATATCTGGCAAAGTATAGATTTATAGAAATGGGTTAATTTAAGATGTAAGATCTAGCTAGTGAGAAGCCTGAGCTAATAGGACATACAGTTTGTAATTAATATAAGCCTCTGTGTGTTCATTCGAGTCTGAGCAGCTTAGGAACCACAAGGACACGGGAGCCAGGTGGGCACAGGAAAACTTTTAGTTACAAATGGCACCCAATGTGGGGCATGACCCTGGGATTAAGAGTCCCATGCTGTGCTGACTGAGCTAGAAAAACTTTCAATTACAATTGGATGTGGCTGAAAAGAATAAGGAAGACAAGAATGATTCCAAAATGTCTGAGAGGACCAGGAAGGATGGAGAGGCTGCTCAGTAAAACATAAAAGGGTGGGTGTTACTCTCTGAAGAGGAACATAAAGGAAGCTGTACATGTTGGTGCACACATGTCCAGCCAAAACTGTGCACCTCACACAGGTAAGAAGTCATCTGTCTAATTTTCTTTAAAATAAATGCCATGGAAACTCCTAAGAAATTGTTTTGGTCACAGGCATGGTAAGGGATTTACTAGACAGCCAAGTAATTTGTCAAATAAGCAGTTGAATAAACAAATCTGGACATCCTTGAACAGTTTCAGAAAGACATGGTTAGGAAGTTTCCAGCTTCATTACACTATTTAAAATCATGAGACTAGATGAGCTCATCAATGGAGAAGGAACAAGAAGAGTGCCAAGGCCTAAGGTCTGCAGTGCCCACTGTTGAGAGGTGAGATTGATGAGGAGTAGCCAGCAAAGTCAACCAAGAAAGAATAGCTAGCAACAGGGAACTCAGAATACATCATGGAGAATAAAATTAGAGGGATAAGGTCAAGTTCAGATGATAGATGAGTTTAAAAACACAGCTGGAAATTGACTTCTGGATTTAGTATTGCAGCTATCACTGGCCACTCCAACAAGAGTAATTCTAATGAAATAATGACAAAGAACACCGAAGCAATTTGGAGACAGGGAGATGAAAACTCGGAAAGTTCTGGTATAAAGGAACACCTGGGAATGGAGCACTTGTGAGTAGTTCTAGTAACTGGTACTGGCTGTGCTTTAAGTCGGGAAGCATGCATTCATGGCTGGATGCCAGCAAAAATGACCTAGTAGAGAGGACAATGGTAATGCAGAAGCAAAAAGAGAGAATAAGTGGAGCAATAATCTTGAGTCGATATGACAGGATGGAATCCACGCAAGTGAAATGACTGACCTTGGCTAAGAGTGCAAACAGTTCCTCCATAGTAATCGAAAAGGCAGAGCCCAGAGGCATACAGGAGTAGTGATGGGACTTGGAATGTGCCTGTTATTATTATATTAGAGAACGGAAAGATAAGTCAGCACCTAAAAATCAAGACTGAAAAATACTGTAAGAAGCATTGGCAAAAAAAATGTCTGACAAATACACAAAAAAGAATGAGGTGTCAAGGATGTGGAACAATGGATTCAGTCATACACTACTGCCAGATGTGAACAGTGGTGGGAACACTTGAAAAACAATGCCTTTATTTTTGTGAAGGCCAAAATTCATATACCCCATAGCCCAGCAAAGCCATCTTTAGAAATTAACATTAGAAAACTGTGAGTGTGTGAGCGTGGGCCTTCACAAGACTCAGGCTATGATTACTCTGACAGCAGGTGGTTAAAAAAATTACTAACAAAATAATATCTTCAAGGTATAAATTATTAAGAAAAATAAGAAAATGATGGTTACTACAAGAAAGAAGGAGGTCGGAAGGTGGTGATTGGTAAATGGGGGAATCTGAAACACTAACACGCCCATCTCTTTAGCTGGATGATTTGTTAAACTATGCAAATGTGTTTTGTTCACCTTCCTTTAAACATTTTAATGTTCAATTATGAGATGGGTTTTCAGTCTCTCAGTCTCCCGGCTTAATGTTAACCCATTCAGTTTTGATTTATAAGTCCTAGTAGAATAAACTCCATCAGTTCAAGATCCTCCCACCCCCTTCCACCTCTCCTTCTCCTCTGACCATGACATAATTTCCCTTGGGATTCCATGAAATCCCCGATAGCTAAAGGAGGTTAAATGGTCCACAGGTAATTATCTGGAATCACTAGTAGCTCATCTTCCCTAGACTTGGACAACATGCTCTGGTGTCTGATACACAGTATGCTCACTTTGAGAGCTCTGCTCTGTATTGGTCTTGGAGGTAGCCTGCCCTGAATCTGCTTGTATGAGTCCTAGGCTGTCTGTAAACTACCAGTCCCCTCAGCACTCTTACGTGGCCCTTACGTGCCTCTTACGTGTCTCTTACGGGCTCAGGAACTCTCAATTACTTCCTGTATGGTGCACTGCTGAGCGTAAAGCCCTAAAGAGGCTGCCTCTGCCTCATCTATCCTTTGCTTTCCATCTTCCTGCCCTATGTCATGGAAAGCTCTTTGGGCTCTAGGACGGTCCCAAATGCATGCTTCTCTAGTTTCATACCCCCAAGATGGATGCTCCAGACCTGCCCCACAGATAGCCACATCCTACTCTCCTCTGTGTTCAGGTTCATTTTGTAAGCATTGTCCTCTGAACATTATCAGATTCTGATTCTTAAGATTTAACAAGCCACTGGGCAGCTGGAAAATTCTGAAATAATATGCGTCATTGTCTTTAATCCCGTCGTTTTCCTTCATGCACTTTAAAACTCCATTACCAAGCATGCATTTGCTAGTGTCCATGATTCCTTCATATACTGACGTCATTTGTTTGTTGGCTTGTTGAGGTTTCTGGTAGTGGCAGTGGTGATGGTTTGTTTTTGATTTGTATGTTTGTTTTGTTGTGGTGGTAGTTTGGTTTGGTTTGGGGGGGTGTTTTTTTGTTTGTTTGGTTGGTTGGTTGGTTTAGAGTCTTGCTATGTAGTCCAGGCTGGCCTCAAATTCAAGATCCTTCTGCTTCAACCTCCTCACTGCTAAGGTACACAAGAATATGCCAACACACCCCCCCCAGCTGTATTTGACCTATTTAACGCAATGACGTTTTCTTTGTGTCTTATTACTTTGTATCTCAGTGTTATATCTGCTATTGTATAGTTTACTCAGCCCTCTTATGCTTATCATTTACATGCTGTATCTTTTCCCCCACTTACTTGTGACCTACAGGTCACTGAGGCGCTGTTCACGTTTCTCTTTGTCTTTTAGACTAGATAATTTCCTTAAAGTTCCCTAAATCTTACTTCTGTCATCTTCAATCTACTTTTAAACCTCCTCAGTAGATTATTTCAGATGTATTTGTCAATTCCAAAGTTTCCATTTGCTTATTTTTGTAGTTTCAATTTCTTCACTGGGGAATGAAGAACATTGAGTATGTGGGTGGGTGAGTGTGTCTTTGTGTGGGTGTGTATGTGTGTAAAACGTCATAGTGAAACCCATTGTTTGTGTGCTAACAAAAAATATTTTTTTAAAGAAAATAATAGAAAAGTGTTTTCTCTGGTATCTTTGCACATAGTAACTTTCTGCTTGGAGACCTACCTTTGCTAAGTAAAAAATCTGGTCATCCTCAGGCCAGTCTTCTCTCCTTGGTATGGGAGAAAGCATATATCTTGTATCTTTCTTGTGTCTTTATGGCCAATTGTTTTATGTCATTATTCAGAGGAATTTGTTGTTATTGTTGTTGTTTGTTAGAGATAGGGTCTCAGTATGTATTTGAAGCCAGATCTCAAACTTGAGGTCCTCTGCCTCTGCCTCCAGGTGCTAGAAATACAGATGAGCAGTGCCACACCTAATCCGCCTGTCCTGTAGGGTTTGGTTGAATCTAAGACATCAGAAATTATGGAGACTCTGGATTCCTGGTCTGCAAACATTATTACTCCTGCTTGTAGGTTAAGCAGGTAGAATTCAAGTATCCACTTCTGGCATCCCAATCCCCTTCTTTCAGTCTTAGCTAAGTAGCTTGGAGTCTTCTTTCATATGGATAATTCAGGGTTCAGACAGAAATCCAAGAAGTTGGTCCACAAAATTTTGAGCTCCCTTTTTGTGGCTCTAATTGCCAAGGTCCCTCCCTCCCTTTCAGTCACTGTGGTTGCCTCAAATTCTGTTCTCAGGAAGGCTGTGAGATTTCCACCCATGTTTGGCATCTTCATGTGCCAGCTATGACATCCTTCCAGGTTAAAATGTGAAAGAAATGGGGGAAAGACATTTTCTTTAGCACCGCAGCAACTAGGAAAGTATCTGTGTGCTCCTTAAACAAACTCCAACCTGAGCTCTTATAAGCAATCCTAATGAAACTCATTAGATCACACACACACACACACACACACACACACACACACACACACACACACGTGCACATACACGTGCACACGGGGTTGGGGGAGCTGGTTAGGAAAAGGAAGAGCATTAATGGGAGTGGGTGAAAGGATGAACAGTGGAAGACAAGAGAGAGCAAAAAAAGTGAACATGATGGAAATGCATGTTACACATATACAAGAATACCATGAAACCCATTATTATATAAATGGCATATTTTATATTTAAATCACATGATTAAAATAAAAAGTTCTATAAGAGATTAGAACTTGTCAGTGCTGTTCCTTCCCTTCAATTGTCCGTGTGAAATTCACAGGTACAGGCTTGTTCAGGTTGATGCTCTAATGCCTCCAGATGATGACTGTGGTTTGTACTTCTGCAGGATTTTGTCTATTTGAGAAAGTTCCCTAATAGGAGTTATATGCTTTTGCTGAAAGCAGAATCAAGTGCTTGCCGTTAAAATCCACAGTTCCTCTCTTGCCTCTAGAGTTCTAGTTGTCGCTTTTATCTTGTTGCTGTTTTGCTTTATTTTGTTTTTTCCTTTTCTTTTTCTCCTCCTCATTCTCATCCTCCTTCATTTTTTTAAAAGACTGGATCTCATGTAGCCCAAGCTGGCTTCTGACTTGTTGTGTTGCTAAGGATGACCTAGACCTTTCTGATCCTCTTGCCTCTACCTCCTGAGTGTTGGGATTATAAGGGTGTGTGCAGCCACCATACCTGGTTTATGTGATGCTGAGACTTGAACCCAAGACTTCATGCATGCTAGCCAAGTGCTCTAACAACTGAACTGCATCCCCAGCCCTGGTGGTGGTGGTGTTTGCCACCAAGCCTAAGGTCTTGAGTTGATCCCTGGGCCCACAAGGTTGAGAACCAACTCCTGAAAGCTGGCTTCAGACCTACGAACTGTGGCACATGGACCCATACACAAACAAAAAGACAATTGATTGATTAGAGATTAAAAAAAAACAAAAATTATTTAGGGCACAATGGACTCAATCAATTCTTTCTGTGTTTTCATTGTGTCCTTCCTTCCCTGGGGCAGTATGAATCAGGCTTGTTGTCTAACATTAATGCTGAAATACTAAAGGAAATATGAGGAGCAAGTATAGATGATTTTAAGTATCACTCTGTAAATACTGTGGGTATATTGTGATGTAAATATATCTCAGAGCATTTAAAACTTTAAAACAATCGCTCAAACCAATTAGGCTGCTGATCAGAGTCCCTGCAAAGGTCAGAACTCCAGCGCCCACACCCAGAAGAGTGGCAGACCTGGGTGACAGACACCTCTCAGTGTGGCTCGTGGGGTGGGAAGAAACGAGAAATCCAATGGGGGGAGTGCTCAAAGACACAGTCTGAGAAAATGGAGACATTCTCGGTTTTCACCCACAGCCTCAGGGTGTTTTCAACTAAAAGATACTTAATAGACTCCCCTGAATCCAAAGACTTTATTTCAGAGGCAAGGGAACTAAGTACCACACTTCACAGGCTTCCTAATGTAGTCAATCAAGGGCCTTCTCCCCAGGCACAGGCTTGGCGCTATCATGGCCTGTTCTACAGCAGCATGGGGCCTGTCCACTTTTTTTCTTTTTCTTTTTTTTTTTTCTTCTTCTTTTTGAGTAATGTTGTGCTGATGACTTTAATTTTGAGCTGTTTAAGTCATGCTAAAGCATGTTGGAGAGTTCTAATACAGAACGTTTTATTCATTCTCTGTTTAAAAGTTTCAGCCACAGCAGAGTTAATTGAGGCTTCTTTATGATCTTGTACGATAAGAGCCGTTCCAACTGTCTTTTCTAATTATAATAAAGCCATGTGTCCTCTTGTGGATTGTTTGGCATAGTGTCCGAGTATTGATGGCTCGTGGGATTTTACGAAGATTAATTCAGATGAGCTCATAAGTTTGTTGGCGTAGGTGTCTAGTGGGTGTTCCCATCTGTGTGCAGCTGATATTGAGGATTTTCATATAATGACACCAAGTTGAGGCTTCCCTGCTCAGTGCTGCCTTCAGGTTCGATCATTAGTCTGAATCTGCATTCTTCCTGGAGCATCTTTTTATCATCTCAAATGAGACTGACAAGCTGAGATCGATGAATCATGGAAAAGCTACGTTCAATTTTCCTTCCATGTCCATGGGCTGATCCCCTCGACATTCGAGTTATATAACAAATGCTAGCATCTTCTGGCCAAGTCAATAGACATCAAGGGAAGAATAACTAACTGTGTTTCTATTCAGAAGGCAGCATGTGCTTCCAGTGGCACCAGTGGTCAAGTGAAAAGAAAGTCAGCCACTCACAATACAAGATTAAGAATTCCTACAGAAGTGAGAAAAAAAAAAAAACCACAGTGGTTTACAATTATGAAAATGTATTCATGGAGCCTGTTATTTCAAATGCTAACTAAAGAAATTAACTTAAAAATGAAGGGGAAAATACCTTTCAAAATGATTCACTGAGGGCTAGGTTAGTTCCATGGTAGAGCATGTGAGGAACATGCACAGGGCTCTGGGTTTGATACCCAGCACCACAAAAGTAAGTAAGATAGAATAAAATAGCATAACCCTTTGTTCTGCTAAACAACTGAGCCCACTCAGATTACCCTAAGAGAAATTTAACAAATAACCCCAAATGCCTAGTGAAATTGAAATCAACCTAGCTTTGATGAAAAATAGATATAAACATTTAGGGCTTATTTTTAATTCCTTTCACTTATAATATTTTAAATGTTTAGGGTTTTTTTTAATGTGTATGGGTGTTTTACCTGCATATATGACTCCTCAGCTTGTTCATGCAGTGCCCTCAGAGACCAGAAGATGGCGATAGATCCCCTGGGTCTCTAGTTACAGATGATTGTGAGTTCATGTGGGTCCTGGGAATTAACATGAGTCCTCTGGGAAAGCAGCCAGTGCTCTTAATCACTGAGCCATCTCTCCAAGATCTGGGAGGAATTGGGGAAGGGGAAACTGTAATCATAATATAGTGTATGGAAAAAATCTATTTTCAATTTTAAAAATTGCTTTAAATTTTTTTAATTATTTGAAAAACATTATTTAAAGCTACAATTGTATATCTGAAAGAGAATTTAAAGTGTAACCAAGCCAGATGTGGTAGCTCACACACGTAGTATCAGCATTCAAGATGCTGGGACAGGAGGATTGCCACAAGTTTGACACCAGCCTGAGCTACAGAGTACTATCCTATAAAAGAAAGAAAGAGAGAGAGAGAGAGAGAGAGAGAGAGAGAGAGAGAGAAGAAAAGAAAAGAAAAGAAAAGAAAAGAAAAGAAAAGAAAAGAAAAGAAAAGAAAAGAAAAGAAAAGAAAA
This sequence comes from Peromyscus maniculatus bairdii, assembly GCF_049852395.1. NCBI lineage: Eukaryota > Metazoa > Chordata > Mammalia > Rodentia > Cricetidae > Peromyscus > Peromyscus maniculatus. Next base: position 11,772,697 of record NC_134865.1, on the reverse strand, counting down.
GAAAAGAAAAGAAAAGAAAAGAAAAAAGAACTTGGAACTTGAAAGTAAAAATGCTTGACATCTCTTGAGCAATGAGCATGTGAGGAGAGGAATGCATGCTTCAGATGTAACCAGTGAAGACGCAGGCCTCACTCATATCCCAAGGATCGCCTCTTTATGTTGTTGGGCTTTTGGGGTTACTACTGGATCCTCACTAAGCACTTCTCTCCAGTTCCCAGACCGCTGCTATTCACTTTAGCAACAAGCCAATGACTTCTACAACATTAACCACAGGCCACATGGGCCACAAATAAAATGCTGATTGTTTCTGAACAGAACATTATCCTGATTGAAATTAGAAATCATCAGGGAAAGACCCTGCAAAGAACAGTGATAGATGGCTTGTTTAAGTGTTTGCCTGGCAAGCACGAGGACCTGAGTTCTAGACCCGGAACCCGGGCACAGTGAGGAACACTTGTAACCCCAGGACTGGAAAGATGGGGTGTACCTGAGCTGCTGTGCAGACAGTCTGGCTACTTGGCAAACAACAGACCAGTAAGAGACCCTGTGTCAAAAATAAAGATAAAAAGTGACTCGGTACCTGAGGAACAACACCTGAGGTTATCCATTCACCTCCATAGACATATGCACATGCGCACATGCACACACACACACACCCCTACATACACACATACCTACACACCTACACATACATCTACACACACATCTACACACACACACCTACACACACACACAAACCACACATCTACACATACACACACCTACACACACACACACAACATACACACAACACCCCTACACACACATCTACACACACACACACACACACACACACACACACACACAAACATCTACACACACACACACAGATAATGGTGTCTATATGTGAACAACAGACAAGTACAATATAAATATATATATATATTCCATAGTAAATTATTGGTGTGTCCCAACGAGGGGGAATTTTAAAAAGACGAGGATTGTATAATTTTGAAACAGTGATCTTTTACCAAGATAACTAATACTAGGAGTAACTTCAGTCTGAGGTTCAGGTTGCTGAGTCTATGTTTTGTAGAAGTACTTTTGTGTGAGGTTGTGGTGGCCTCTGTGTGGTTGTAAAAGGCTTTTCCAATAAGTGACCAGGCATAGGAATCCTTCCTTTATAACCTCTGGGCTTCATTAACATTGATTTCAACTCGGGTTGACATAGCAACTCCATTTTTAACTCTGAATGTGGTGATATGAATGAGAATGCCCCCCCCATAGGCGCAGACATTTGGACACTTGGTCCCCAGGTGGTGGTGCTCTCTAAGGAGGAGGTACATCCCTGGAAATGGGATCTGAGAGTTTATGACCTCTCTCCACTTTCAGTTCTCTCTTTCTCTGCTTCCTGTTTGCGGTTGAGGATGTGACCTCTCAGCCTCCTTCCTAGTCTGCCACTTGCCGCTACCCCTACCCACCATGATGGACTCTCATTCTTCTGGAATAACTGTAAGCCAGATTAAATTCTTCCATAAGCTGCCTTGGTAAGTAGTGATATTGTATCACAGCAACGTAAGAGTAACTGTACACTGACAATCCCCACTTTTTTCTAAGTATTATTTTTAAATAGCTACCTATTGAACAGAATAAATAATACTTGGTTGAGAAAATTCACAACCCTGTAGTCCCTACGGCCATGGTAGCAACTGGGGCCTAGTGCAGCAGAGGCTGTGGTATGAGCCTGGCAGACATTCAGCAAGCCCTGTCCACCCCTGGCTCTGCACCCTGATGCTGTGCTGCTATGGTGCTAGGCCTCCCCAGGCCGCAATGATGGTGACATATTTCCTGGGCCAGGACATGCTCTAAGTCTGTGGGACCAAGTGTTCACTGTGTGTGACAATGGTACCTGAATCCCTACAGCAAACATAGCTTAACCAAACACATAGTGCACCGGGAGGTGGCCCCTGACTGGAATCTTCTGTCCCAGATTCTTCACCAAGACCAAGAGGATGGCACATGGGGCAGAGCAACTGTTCCTGCCAGTGTTGCTCACTTGGTGCACATTCTGGAGGACTCTATTGTGGGACCACACAATCACATGACCACCTTCACCTGAGACATCAGCCACATCCAGCTTGTGGTATAGAGGAATGATGTGTTCACTGGGTGAACTCTGAAAACAGCTGCTGGACAGAAACCCATGGGAGGCCTTGGTCTCCTCTGGCTTATTTGGCATCCCCAGAGCTGTCCAGGAATTGGGTCTTGCCCATTTCAAAAGCAATGTGACCAAGACAATGAAGGATTTTGAGGACATCTTGGCAAAGCTATTAGGTGAGGCTTGTTCTAATACACTTGTTGAGACAGCAAAAGAAGCCAAAGAGGAAAAAAAAAAAAAAGGAAAAGAGATTGGCAACTACAGAGGAGGCTGAGGACCTGGCCAACAGGGCTGCCATGAAGCAGCAACAGCAGTAGGAACATGTGCCCCATAACACTTGATTTGATTGACCCAGGGGGGAGAAAGAAAGGAAGGAAGGAGGGAAGGAAGGAAGGAGGGAAGGAGGGAAGGAGGGAGGGAGGGAGGGGGGAGGGAGGGGGGGAGGGAGGGAGGGAGGGAGGGAGGGAGGAAGGAAGGAAGGAAGGAAGGAAGGAAGGAAAGAAAGAAAGAAAGAAAGAAAGAAAGAAAGAAAGAAAGAAAGAAAGAAAGAAAGAAAGAAAGAAAGAAAGAAAAGAAAGTTAGTTAGTTTAGGAAATCATTCAGAGTACCCACCCCAGGTGATAAGATGCCACCTAGGCACCACCATGCAGGTCCTATGCACTAAAGAGGGGAGAACGGGAGGAGAGAGTTTCTCCCGACATATTCCCAATGTCTCTCTGACTCCACTTGATGGTTCTCCTATCATATCCCTGAATGTCACTGGACACCATCGCCCTTAGCCTCAACAAAGCCAATAAGCAATGCCAGCTCCCTCTAGGCTCTGGACAACCTCATCCTATGTGGATATAGTTGGTATAGATATTAATGGGACACACAGCAACATTTTTGTTGTTGTGAGTGTCCTGAGGCTGATTTGGAAACGTCCTATTTAATGAGCTCAGTAAGTAGTCCTGTAAGATGTCAGAGAACAAAAAAAAAAAAAAAAAAAAAAATCGAGGAAGCACTTGATAAAGAGGGGATGATTGGAGGGAACAGGAAAAGAGGAGGGAGGAGAAACTGCTGTCGGGATGTAAAACAAATGAAAAAAAATTAATTAATGATAAAAAAAAGAAGGGAATGAGTGAGTGATCGGCAGAAAGTATCTATTCTTATGCCCATCACGAGGATCTTTGCCTCCAGCCTCTCGGCAGAGCCTTACTTAGCTCTATCAATCACAGTCCATTCCATCTTGTAAGTACTCAGTAGTTCAGTGTTTTATTTACTTATAATTCAGTCCAAGTTTCTAATCTTTAAAAATTAACCCCCATAATTGCACAAATTTTTTGTATTTTTACCTGATGTCATTGTTTCTTGTAACAAAACCTTTTCTGATTGAAAAAATTAACCTCTTGTTTATTTACTAGGAAAAAAGTGACAACTTCCTATTGTGTCCTGACAAGGTAAGTGATTGTCAGTATTAAAAAAAAAAAAAAAAAAAAAAACAGATTTTCACATGGAAAATATATTTTTACATACATGTATTAGTGGGGTTGATAGTATAAATTTCAGATAAATAAATAAAGTGTAAATGGCAGTTAAGAACAGTCACACTGAACTGGACAGAGGGCTTCATGGTTAAGAACAATTGCTGCTCTTGCAGAGGACCTGGGTTTGGTTCCGAGCACCCACATGTGCTATGGATGATTGATTGATAAATAAAATGCTGATTGGCCAGTAGCCAGACAGATAGTATAGGCGGGACAAAGAGAGAGGAGAGGTCTGGGAAGTAGATGGCTGAGACAGAGAGACACTGCCAGCCGCCGCCATGAGAAGATGTTAAGATACCGGTAAGCCATGAGCCACATGGCAACTTATAGATTAATAGAAATGGGTTAATTTAAGACATAAGAACAGCTATCTAGAAGCCTGAGCCATTAGGCCAAACAGTTTAAATAATATAAGTGTCTGTGTGTTTATTTTGTAAGTGGGCTGCGGGACTATGAGGGCTTGGAGGGACCCAGAGAGAAACTCTCCAGCTATACACACAGTGGTTCATAATTGTCTGTAAGTCCAGGGGATCTGATGCCCTAGGCAAAACACACACACACACATACACACACACACACACACACACACACACACACACACATACACACACACACACACACACACACACACACATAGACTCACTCATGCACACACAAATAAATCTAAAAAATTTTTAAAGAACAGTGGTATTGCTATGACCTTTAAAATAAATTAAACTTTATTTCATTTTGAAAGTTCTATTTAAAGTCTCTAATATCTTCTGACTAAAATGTCTGAGTTAATCTATTTTCTTCACTAAGATATATGTTCTGTCCTTTTGAAGCTTTTGCAACAAAACAAAACTATGTTTTTTATATATCATAATTCTTTGGAGCATTTACAAAACTAATCCATCTTGAGACAAAATGGAAACATAACTAAGCACTAGATATGGTTTGACTGGAACAATTACATTTACAGTAATTACAATATGTAATTGCTGAAATTATACATTGAGGGAGGCAACCATTTATTTACAAACATTATAAACACAAGAAAAACACTGACAGTTCATAACACTTAAATTCAACTGTGTGTGATACAAGGTGTCTTACAAAGCAAATATAGAATGAATTCCCTTACGACTTCTGGCGTCTGGGTAAGTCTTTTTCCTATTTGTGCTACTTCTAATTTATTCTTTCAATACACGAATCTGAGCCAGAGGAGTGACTTTAAAAACTCTATGACAATCTGCAGTTTTTGAGATGAAGTCGATGTCTGTGAAATCCTGTCAGATCTTCACAGGGGACTGGCTCCTGCCAGCTTCTCTCTCTCCTTAAGGAAGGCAAACAGATGCCTCCTTCATCACCATGTGACCTTCATCCCATACTGCTCCTCAGGGGTGCCCTTAACCAGAACAAGCCCAGGCTCTGGGCTATTGGGAGTTCTAGGGCCTAGATGCAGCCTAGAAGACTGTTTTCCCTCTGATTTGGAGAGGTGTGAGAGCCAACATTACATTTTAAGTTTTAATGACTATGCCTAAGAGATCCATGAAACAAAAATGCCTCCGATCTGCAAGCCCCTTGAGCAAGAACAGATAGTTCCTGAAATGCTGGAGGCTCTTGTTTCTGGGAGATAACAAGCCACATTTTCACTCTCCTAAACAAATGTGTTTCACTCATCTGCACGGGATGTGTTTGATCACTGTCAGGGTCCATGAATCACCCCACAAAAGACGACTGCTCAGGTATGCAAATGCAAAAGCAAGTGTGTTTATTTCTCGAGAGAAAAATTCCTGCATGCAGGGGTCAGCCACACAACAAAATGGTGGTGACTCCAAGAGAAGCTGTCAGAATCCTTTTAAGCACAGCGGGGGGGGGGGGGGGGGGCGGGATTCCAGGGACAATTAGGTCATCTCCAACAAAGCTGATTGGCTAAACAAGCAACGGTTACATTAGTTTAAACTTGATGGGCTGTGGCATCTTTAGACATGTCAGGAGATGCCCAGAGACGTATCAAAAAGAAAGGGGGGGTGGAGGTAAGCAGGGTCTGCCCTTTTCTGGTTGGCCGGCTCCAGCCTGCCAGCATTGAGCAGGCTGCTGAGCTTGGGAGCCAGCCTGGGAGGAGACCAAATGGAGAAGTAGCAGAACGGAAGTGCAGAGCTGGGTGCTGTGCCAAAGACCTGCGCTGAGGCAAGCCAGAGCGGCCAGCTGGGGTTAGGCCCCTAGCTCTGCGCCCACACTCACCTAGGGTATCCTGCCTCCACGCTACCACCAGCAGCCATTGTAATCACATGTGGGCAGGAGGTTCACAGACAGGAAATATGTCAGGATCTACGCTTGCTCCTAATTGGATGTTGGCTGGAGATACGTCAAGATGTATGCTTGCTCCTGATTGAACCTGATAGGAAATACTTAAGCAGCTGCAAAACTTGAATTGGGGCCATTTTTTTCTGGGAAACCAGAGACGAACCTGGCCAGAGCCCAGCCACTTGGCCAGTGTTTAATTAAAGCTTGCTTCAGATTTGGCATTAAACTGTGGTGGTGATCTTGTTCTCAACTGGTAGATTTAACAATGAGATCTTCTCGCGCAGATGACCCTGGAATCTGGCTATCAGGGGCCGAGAACACATGAGGTGAACTTTGAAGTGTGCATGCACTGACAGTTCCCCCACAGCTCCGGGACCTGAGCAGTAACTAAATTCTTCTGGGGAGGGTCCTTTTCTGAGTGACGGAGGTGCCTCTTTATTTAAGGATATCACCACTGCCTCTGACCTGGAAGACTATGGACTCTCAAAGGCTAGCCATGGAAACTTGCAAGGAGATTTTCTAGGTAAGGGTCTTGCCTGGTCTCAATGATGATGTTTCCGGCATCCTGGAAACCAGCTTTGTGCTGCTTCATCAAACCGAGGTGATAACCCGGAAGTGGTCGTGCCCCAGCAATGGGCTTGCAGAGCATCTGTAGAGTGTGGTTCGTGGGCGGCGGCAGAGATTCAAAACGGTGTCTGTGGCCCTCCAGTGGCTGTTGGTGAAATAATAGTAAGGCTTTTGGGGACTGTGCGGTCTCTTTGGGGGGGGGGGGGTGACCATAGGTAAATAAACAAGACGCAAGCTGCATTTCTGGCCTGGGTCAGGCTCCTGTTGCACACTCTGCCTGGAGAGAAGAAACAAAAGATTTCCAAAGAACAGTCCTTCGTGTTGGGGAGCTTGAAGGAAGCTTGTGTCCCGATCACATCATCAGAAAGCAGGAAGAGGCTGAAGTCAGAAATTTTTAAAAACGGGGTATGACTAGTCAGTCAGTGGTGGCGCAGGCCTTTAATCCCAGCACTCAGGAGGCAGAGGCAGGCGGATCTCTGAGTGTTCAAGGACTGGTCTACAAAGTGAGTTCCAGGACAGCCAGGGCTGGTACACAGAGAAACCTTGTCTAAAAAAAAAAAAAAAAAAAAAAAACCTTAAAGCAGAAAGAAAGGAAGGAGATTTTCCTGGGGACATACACAAACACAAACTGTGCCCTGGGATCCCACAAATGCTTCCCTCTCTCCTGGAATTTACGTGTGAGAGAAGGAAAGACTTGAGAAAATCCTGTATCACAAGCTGTAATGAACCGGTGAGCACTAGGGGCCTCCGCATTGGGTTAGGGCTTACCCCTGGCCCCGACAGTTTATAGGCAGACTTTTATTCTAAGGTTTTTATTGTTAATTACTATAGACGGTGACAAAAATAAATGAAGACACTGTAAAAGATTAAGAAACCTTACCTGAGTCTTAAAAACACGGCCCACCCAGGACTCCAGTTCCTGACTTTTTTTCCCCTCGAGTCATAATGAAGTCACAGTGTTTACTTTGAATTGAAAACAATAATTATGAAGAAAAATAATCCATTTCAAGGGTGTCTTCAGCGTGATGGGACTGCACAAAAAAAACGTAAGCCTCTGTCCAGCCGGCGTGGAGCACATGAAGGGGCATCAGCCGTGTTGTCTCGGGACTCAGTCTGGTCTTTTAACCACCGCTTCCGGCTCCATGAAGCCTGTTCAGCAGGGACCGCTACTGATCATAAAGACACAGGGGTCGACTCTGACCAGGTCTTCTCATTCTCCCTGCAGCTCCTCAATAGTTGGGAAGTGACTAAGGAAAAGTGGAAGGGGTTAGGTGGTGGCACCATCAGAATTAATGGTAAGGAGCAGTATGGGAAGGAAGGAGAGCTGAGGTCGCCACTAAGTTCCTGTCGCTTCACTAAAAGAAAAAAGAATTCCCGAGGATCAGCAGCGAGAGTGGCCAGCTCAGAGCAAGCAAAGGCAGCAGGCCACAAACTTGGTGTTAGGCCTCTTCTAAGTGAGGAGACTGAGATGCAGAGGTTAAGAGAAATGCTCATGGGCGTAGCAGTGGTACAGTGCTTCTCTGGTATGAATGAGACCCTGGGTTCTTTCCTAGCACTGTTTGGTGGAGTGTGATGGGGGGGGCGGGGAGGAAGGAAGGAAAGAAGGGAGAGAGGGAGAGAAGGAGAGAGGGGGAGGGGAGAGAGAGGGGGAGGGAGGGAGAGAGGAGGGAAAGAGGGAGGGAGGAGAGAGAGAGAGAGAGACAGAGAGAGAGAGAGAGAGAGAGAGAGAGAGAGAGAGAGAGAGAGAGAGAGAGAGAGAGAGAGGATGGAAGGAGGATACCCAAGCTTACCCAGCTGTAAACTACAAATCATTCCCTGCATTCAGATCAGTTTGACTCAAACCTAACTCCCAGCCTCTCCCGCAGAACACCCCCTTCCAAAGCCTGGGGTCTTAGTCCCTGAGGTGCTTGCTAGCATACAGATCACTGCCTTACCCCAAAACATCAGAATCCGTCTCTCATAAAGGAAAATCAAGTCCCACTGGGGACAGCACATTCAGGTCAGCAATCTGATTTTAATAAAGAGGCTGGGTTAGCCCTTCAGAGAGGGCCCTGTCTCTAAAACCTTGTGTCCCCCTTGCGTTCAGAAGGTGCAGACTACGCACAGACTGAAGCAGAGACGGTGCCTGTGGGTTTATCGCCATCACCTGGTGAACTCCATGTGACTGCCGTGTGTGAATTATTCTCCTGAAATATGTGATCACCGCATTATAAAACTCTAATTGTTTTTTCCTATCCTGCATGAACTGCCTGGAAGATGAGATGCAAATTAACGCATAATATGATGATAGCTGCTCTCATCCTATTCAAAAGTATTTTTCTTTTCCAACAGACTCAGCTAAGTGACCCTTATTTTGTTTAATTTACAATATCCTATTCCAGCCCCCAGAACCAGGAAAGACCATGAATAGCCAAAGCAAATCTTTGGAAGTAAGAATGTAGCTGGAAGGTATCACAATACCCAAATTCAAGTTAAACTAGGGGAATAGAGTGATGAAAAAACAACAACAGCCTGGTGCTGGCATAAAAACAGACAACCAGACAGATGGAGCAGAACAGAGGACCCAGAAATAAACCAGCAAAGCTATGGTCATTGTGCTGGCTAGTTTCATGTCAACCTGACACAAATCAGAGTCGTTTGGGAAGAGGGAACTTCGGTTGAGAAAACACCCACACCAGACTGGCCTCTGAGCAAGCCTGTGGTGCGTTTTCTTGACTGATGGTCCATCTTGATTGGTGGTTGATGGGGTAGGGCCAGCTCACTGTGGGCAGTGTCACCCATGGGCTGGTGCTCCTTGGAGCTATCATAAAGCAGGCTGAGCAAGTCGTAGGGAACAGTAAGCGACACTCTCCTATAGCCTCTACATCATCTCCTGTCTTGTTCCAGTTACTGCCCTGACTTCCCGCAGTGATGGACTCAAAAAGAATCTACAAACTGAAATAAACCCTTTCCTCCCCAAGTTGCTCTTGGTCATGGTGTATTAGCACAACGATAGAAACCTAACTAAGGCACCCATCTAATTTTTGACAAAAGCACTGGGGAGTGGGGGAGGTATTGGGGGGGGGATGATTGCCTATTCAACAAATGGTACTGGTAAAACTGGCTATCCACCAACAGAAGAATAAAATTAGATTCATATCTTTCACTTTGTGTGAAAATGAATTCAAAAGACATCAAAGCCCTTAATTTAAAACATGAAATGCTGAAGCTCCTAAACAAAAGCCTATGAAATAGACTTCGAGACACTGGGGTCAGCAAAAGCTTTCTGAATAGAAAGACCTTCAGTAGCTCAGGAACCAGCCCCAAGGATGGGATGACATGAAATCAAGGTTTCTGCATGCAAAGAAAAATATCAGGAAAGCACACAGACAGCCCACAGAACAGGAGGAAATCTTTGCCAACTACATTTCAGATGATTCAGAATTTATAAATAAAAAAACTCAGAAATTAAATGCAAAGGGAATAAAACTGTCAATCAACAAGTTGGCTAATTAATTGAACAGATAGTTTTTCAAAAGGAGAAATACAAATGGCCAATAACTACTTTTTAAATGTGCTCAACATCTCTAATCATCAGGTAATCACAAATTAAAACTACTTTGAGACACCTCTTTACTGCAGTCAAAATGACTATCATAAAGAAATCTGACAACTAATGCTGGAAAGGGTATGGGGAAAGCAGAAACATCTTTCACTGCTGGTGGGAGTGCAAATTAATCAACACAGCCATTATGGAAATCAGTTCAGTGGTTCGCCAAAAAATTAAAAATATAACTATCTAAGACCAGCAATTCTATTCCTGGGCACATACCCAGAGAACTCCACACCTCATCACAGTGATTTGCACAGGCATGTTGACTGCTGCTCTCTTCACCAGAGCAAGGAAATGGAATCAACTAGATATCCATCAACAGGTGAATGAATAATGAAAATTTGGTACATAAAATGGAATATATTTAACTCTAAAAAAAACTGAAATCATGAAATTTACAGGAAAATTGATGGAGTTAGAACATATATTATTAAGCAAGTTCACCCAAACTCAGAAATAAAAAGAACAACATGTTCTCCCTTCAATGAGGACTGTACTTTATAATATAAACTGTATATGTGTAAACAGCTGTTAAGCGTGGATATTAAAGGTACATGGGTATAAAGGTACATGACTTGGTACCTTTTCTCAGTTCTGCCGTCACATCTTGCTTCCTCTGTGTCTGGCTGGTGACTCCTGACGCAGCCCTTTCTTCTACCCAGAATTCTCCTCTTACCTGGCCTATACTTCTTGCCTGGCTACTAGCCAATCAGTGTTTTATTTATCACCCAATCAGAGCAACACATATTCACAGCATACAGAGCAACATTCCATAGCAGGTAAGAGTACTTGTTGTGCAAGCATAAGAACCCGAGTCTAAATCCCCTGGAATTCACACAAAAATCCACGAGTGGTTATACATGCCTATAAAACCCAGAGTGGTGGGGCCAGACAGGAGAAGCAATTGCTGGAGTCTACTAGCTCCAGGTTCAGGGAATGTCCTTGTCTCGAGGGAATAAGATGCAGTGTGACAGAACAGGACTCCTGATGTCCTTCTTTACTCTCTGTGTGCATGCATGGGTGTGCACACATGCACACATGCACACTCATATACCACTCACCTATACCTCATACGTACGCAATAACAATAATGGAATGACAAAGTACAGACCTTGTGTTTCTAACAAGTATTTTTAACTGGGGGGGGGGACGGTGAAAATATAGAGGGTATGAAAACATTCTGTACCCCCTTATCTTCTTCTACACCCTTAGTAACCCCCTTCTGCTTTCATATTTTCTGAGTTCTCTTAGATTTGTTTATTTAATTTGTGTGAGTGTTTTGCCCATTTGTATGTATGTGCACCGTGTATATGTCTAGTGCTGGAGACCAGAAGAAGGCATCTGATCCCCTGGAACTGGAATTACAGGTGGTTGTGAGCCACCATGTGGGTGCTGGGAACTGAACCTGGGGCCTCTTCAAGACCAGCAAGTGCTCCTAACCACTGAGACACCTCTTCAGCCTCTCACATCTTTTCTTTTTTTCTTTTTCTTTTTGGTTAAATCTAGATTTTGCGTATGAAAGAAAGCATGAGATGTTTGTCTTTCTGGATCTGGCTTATCTTTAACACGACTATCTCCAGCTCCATATGCTTTCCCGTCATTAACATAATACTGTTCTTTACAGCTGCATAAAACTCTGGTGTGCACACATTTTCTTTAACCATCCATCTGCTGACAGACATCCAAGGTCACTCCATCACTGGCTGTCATGAGGAAGTGCTGCAGTCAACATGGACATGTAGCTGCCTCTTCAATACGCTTCCTAAGATTCCTTCCAGCAAATACTCAGAATTGGTAAAGTGAATCATTAGGTCTGTCTTTAGTCTAAGGAACCTCCATGGTGATATTCACATGGCTTCACCAGCTCACAGTTCTACCAATAGTGTAAAAGAGTTTTTTTTTTCCCCCTGCACTCTTTGTTGGGCTTTGTTTTCTTGAGGACAGCCATTCTATCCAAAGTGTGATGCAATCTCAAAGTCATTTTGAAGGGCTAAGGATGTTGAACTTTTTTTTTCATTTTTTTTTCATATATTTTCAGAGACATTTGAAAAGTTCAATTGCCCATTTGTTAATTGGATTATTTGTTCTTTGGGCATTTAATTTTTTAGTTCTTTATATATGTGGCTATTAATCCCATGTCTGATGAATAGTTGACAAGGACATTTGCCCATTCTGTGGGCTGTCTCTTCATGCTGGGAATTATTTATTTCACTGTATGGAAGCTTTTGATATGACATAATTCCATTTGTCAGTCCCAAGTCAGAAAAGCAAATCTGTAACAGCCTTAAAAAATACTCTCATAATAACCTCTCCATACTTTTTCATAATTGAAATCTGTAAATATTTCCTAGCCTAAAACAAAATTTTAGTCTTTTTGTACTTACTTCTCACTAATTTATTTTTGTCATATTTCCCCAGAATTCCCTGTGCTTGTGATTAATTTCTTGATTTTTTGTCTTGATTTTTACTGGTGATATTCAAATGTCCACAAGCATATTTTTATATAACCTTTCACCTTGGGCTTTCTGCAAATGATAAAGGTTACATGGGTCAGATAGTAGGGGAGAGGTTCAGAGCCCTCGCTGCTGAAGAGTGAGCATTTCCAGCCTATTCTTCTGTATGGTGGTTAGCCAAGAAGGTCAAACAGAAAATGAGTCACAGTTGAGAGTTTGTTGCTAACAGGCATGTAGGAGGCACACGGTCTTGCTCATTATTCTGTTTTGGATTCAATATTAACATGTCTTGGATCATAATGCTTCCTTTATTGTTTCCACCATTAGCGTGGTGCACCCAACGGGAACACAGGCCCACCACTAAAGAGCTATCCACAGGAGAAACAAGGCAGGGTACCAGGAGCCAAGGTAAAACAATTAGAGGGGAAGGGAGATGCTTGGCTCCTGACCTAAATTGAATTGCTTTTAAGAGACAGAAACAGATTTTTAATTATGTAATCTCTTTGGTTCTCATTTCCTTTAAATTGTAAAGGTCAAATTCCCCTTGCAAATGCTAAGGGCCGGAGCTGATATTTATTGTCTGTGCTGACGGCGTTGACTAAAACCAGAAGTGCCCCCATGCAGCCAGATGCAGCAAAGCTTGTTTTGTTGTTATTCATTCCTTTTTGTTACCATCCCAAGTGCTATTGGAATCATTAATAACGGCTGTCTCTTTTTCCTTCTGCATCTCATTTCTCTTTTCAGACACTATTCTAGGGTTGGGAATGTGGAAGTGTGTTTGCCGAGCATGTGTGCAGTTCTGGGTTCAAGCCACAACACACACACACACACACACACACACACACACACACACACACACACACACAAAATTAATTAATAAAACAAAATGCTATTCTAAGAGGAAACAGTCTGCCTTTTCTAAGGAAAGGAATTATTTAAAGTCATGAAGGTTTGCGATAAGCCGAAATCTAGATAGCTTCTACTTTTGCAAGACTTCACTTTGCCTACAGAAGCTGCCCTTCGCGGGCTAGTAAGATGACTCAGCGGGCAAAGACACTTGACACCCAATCTGATGACCTGAGTATAATCCTCAGGATCTACCTGGTGGATAAAGAGAGCGAACTCCCACAGGTTGCCATCCGACCTCCACGCATGGGGTATGACGTGTGCACATGCGTGCATCCGTGCACAAATAAGTAAATTTAAAAAGTTTAAAGCTACTCTCCTCTCACTCACATCTCATTACATTTCCATTTCAATAAAGGAAGAGGATTTTCTTCTCACACCTGCGTTTCAACCCTTTATTTCTCTCCCCTCTGCCCGCACCTTATCTCCCCCCTCCATCCTTGGAGGGCAGCAGAGATAACTTCTTCAGCAGCAGCCTCCCTCTTTCCATTAGCTCCCCTGTCTTGCTGTTCTGCATGTTGGAGCTGAAGCTCACATCACTTCATCTTTCCTTGCCAAGAAAGCTCGCAAGTGGGCTGCGTTTGTTCATACAACCAAATGTGAAAGGTATGAAGGTGCAGGTGTGCCCGGAGCTTGGATCCCCATCGTCAGACTCTCTTCCTCCTCTATTTCTTGATTCTGTTTTCCTTGCAGTTTCTTTTTCATTTGGGCTCCTCCAAAATGACTTGTAACCAGCACTTAGAGAACCCAAGAAAAAGGGGGTGCCATTCCTGCGGAAGATATGAAGACATTTCCCTCTGTAGTAGACGAGCCTGAAACATCAGACAGCCTCATCCTTGTCTTGACTTTGCCAAATACTTTTCCTCTTTTCCTTTGCCATGTACATTTCTTTCGCTGCTGCCCTAACCTCTGCCTAGTAAATGAGATGCCATATGGGGAATGAGGATTGACTAGGAAAACTAAAGCACAGCTATATGGAGAGAATATCAATCATCTGGGGTGGGGGGTTATTGCAGTCTGGGTGACCTTGGAGGCACATGGTTAACTGCCTCCCTCTTAGCGGCATCTACCAGTCTTACAAGTGTTGAGCTCATTCACTGCTTATCACTAGTTTTCCTCTGAGGTAAAAACATTCCATCTTAGAAGAAGGCTCCTTAAGATACCTGGTGTACTAGCCGGGTAGTGGTGGCGCACGCCTTTAATCCCAGCACTCGGGAGGCAGAGCCAGGCAGATCTCTGTGAGTTCGAAGCCAGCCTGGGCTACCAAGTGAGCTCCAGGAAAGGCGCAAAGCTACACAGAGAAACCCTGTCTTGAAAAAAAAAAAAAAAAAAAAGATACCTGGTGTACTAAACAAGAGTGAAACATTCCATCTTGCAGGGAAGTTTGTTGAAACCAGGGAAGTAAACAACTCAATCACTCTAGGAAGTTCCTGAAACTGAACAGATTCACTAGGCCTTTCCCTCCCCAATCATATATGAGCACTAGGGACTTCTAAGAGACACTCTCAGACATGCTGAGCTGACTATAAGAGGCTCAGACCAGATGAGCTACCTAGAAAAGACAGACCAGCCAAACTGCCTGTAAGAGGGGCTCTCTAACCTGTCAAACTGGCTACAAGTTATGTCATCAGCTCCAGATTCCAGCTTTCCATTTTTCCATGCTGGGCTGGGCTTTTGGCGATAAAGTTATCTTGAGTCATTTCCACTCGCAATAGAACTCATCGGTTCACCAAGTTGGACTTTAGAAGTAAGTGACACCTTACTTTGGTTTGTCATTGGTTCCATATCTAAGGTGAGTAGATGCTTCTTCACATCTTCTGAGAAACAATGCCACACAGCCATCACCAACATCCCTGGCCTTTCTTAAGCAATGTGGTGCCTATAGCAGTATTCTCTTAGCTGTGCTTTAGAGCTTGAGTAAAATCCGTAGCCTGAACTTTTTCTTAACCATACCTGTACATTCTCAGTATCTCCAACTAGGATGTAACAACTAGACATCAATTTCACTCCCTTGTATGATCTCCCCATTATCGATGTCTGCCCCGACAGAAATCACTGTGAGAGTCGATCAGTAGCCCCAGTGGATGATAACTCCCAATATCTGCACACTGTGCTTTCATCCCATGTACTTGACAGGTCACTGTAGGGCCAGCTTCAGTCACAGGATGCAGTAGAAGTGATACTGTGCCTGCCAGTTTCAGGTCTTGGGGAAATCTGGAACTTCTGCATTTGAGCCCATGGGGATTCTGAAGTAGTACAAAAGAGTCCCAGTGTCCAAATTTTGTCTAATCTCTAGGTGACCCAAAAGTCAAATGAGCAACAGCAGTGGCCACAGGCAAAACTACACAGCTGTCTAGCTCTATCGATACTGAAAAACTCTAAGAAAATAAAGCTTTTTTTTCCTTTAAGCCACTAAATTTGGGGGTTTGCTGTACAGCAGAAAACAAGTGCCAGCAAGTGCAGTGACTGATGAAGGACAAACAGTGTTAAGGTGTAAAATTGGTCTTCAAAACAAGTCTTTGTGCTGACAATTCCCATGCCTTCACAGACGCTTGCAGGCAGCAAGGTGTAACCACTATCTCCAGCTTCCCCACACAGTACCCTCAGTTCAATGGTACTGCTTTCAAGTGCATGGCAGTGGTTATACATACCTCGAATTCCAAATTTGGGAGGTGGAAGATGGAAGATTGGAGATTTAGTTCCAGATCATCTTCGGCTACACAGTGAATTCTAGGTTGGGCTACGTGAGATACTGTCTTTTTAGAAGAAAGATAGACTGATTAATGGAATGCGTGGTCACATCCTAACATACCCAACGGGCTCAGCAAATGAGTATGCATTTTGATTAGATCCTCAACTAATTCTAATACAAAGCCAAGTTTGAAGCCACTATGCTAGTACATTTGAAAATACACCAAACTCAAGTAAACTATTGGTATTTACTTCTTGGAGCATGTATTATACTGATGGCATGTGAACAATGATGTGGCTTTTAATTACATGGGTTGTTTACCCTTGACATCTTCAATTCACTGGATGTCATCAGCCATACTCTCTAATGCTGACTTGTTTAATAATGTAATACCTGAAAGCATGAGTTCTTAAAAAAAAATCACAGTAATCATCCTAAAACTGGAACCACTATTCCATAAAATGACAAAGGAGATTTAGGTTTGGTTCTTTGAACAGAAGCTAATGTATCTTTACTATCATGTTTCCAGCTATTGTAAGTCATGTATATAACAAAGATATTGCAGTAATCATTATACCACCTAAACAGTGGTATATACTATTTAGCCTAAGTGCACAGCAAGCTATATGATCTAGGTTTGTGCAAGCATTCTTTGATGTTTCTGCAACTACGGAGTCACATAACAATGCATTTTACAGAACACAGTTCCAGCGCTAAGCAACATACCACGGTAGCTCAGTAAATACACTTTAAGCCTGTTTTAAAATATATACTTGCCTTCATGTTTCTCTCTTTATTAACTAAATACTGTAACATCAAAATCAAATTTATTTCTGGTTAAAATCCTCCAAAAGAGCTACCTCTATATTCGCATGAAAGTGCCTATGAAGAATATGGGACAAGGGACCATTGAGATGGCTCACTGGCTAAAGGCACTTGACACCAGCCCTAATGACCTGAATTCATCCCTTGATACCCAAAACCCACATGGTTAAAGGGGTAGAATCAACTCCTGCAAGCTGACCTCCACTTGTGCACTGTGGCCTGTGTGTGAGCACACACAAATAAATAAAAATAAATAAATGTAAATTGTGTGTGTGTGACCAATCTGGCCACATACAACTGAGTGATGAATAACTTCCTGGCAGAGCCCCACAAATTAATGAGATAAAGACAAGCTTGAATATTGGGAAAACAGTTTAACAAAGCAATACCAAAAATATGACTGATGTATTTCTTTTCATCTTCCACAGTGATCTGAATCTTAAAACCCAGATTTTGCTAATAAAAACTGGGTGAGTGAAAAACAGTAAGATATTAGAAATTGAAAAGTAAACCAGTCCTCTCAAGTAAAGAAATCAAAGACATGGCTTTACTCCTCAACAATTAGAGAAATGTAAGTGAAGGGATGCTTTGGAAAACAAAATCTTAGAAGAAGACATATTAGAACAAAGTGTGGGGTGGGGGCGGGGAAAACTGCAATAATGAAACCCATTGCATTGCATGGTTACTTTAAAAATTAATTTTAAAAACATGAACTATGAGCTAGGAGGGGCAGGCCTGTAATCCCAGCACTCTATAGGCTGATTTGAGAGGGTGAAGAATTAAGGGTCACTCTCTGGATGACAGCAAGCTGGGGGTCATCATGAGCGACATGAGACTGGTCAAAAAATAAGAAAACACCAGCAACAAAACTTTGAAGCTGAGAGAAGAGGGAGGGGGGAGAGAGAGGGAGGGAGAGAGAGAGAGAGAGAGAGAGAGAGAGAGAGAGAGAAGATGAAAGCAAAAGAAAATAAGATCTGTATTTCAAAACAATGGAAGTGTAAAAACATAAAAACAAAACATGAAACAAGATGAGAGAGACTAGACATGCAGAAGTCAACAGGCTTCAGAATGAACACAAAGCTGCTATTTTCAAGAGACCCACAGAATATAAAGTGACGTGGATGAGATAAAGGGAAACTAAAAGGAAAAACACAGGGAGGACAGGGATGAAGAAGCCGTGATGGAATTACAAGTACCACACGCAAGACGTTTAATGCCAAGGCATTGCATAAGGCAAAGAGGAGCACTGTGCAGTATTAATAAACATGTTCCTTGGAGCCACATTAATAGTCATAAATGTAAATGCTGGACAGAATTGCTCTGAAATACTTACTAGAAGTGATTTTAAATGCCAGCATACATTTTCAGTAAGTCCGCACTAATAAGAGGCTGGCACAGCCTCCATTTTGACAAACCAAGCAGGCAAAACATACACCAGAACAATGCTGTAAAAATGGCTAATAAGACCAATTAATGGTAATTACCTGATGCAAATCACATTATGCACCGCACAAACAAAAAGTTACCTCTCAAAATCTTCTAACCTTTTATGTAGAAAAACAAGTAAAACTATCATTAGAATCTATTCAGAGACAGCAAAAATGAACACATGAATTATAAAAGAGTATGATATCAATGAGGCTCTGAGAGAAACTATCAATAAACTCTTTAAATAGTAACAATAAGGTGTCAAAATTAGCTGAACAATAAAGCAAGTTAAGGGTAAGCATGAGAAAAAACTAATGAAAGAACAGTAAGAAAACTGAGAAGATTAGAGTTGACGATCCCCAAAAGATGGCTTTCTGAAAGAACCAATAACATGACAAATTTTTGTTTCTTGATAATCTCATACATGTATACAATGCTTTTAGAACATATCCACCCCCCACTACTTCCTCCACCTCCTCTGGACTGCCACACATACATTTCCCTCTCAACTTCAACTTTGTGTCCTTTTATTTTTTTTAATAATCCATTGAATACAATTAATGCTGCCTATATGCTATGGGTTTAGGGCCATCTACTAGAGTTTGGCCACCTACCATGGGCCAAATAAAACTGACTCTAAAGAAAATCAGTCTCTCTCTCTCTCTCTCTCTCTCTCTCTCTCTTTCTCTCTCTCTCTCTCTCTCTCTCTCTCCCAGTTCCTCTGGTAGGGTTGGAACCTCAGGAGTTCCTTCCTGATCTGTGCTGAGATGCTGACTGGCTTGACTTTGTGCAGGTCTTGTACAGGATGTCACAGATGCTGTGAGATCATGTGTGAAACACCCTGTCACGTCCATGAGACACCACTTTGCAACATCCCTCTCTGACCACTGGCTCTTATGATCATACCAGCCCCTCCTCCAGGACATTCCCTGGAGCCTATAGAGTTGGGGCAAGAGGGAGCTATACTGTTGTTCCATTTAGGACCTAAAAACTCCACAGTTACTGTATTTCTGTGCTCTGACCAATTGTGAGTCTCTGTCTTAACTAAATTCAACTATAAAAAAGAAGCTTCTTCAATGAAGAATGAGAACCGCATTATCTATAGGTATAGGGTAAATACTTAGAAGGCAATTTGATGCTACTTCCATTTAGCAAAATGGTAGTAGCAGGTTCTCCCCCATGACCTCTATAGCCACAGATTCTTGGCCAGGCTCACAGTGCTAAGCATGAGTGCCCTCTTGTGGAGTGGGCCTTAATCTACTTAGGAAGCTGTTGGTTACTCCCATACCATTCATTCCACTATTACGCTCTTGCGTATCTTGCTAGGCTACTTAGTGTAGCTCACAGGGGCCACCACTGGGTAAGACTAATGAAAGCTATTCTCCCCTAGCAGCTTGTATAGCACCTGTCAGCACGATGAAAATAAAGCAAAAGAAAGAACTAAATAGTAAAAATCTAAATAATTGACAGAATTTTAACACACACACACACACACACACAATGAGGGAAGGAAAAAATTGGGTAGGATGAATTGTGCTTGCAAGTCAAATGCTAGGGGAATGGAGACCAATGTATTTTTGGCACTCATGGGCCAGCTATCCTAGCCTAGATGGCATATTCCAGGCCAATAAAAGAACCCCCCCTCAAAAAAAAAAGAATTAAAACATGTAAAAGGTCTTTACAAAAAAAGATATAATACCCTCCCATACACATCTCCAGTTACTCTGCAAAATTCTAGCTACTACTGCCTGGATATAGTTGAATGCATTAAGCTTGTCCCAAGGAAACTGCTTTGAATTTGAGAAGAGACAAGATAAGAGATTAAGGAATTCAAAGTTGTTCTCCAAAAACAGCAAACAGGAAGTGCAAAAGATGTCTGCCTAAGAGGTGGGTGGGGACAGGTGGTTCTCTATGACTTCTCCTATTCTTTCTATTCTGGCACACTGCAATCTCTGTTCACCAGGGGCAGAGGGGCAGAGAATGAAGGGCTTCCTGGCTGTTTATCCCCAAACCCATTAAAAGCTGAAAACAGTTCAAACTCGACAAGTTGACATGGATCACTGGGCTAACTCTAGGGCTGTGCCTTCACGCATACTGCAGAATCTAGGAGTTCTCATTTGTGCCTACTCGGGGGGCTTCATGAAAAGGCATGGCCATCATCTTTCACAGAGCAATATCTACAGCACTATTTGTTTTTAATTGACTCATTCCACTTATTCAACAAAAGAATTGCCAGACTTTTAAATGATAAACACTGTAGTAAACCCTAAAAAATTCCAGACTTAGGGGTAAGAATGCTCTTAATGGAACTCCCACAGAACATGTGTGTTTTCATGGGGAAGACAGACACAATGCGAAAACAGATAGGTCATAATATTGGTTCTGTATGTGGGGAGCTATGAAAGCAGGCCATGAAGGTCAAGGAAATGTCACTGAGACGGCATCTCTAAGAATAAGTGGGGGGCGGGGGCAAGTAAGACAGCTCAGAAGGTAAAGGCATTTGCCACCAAGCCTGGTGACCTGAGTTCAACCTGAGTTTGAACCTGGAAACCTACATGCTATAAGGAAAGAACCAACTCTCAAAACTTGTCTTCTGATCTCTGCATGTGTACACACCTATACAGAGAGACACACAATATAACAAAATAAACAAATAAGATGTAAAAACAGCAAATACTATTAAGAATGAGTGTGTCGACATTTAGGCTCGGTGGCAGCTGGTGGAGACATTCAGGCCCGGCGGCAGTCCACAGAAGTAGACAGGCCACGCGGCGAAGACAGGCGGACGCAGATCAGCGACCTGCGGAGGTGGACGGGCCTGGTGGCAGCAGCCTATACAGAGAGACACACAATATAACAAAATAAACAAATAAGATGTAAAAACAGCAAATACTTTTAAGAATGAGTGTGTCGACATTTAGGCTCGGTGGCAGCTGGTGGAGACATTCAGGCCCGGCGGCAGTCCACAGAAGTAGACAGGCCACGCGGCGAAGACAGGCGGACGCAGATCAGCGACCTGCGGAGGTGGACGGGCCTGGTGGCAGCAGCCTACAGGGACATACAGGCCCAGCAACAACCAGCAGAGACATACAGGCCCGGTGGCAGCCCGCAGAGGTTGATGGGCCCGGCAGCAATGACAAACAGAGGTAGGTAGGCCTGCAGTGGCAGCCAGCAGAGACATACAGGCCCGGTTGCAGCCCACAGAGGCAGACAGACCCAGCAGCAGCTGACAGGGACATACAGGCCCGGCAGCGGAAACAAGTGGACGCAGGTGGGCCTGTGGCGGCAGGCCACAGGGGTGGACAGGCCCGGGGACAGAGAGGGGCGGACGCAGCTTGGAACGGGGACACCCCTAGCCCCAACACCTGGGGAAGAGGCTATCTCCGTGGGTCGGAACCAGGGCGAGTCTGGGCACTCTGTCTGGGGACAACCCAGGGCCCAACTGTTGATCCTGTGAAACCCAACAACTTGGAGGTGTTGATGAGACTACCCTGCTCAGCTGAAACCCATCTGGGAGAGGATTCAGATGCCTACAGTTTGAAGTCTGAAGAAACAAGATCAGCTGAGGAGTTGACAAATGAACAAAACGTGACCTGGGAACACAGAAGAAGGCACTACCCAGTCACCAAACCAGATCACCAGAATCATAAGTATATAATTCACCGACTGAAATCAGCTGTCCCTGAAGAAACAGCCCAATAGCACCAATTAAACCAAGACTAAAAATTAGAACAAGAGAGGCACTCTCAGACACAGACACCACCTGCACCGCACAGAGGAAAAGATGAGTAGACGCCAGCGCAAAAATACAGGCAACAACATAAAGACCTATATGGCAACATCAGAACCTAGTGATTCTACACCTGCAAGACCTAAACATACCATGACAGAAGAAATAGAAGAAATCAACCCTAAAAATGACTTTAAGAAGATGATAGAGGCCCTTAAAGAAGAAATAAAACATTCCCTCAATGAGGAAATAAAAACTTTCCTTAAAGAGGAAATGAAAAATTACCTTAAAGAGGAAATAAAAACTCTCCTTAAAGAGGAAATGAAAAACTCTCTTAAAGAGGAAATAAAAACTTCCCTTAAAGAGGAAATGAAAAACTCCCTTAAAGAAATGGAAGAAAAAACGAACAAAAAATGGGAAGAAATCAAATCAAGCCAAGAAAAAGCAATTAAACAGATGAAAGAAACATTCCAAGATCTGAAAAATGAATTTGAGACAATAAAGAAAACACATGCTGAGGGAATGCTGGAAATAGAAATCCTGACTAAACGAACAGGAACTACAGAAACAAGCATAACAAACCAATTGCAAGAGATGGAACAGAGAATCTCTGACACTGAAGACACGATAGAGAAAATAGATTCGTCAGTCAAAGAAAACACTAAAGACAAAAAAGTTGTAACACAAAATGTCCAGGAAATTTGGGACAACATGAAAAAACCAAACCTAAGAATAATAGGGATAGAAGAAAGAGAAGAATACCAACTCAAAGGCACAGAAAATATATTCAACAAAATCATAGAAGAAAACTTTTAACCTAAAGAAAGAAATACCTATGAAGATACAAGAAGCTTACAGAACACCGAATAGGCTGGATCCAAAAAAAAAGTCCCCTCGCCACATAATAATCAAAACACTAAACACACAGAACAAAGAAAACACAGAGCAAAGGAAAAAGACCAAGTAACATATAAAGGTAAACCCATCAGAATAACACCAGACTACTCAATAGAGACTATGAAAGCTAGAAGATCATGGACAAATCTCATGCAGACACTAAGAGACCACGGATGCCAACTCAGACTATTATACCCAGCAAAACTCTTAATCACCATAGGCGGAGTAAACAAAATATTCCAGGATAAAACCAGATTTAATCAATACCTGTCTACAAACCCAGCCCTACAAAAAGCACTAGAAGGGAAAATTCAACCCAAAGAAGCTAAACACATCCATGAAAAATCAAGCAATAGATAATCCCACACCAACATACACCACAGAAGGACAACACAACACAACCACAAAAAATAACAGGAATTAACGATCACTGGTCATTAATATCCATCAATATCAATAGTCTCAACTCACCTATAAAAAGACATAGGCTAACAGAATGGATAAGAAAACAGAACCCATCCATCTGCTGCATACAAGAAACACCTTAACTTCAGATAGACACTACCTCCGAGTAAAGGACTGGGAAAAGGCTTTCCAAGCAAATGGACCTAAGAAACAAGCTGGTGTAACTATCCTAATATCTAGAGAAAAAGGATGTTTCAAAAGAGAAGAAGTCTTGTGGCAATGCCTCAGTGGTCCAGGTAACTACCAGAACTCGGAAATCCGCGACAGAGACTAAGGCAGCAGAGATCTAGAGTGGAGTGCTGAGTTCTGGCAAACAGCTGCATCTTTCTTCCAGCTTCAGATTTTGACAGTTGATGAAAGATACGACAAGCATTAATGTGTGGGTGAAAAGCTTGGCGAAAGTCTGAGTGAAGTTTTAGTTAAAGTTGGTTGAACTTGGGATTGACTGGGAGGCCAAAGTTTTAAAAAGCAGAAGATTCTCTCAAGACACAAGTTGTGTGATAATAATGTGTTTTGTGTGTGTGAATGAGAATTTGTAAATGTTGAATTCTAGGCTTCGACAATCGTCAGTGCAGATCAAGCTGCAAGTATTTATGTTTTAAAACTTAAATTATAAAGCTAGTTACGTCTTTCTAACAACTAGTTTTAATGTTTATGAGCATATTTTATCTACATTACCTTTTCAGGATGTTGAGAAAGATGCATCACAAGCACAGACTGGAGGCTGGGGGCTAGATGGTTTTGAGGAAGAGGTCTTGGTGGACTCTTTCATAGAGCAAAGGGAAGCAATGCCTTCTGGGAAATGAGCTAAG
The DNA here is from genome assembly GCF_049852395.1 of Peromyscus maniculatus bairdii. NCBI lineage: Eukaryota > Metazoa > Chordata > Mammalia > Rodentia > Cricetidae > Peromyscus > Peromyscus maniculatus. The sequence continues at coordinate 11,748,378 of NC_134865.1, read as the reverse complement.
TTTTAATCTAGTCTTTAAGATTAGAAGTCAAAAACAAAAATATTAAGGAAAGGAAAACCTAATTGATCTTTGAAGTATTGTTATGTGGAATTGAGTGGGACTTTTGAGGCCTTTCTTCCAGAAAACAAGGACTTGGTTGTCAGGCCTATATTAGGCCTAAACCTTGGTGCCATGTAGTTGTACTTAAATCATTTCAATGGAAAGTGTCTTAGTGATTGGAACTTCTAGTGCAGTTTGGAGTTCTTCCATTTGAAAAATGTGATATTTGCATGGGATTGTTTGAATCTTGTTTTCTAGTCCCTCCCCATCACCACCCTCATAGTCTGAAGGTAGATTTTTCTCTTGATAAAGGAACGAAAAAAGTGAACATCTTGTTTGTAAATAGGTATCTAGTAACTAGTGGTAAACTTGAAATGGTAGAATTCTTTAAAGCCTAATTCTAGGTAGCCTTAAGAAAATGTATCTTAATTATTTTTGAACCTGTATTCACCTTGTTTTTTTCAAATATCTTAAGTTATATTTTCTTTTTCAGAGCTGCTTCTTATTTGTGGCTACTTTTTTTTTTAATTGAGGCATAATTCATAAAAGGGTATATTGTTTTGATGAGACTTGTTACAACTGTGGCTGGATGTCTTTCTTTAGTCTTCCAAGAAGGGCCATTTTACTTTTTTAGAGTTACTTTTTAAAGTCATGAGGTCAACAACTTGGACTTATTATGCATGTAAGTGCTAATGCAAATTAAAACCCAAGTTGACCTCCAGCAGCAGTTCATTCTATGTTGACAGTGAGAGAACACTTTGCCTGTTAGGATACTGTTACTCGTGGACTGAAATGCTGAAGAAACCCCTCCCCCTATTTTGTTTTTTGCAAAAATCAAGGTATATTCTTGGGTTTCCTGGTTGACCTCAACAGATAAACTGAGATGATAGTCTTAGTTCAGAAATTATCTGAATGTAGATTTACAGTCTACGTGTACAGCTGGTTAAGTGAGATCGCTTTCACAGTTCTGCATGTATCCCATCGGCTCCCCATTAGTCACTGAACTCTTAAAACTCGTATTGTAACATTATCACAATGTTTTGCGCCAATTTTATAAACTTTACAGTGCAATATGTGTTCCTTTTCTGAGGCAAACCAAAGGTATATTTCTCAAAGGTTCTGATGCTAACAGCAGCGTTGATGGAGGATTTTTTACACATTTGTAATAGATAGAAATAAAGCAGAAAAAAAGAAGAAAAAAAAGTGGTGGAGGAAAAGGTGAACACTGCAAGAATACTCAAAAGGGCTAAGAGTTGCAAACGCCAAGAATGGCTTTGCATAGTAAATGAAATAGAACAGCTCTGAACTATAGCTTACTTTTCCTGGTTTGGTCTGACAGAATGATTGAATGCTTTTGTACAAAAATCAGAGCCTTAAAAACAAGGATTTGGTGAGATTGTAAAATGGTGTGCCACTTTGGCAAAACAGTTTGGTGGTTGGTCAAAATGCAAAACATTGTTACTCTGTTACTCAACAATTCTACCCTTAGGAATATATCCTCAAACTACTGAAAATGTGCACCTATGAAACATGTACATGAAGGTTTACAGCAGTGTGTTGCTAATAGTAAAAAAGTTAAAACAACTCAAATAGCTATCAAATACTGGAGAGAAATAAAATGTGGCTTATTCATACAATAGAATATTATTAAGACATAAAAATGAATGAGAAACTGACAGATTAAATGACTTTGGTGAACCTTCATAATTTCATTTGTAGATCTTTCCATTTCTAATTTATAAATACATTTGGGGTTATAAATTATAAATGTACTGCCTCCTGTCAACATTGTATACTTCTATTTGATGATTTCTGTGTCAAACATTATATGGAAATGTTTCCAAGTATTTTCTGTATTAACTGTGAATGAATAGAACAAAATTAATTGCCTGTGATGGAAAAAAAAAAAAGAATGAGTGTGTCAATAGTGAAATAGTGGTATTTGTCTCTTGAGGTTAACCAACTGCTGTCCAGTTGGACTTAAGGCCTACTTCTGGGAAGTGGAAGGCTAAGTCAGGAGATGCTGCCAGCCGCCGCCACCGCCTCAGCCGCAGCCGCCACCACCATGAGAAGTAAGATGTAAAGTACCAGTAAGCTACAAGCCACGTGGCAACTGATAGATTAATAGAAATGGGTTAATTTAAGATATAAGAACTAGATAGCAAGAAGCCTGCCAATACAGTTTATAAGTAATATAAGTCTCTATGTGTTTACTTGGGCCCAGGCAGGACTGGAGAAAACTCCAGCTACACTCACTGACCAAGAAGGAGTTCATGCCTGCTACTGTATACCTAGCCAGTTACCCATAGCTGGAGAGATTATAAACTCAAGAAGAGAATGTACTTCTGCCAGTGTCCTAAACTACTATAATTTCTGTTTCCTAAATACCTGTCTTTATACTCATATATGTATAGCTCTCACCAGCTGACCTGAGCTCATGGGAGCTCACCGACTCTGGACCACCAGCTAGGGAACATGCATAGGACCGACCTAGGCCTTCTGCATGTGTGTGGCAGCTGTGTAGCATGGTCTGTTTGTGAGGCTCCTAGAAGTAGAATCAAGACCTGTCCCTGGCACTTGAGCTGACTTTTGGGAACCCATTCCCCCTGTTGGGTTGCCTCGCCCAGTCTTGATGCAGGGGGGAGGAGCTTGTTCCTGCCTCAACTGGATGTGCCATGCTTTGTTGACACCCATGGGAGGCCTGCCCCTTTCTGAATGGAGATGAAGGAGGAGTGGGGGGGGGGTAGAGGAGAGGCAGTGGAGGAGGGAACTGGAGGAGAGGAGAGGGGAGAAACTGCAATCGGAATGTAAAATAAATGAAAAACTTTAATTAATAAAAAAAGTATAACTCTCACACACACCTATCAAAGAAGTTTCTTTTTACAACATATGGAAACCATTGCAAAGACCCACAACTGGTCAAAATGCAGAGAATAAGTGATTGTGGGGTTCCCAGCCCCCCCCCCATACATCTGTAAAATAACCCATACACCTAAAGTTCAAGAAAAATCACAGAAGCGAGGGAGAAAAGATTGTGAGAGCCCGAGGTTCAAGACACCTGTGGATAGACAGCGCCCTCTAGACACGACAGAGAAAATACAGAAGCTGCCAGAAAATCTAAAATCAGCACAACAGATTTGGTCGCAGTGAACAGTTACAGACCGTGGACACAGGGACAGATCTGGAAAGTTGCCATGGCCCACAGCTAGCAAAAGGACATCAGGGTCCTAGTCACCAGGAAATCTGTGCTGATGTCTCCAGGGATGTCACTGAGAGAAAAACCTTAGAATATAGGGTGACCGTCAGGTAAGCTAGAGACCAAATGGAACAGCCCCTTAGGCAGAAGCCACAGAGGACCCCAAGTCAGTGAAAACCAACACATTTGGACCACTGTCAGGGGAAAGGGACGGAGAGGGGCATGTGTTCAGGGACAAACACCCTGCTGGCAGCTCAGGTGGCTCACAAAGAGTGAGATGGTGCCTATCTCAAGGCAGTCCTTAGCACACAGACCACATGCTCTCCGTGTGCAGTGAGTGCTCCGTTCTTGTTGTCAGACACTGCTGAAGACGTTATCAATTTGCCATCTGTGAGCAATCTCCTGTCCACAGTGTCATCTGTGGACTTTACTGTTTGCCAGTCATGAAACCCTCCTTAAGATCCGTAAACATGTGTTTCCATCTCTGCAAAAGGCAGGTGACAATGTAGTGTAGTTCTCACCCAAGAAAGACTCAGAACCAGGCCTCCTGAGACCATGAGGACGGAGAGTACTTATAGGGCATTTATTACACGACAGTGTTCTAAACACATTACAGCACTCAGCCATTCAACTCTCACACACCTCTATGCAGGTCTATGATTTTTTTTCCCCTCATGAAGGTAAGGAAGCAGGCCCAGAGAGTTTAGGAAACCTCCCCAGAGTTACTCTGCAGCAGATGGCAAAGCTGAGCCTTGGACCCCATTTGGTGTCCCAGAGTTTCTGCTGAACTCTGTTACTTCTTATTTGTGGGTCAAGTCAGCATGAATGGGATTCCTCCTTAAAAGAAATGGCCGGGACCTGTTTCCCCTCTTTGCTGGGAAAAGATACATCTGAAAATACTTTTTCCTTACTCAAAGTCTGCTGCCAGTGGCCATGTCCAAGGAGCAGCAGAGGGCAGCTGACTTCAGGGGATTGGCCCACGAGGAAACAAAACCCTGCTGGGTAGATCTCGGATAGACAAGGCCCAGGGACCACAGACCCCAGAGTATCTTTTGCCTCTGCCACTCCTCCAGCATGGCCACTGGCAGTCTGCCGTGTATTTTATTAAATAATGCTAAGTGGATGATACATACAAGAACTGTGAACAACCTATAAATTTGATTGGATCTGGCAAATGAATGCAGCTACTAGAGCAGAAGAGAAATTTCTGATCCCAGAAGTGCCAAGTCAAACCTAATAATATAGAAACAGTCTATTCCCATTGGAATTAGCTCTTCGTCTTTTAAATACCCTGCATATACATTGAAATGCATGACCATTGCCATTCTAAAACAGTTGTTACATTTATTCTTGCTTTGGAGAATAATCACTAAATAATGGAACTGGTTCTCATAACTTGGTGAGAGAGACAGAGACAGATGGAGAAAGAGAGAGGGGCGAGGCGGGGAGAGGCATTTCATGCTAAAGCACTGGGTTTCTCAAAAATAACCCCCAAATGAAGGGGGGGGGACTTGTTTTCTTTTTGTTTCAGGAGCAAGTATCCTACGTAGCACATCCACCTTGGTAAAGGTCATTTCTTAAATGGTGTACCGACGGTCAGAAAGTTGAAGTGACCTTCCCACAAGCCAGTCATTGGTTCTTTTCTTGCTGACAAAGTGGACCTCGAATGGAGGTATCAAATCTTCCTTACTGGAAACAAACAAACCAAAATGCAGAAAAAGAATTTTCTGGGCAATTCTGGTTTTTTGTCTTTCATTTAACAATTATTTTTTTTAAAGGCTAAAAAGCTATTATCCTCCAATCCTGATAATGCTTTTTAAAAGATTTAGTCTCTTATTTTATGTACATAAATATTCTGCCTACAGGTATGTATGTGCACCACATGTGTGCCTGGGGCCTGCAGATGCTGGAAGAGGGCATCAGATCCCCTTGAACTGGAGTCAAAGTTTTTAGCTGCTGTGTGGGTGCTGAGAACTGAACGCAGGTCTTCTGAAGGAACAGCAAGCATTCTTAAGTACTGAGCCATCTCTCCAAGCCTCTAGCAATATTTACAAAAAAAAAAAAAAAAAAAAAAAACTAAGGGCTGAAGATGTAGGCCAGTTGGTAAAGTATTTCCCTAGCATGTATGAAGTACTGGGTACAGTCACACACACCTGTAATCCCATCACTTCAGATGTAGAGGCAGGTGGATCAGAAGTTCAAAGTTAGTCTTAGTAACATAGTGAACTGAGACCATCCCAGGCTACTTGAGACTTGTTCTTTAGGAAACAATCTTGGGGGCTAAAAAATGATTCAGCAGTTAAGAGTACTTACTGCTCAGCTGGGCAGTGGTGGCACACACGCCTTTAATCCCAGCACTCGGCAGGCAGAGGCAGACCTGTGAGTTCGAGCCAGCCTGGGCTACAAAGTGAGTTCCCGGAAAGGCGCAAAGCTACACAGAGAAACCCTGTCTCGAAAAACAAAAACAAAACAAAACAGAGTACTTGCTGCTCTTGCAGAGGACCTGAATTCAATTCCCAGCACTCCACTCAGGATGGCTCACAATTGCCCAGGACTCCGACTCTGGTAGATCTGATGCTGCTAGCCTCTGTGAGCACTGGCACTCGAGGACATATACTTACATGCACAGTATACACACATACATATCATTAATAGTAAAATAAATCCTCTTTTAAATTCTCTATATGAACTGTTAGGCTATCCAAACTGGATCCAGCCAATACTCAGACACTGCTGATTAGAAATAGCTGAGATTCTCATGCTCCCCAACACTTACCAGAGTTGCCTCTCTGCACAGAAGACCTCCACTCACATGGCAGAGGGACGCAAACATGGGAACTGAGCCGGAGACAGCTTTGAACTGTACAATCATCCGCTGACTGTAACTTTCTGACATGAATTCCCGGTTGTGGCTGACTCCTGCTGAATTAGGAACAGCCTCATACCTTATATTTATATTCAGGTTGTAAATAAAATGGAAATTCAGCCAATATAGTAAACATTGTACATGAAGATGTAGATCAAACTTGTGGTCACATCTAGAGATGCAAGATGATGTGACTTCCATCACCACACAGGCTTCCCTGTGCTGCGGGCTCACAACTGCCACTTTGAAAGGAATGGAGTCACAAAGAAAATTGAAGTCTTCACATACTTATCACTTTTCTTTGGGGACGCAGACTGAAAGCTTTTCACTTATGATAGGGAGCTAAAGTGTTTTCCCATTATGTACCTTTTCAGCAAACTTTTAAGGTTCAATTATTTCAGACAGAAACAGATATTAGCTTTTGAAAAATCAACAATTAACAAAGTGTGAATGTTGGTAGGGAGGCAAAATCACTTAAAGTATTCGAAAAAATACAAAATTTCAAGTATAGAAAGGAGTCCCGAGTTTCCTGTTACGTGGTAACTACTGCCGCCTGGTGGGGCAAAAGTGCCTGTGCATCCAAACTTCATCTGACGCTTGATGGACATGATGAAGTCTTTTCCTGTTTACTTTCAGTGTGTCTTTCCTTCTTTCATTTCTTTAGTAATTGCATCCTTTGTCCACTGAAAGATCCCTAAGGGACCAGAGTGAATGTAAATGTTTACTCAAGAGCTATGGGAGCAATTCTCCAAGTTTGTGGACAACAGAACAGAGAGAAACATAATGACACATCTCCCAGCGGAACACGAAGCACAGAATAATCTGCATCTCTTGATGAGTTTTGCTTCCCAACCCCTCTAAAATTTAGCAATAAAGAAAACTTGGCTGGAGATAAAACTCCATCACTAATTTTGTAAAGTCACAAGATTCAGAAATAAAGGACAAAACTCTAATGCCTGAGTCACCTAGCGCATGGAAAAATCTTCCACTGATTATTCGAAATGAGATCATGATTTTTTTTTTTCTTCCCAGAGAGTTGGGGGAGGACAAATGATTAAATACCGTATGCCCTTCTCCCTGAAGATATATGACTGGTAGGTTATTTCTATTTCTAACTTTCCCGAATCATCAGCAACTGATATTTTTAGCACAGGGCACTGCTCTATAAATCATTTCACCTCTAGCTTATCAGCGCCTATGTCGCCCACATACATTACATGGAAGATGACTGAATGGTAGCATCCCTAGGCTGACATTTACCAGTGTTATGCAAGGCAGAATAGTGTCAGGTGAGAGTGCGGACTCCAAGCAAGAAGGGATTTTCCTCACCTTTCTTTCTCGTGACTACAGTCTACAGAGGATAGGAACCCCCAGCCCCACCCTGCCCCAGAACAAAGCCAATGGGCAGAAACCCTCAACACATAACGGGCCACATGATGTTGTAACCTCTAGTAACCATTTTCACTAGGAGCAGAAAGGGGCCCTTGCCCAGCATCTGGGAGACAAACACAAATTTTCTATTTATTTATTACATGTGTATTGTGTGATACCATACATGCCTGTGTGCATTTTTTGCATATCTGGGCATGCATGTGTATGTGCAGGTTCACAAGTATGTGGAGGTTCAAGGCTGACAGTGAGTGTCTTTGTTGGTCACTCTCCACCTTATATAATGAGGCAGAGTCTCTCGATGAACCTGTAGATTGCTGGTCCTCCTAGTCTATCTAACTAGCTTGTCCCAGGGATTCCCTGTCTCTGCCTCCTGAGCGCTGGGAACCAGCATTTACATGGGTCCTCACACTTGTATGACAAGTGTTTTCTCCACAGCCAAAGCACAAATTTTTGTTAGAATTGGTTGACATCCAATTCTTGCCATCATACACATGAATGAGAAATCATATTATAATCCACAAATATTTGCAATTATTATGTGTCTGTGTTTAGAAAAAATCAGCCTCTAAGATTTTGGGGGACAGCTTATAAGCAAAATCTGTGACTAAGTATGAAAATATTTTTATAAGAATTTTTATGGACTAGAGAAGTGATTACGGAGCAAGAGTCAAGTGGATGGATCTCAGTAGAAATCTCCATGAACTAAATGAAGAATACATAGAACAGAGCCGTTCCCAGGACAAGCTGATTTAGAATCATCCTTAGGAATCAAAATGATGAGAATTTTCTATGTATCACTTATACTCTTCTGGTACATAAATATGTAGCAAATGACTTGGATTAAAGCCAAGATGATACAGTAGATTCCACGAGAGCTATGGGCTAGACCATCACATGGAAGCGCAGATGAAATGACTTCTTAACCCAACACGGGACAAAACGAGGCCATTGTTAAGCGGGACTGTCTGTAACTGAGAGGCTTCTAAGTGATGCAAAAATCGTCAGGCTGATGGCGCTCACCGAGTGATTAGAGGTGTGATGCCTCACACACTAAACAAGCTTAAAGGGACAGATGGAGACAAAACACAGTATTATGGACTTATTAAGATATAAATTGAGGAAATACACTCACAAATACACAACAGAGTAGACCCCAGAAGTCGTCCTCTGATCTGACTAGGAGCGAATCCACTTCGCAGGCAGCAACAGGGAGCAAGAGCATGTGACCCTTCTCCATCTCCTTATAAAGAGGTCATACAACAGTAGGAAACACTGCCTCCATTGGGCCCTATAGCCCAAGGTCATGGGCAGAACAAATACCATCACATTTCCCCTTTTTGTCTAAGTAAGAAGGTTCTAAACTTAATGAAAATATATACAATAAGAATGATTATCAAGTATTATCCAGGAAAAACATAGGGTAATAACATAAACAAAAATGGAACTACAACCAACAAGAACAACATCAAACAAGAAAGACACGCTAGATGTCCAGAAATGTCCAGAACATAGGCAAATGGCAAATTACTAAGATTACTCCAATAGCTGTCTTATCTTGAAGATTCTGACTCTAGTACTAATGTGTTCTAGCTAAGATATGAGGAGATTGTTAACTGTAACTATCTAGTCTTCAAGTCCATCAAAGACCTGAAAAGGAACATAATAATACCTGAGAAAATGAAAAATGCAAATGAACAATTTCCGAAAATTCTTGCAAGAATAGACAGAGACAGCTGGAAGCCTGGACAGTCACCTAAGGTTTCTCAGCATCGTAGGTGCCTTCAAATTGGCTACAGGCCTATAATATCTAACAGGCCATTTTAAGAAGGAGGAATTTTGAAAGACCATCTTACCCTGGCTTGGCAGAGTTCAACAGTCACTTTCCTTGTGTCCTGCGTGTCTAGAAGGGACAGCATTCATACTGTCAGCAGTCAAGGCAAGGGCAGTTCTTTGCCCAGCAGGCCATTTTGTGCCAAGAAGAAGACAAACTTCCAAATGGAAATGTCTAGAAGCCCAACATTCTCTCAAGATCAGATAGGTGCTGCCAGGAGCAATCACGTCTCACGTCAACAGAATTCTGAGTTATTTAAATGTCATATTCTCTAGGTCTATGAAGTGTTTGAAGATTACCTATCCATCTGACATATGTTTCTGTAAATCTGGAGAACCTAACTAATATAACTATAGAAATGGCAAGCATGGGTAACCTAGTTCTGTAAGTCTTATCTACCTAAATAACTTAAGAACTAAGGCTTCACATTAACAAGGTAAACAGTCTGTAAGCAGATGTACCGTTTAAGAACAATGACCTCAAAACTGTGACAATACACAAAATATCTTAAACAGAGAGAGAAATGTATAGTACAACATTCAATATGACAACAATACCCTTAATATGTATCGATATACAAAATATTTCAAATACGAGTAGAACTATATGTACAATACAACAAATATAGTTTTGTATTTGTATCAGTATACAAATTATATCAATAAGAATAGTTTACATTTGTATCAAATATACAAGAATCCATATCAGTGCAAATTATCCAAGGCTGATAGTTTGCTAAAACAGTTTACTAGTAGATACAATAATCTACCTTAATATACTATACCTATCCATTCCCCTTTTTCTTTTCTAAAGAATACTGAGTGTAAATTTTATTGTTCCACCCCCAAACCTACAACCATCCATCTATAACCCTGAGAAAAATGAAACCTTTGGAAGAGGAGGCGTCATTTTCTTAGAATTGCTTCCTGCTGTTTAGGGGGCAATGGTTTAAATAGTTAGGTCTCAATAGAGCTAGCTGTATAGTCTGTAGCCAGTCTCAGAGTAATGGATAAGATTGTCTGAGATTCTGGCTGGAAAGGGGGAAGTGCTGTGGGATGTCTTTCTGTATGCTGTGAATGTGTGTTGCTCTGATTGGTTGATAAAGCTGCATTGGCCTATGGCAGGGCAGGATAGGGTTAGGTGATACATTCAAACTGAAGGGTGGAGTGGGAGAGACCAGCCTGCCACCCAAGGAGCAATACGCCAGCAGACCAGCAACGCCACAGCCACATGGCAATACACAGATTAATAGAAACGGGTTAACTTACCAAGAAAGAGCTAGCTAGCAAGAATTCGCAGCCTTAGGCCATACAGTGGGTAGTTAATATAAGCCTCTGAGAGATTATTTTATAAGTAGCTGTGGACGGAGGGTGGGAGAGATTCATCCCGACCACAGGACCAGGCAGAACTGGAGAAACTTCCGGCTACAACACAGTAGCTTTTTTTGATAGGGCCTGGTAGTCTAGTTCAGCAGTACTCTGTGGGTAGCACGCATAAGGACCCAGACTCAAACCCCAACATTACACACATTCGCACACACCATTTTCAGGGCCAGGTGTAATAGATCACACGCCTTTAATCCCAGCACTAGGGAGGCAGAGGCAGGCAAATTTCTTTGAATTTAAGTCAAGCTTAGTGTACAGTGAGTTCCAGGCCAGCCATGGCTGAAAAGTAAAAGCATCTCTCAAAAAAAAAAAAAAAAAAAAAAAGTTCACTTTCCATGGTTGTGTGCTAGTTACAAAGGTCTGTGTTGAAGTACATGTGTTTTCCATTACTGATGAAGACCTTCTGTTGTTGGAAACTGAGATGACTCAGCAGGTAAAGGTGCTGGCCTCCAAGCCTGATGACCTAAGCTCAATCCCTGGAACCTGCATGATAGAAGGAAAGAATTGACTTCCACAAGTTGTCCTCTGATCTCCACACATAGCTGTGCATACAAATAAATAAAAGTAACTTAAAATTTTTTTAAAGTCCTCATCTATTTAGAAAGTTATAAATATTAATTCTGCTGGATATTGTTAAATAAAACAACTCAACTGGGTGAAATTTGTCTTTCCTAAGAAAATAGATGCCATGAACATGTGAGGAGTTTGCATGGCACTCAATAAATAAATGTAATTTAAAAAGCATTGCACAGCAAACAGAAGTCTCTGGTCCAAAATCAGATCATAGTGAAATTTACTTTTTTAGCTTCAGGTAGTCATGTCCATAAACTCTGTACTAGTTAACTAACCAATTTCTAAGCATAGACTTAAGTAGGAGCATTTCACAGTATGCATTGGCATTCTTCTACAAACCCCTAAAAAGTGAGAGCTTTCTTAATTAACAACAACTGTTAATTGAGCCATTTCACAATTTATTACTCAGGATCTTATTTTCTTAACATCCCTATTAAAATACAGAAAATAATTCTGGGTGTTACAGCCAGGATTCAATCAAAACATTCTCCTCAGTTAAATAATATTGTACTCCCATTAATATTTCAGCAACTTGATAGCTTTTTAATAGAAATACTTCCTTGCTGAAAAATATATATTTGATAAATCAGTAGGGCTTAATGTTCTCATTAAAAATAGAGTTTTAGAATTAAACATCGTAAGAGCCCATGCGTGACAGCATAATCCATGCCCAAGGGAAGAAGACTGTGTCTGACACTCTGCTCCCTACTTACCTTGTTAGTTCCTAATAAATAGTTAAAGAAGGGCCATCTCATCTAGCTGGATAACTTAAGATGTCAGTTCCATGCCCATGGTCCCCAAACCTGAGTCTTGAGATTTGAAAATGCACATAACCCACTGTCCATCTTCCCAAGAAAGTTCCAGAAGATGCATTAGACTCCCACGGTGGCAGCGCTGACATCTCATTGGAGCTGTTAAAACTGAAAACTCTCTGAAAGAATGTATGGTGGTATTTTCTCAACACACACACACACACACACACACACACACACACACACACACACTCACAATCGCACACGCAGTGTTTCTGTACAAATTCAAGCAGAAGCAGCACTGAGTGGGATGCTCGTGTTTCTGCTGAATTTTACCTCTTCACAAATATTTCCAAACATTTAACTATCAGCATCTTGCAAAGATTTAACGAAGATTAATTTTTAAACTTCTAGAGATTAAGTGATTTTTAAACCTCCTTGAAGAAAGGAATCTAAGCCATTACACAAGGTGAAATGTGATCCCTCCTTTTTGGAGGTGCTTAGGAGATGTTCCACTTCAGAGAGATCTTTATTCATAATTAATCTCCAGATTTGTTATTCTTAAGAAAGGATTATAATCCCTATGACAATTGATTTTGTGGATTTTTGAAACAAACAGCAGAGGCAGATATATCTATATGAGTTTGAGGCCAGTATGGTCTACATAATGAGTTCCAAGACAGCCAGAGTTACATAGTGAAACTCTATCTCAAAAAAAAAAAAAAAAAAAAAAAGTACAGTGCTCTAGTTTTACATTAAGCTTTCCAGATATTATTAGATTGTAAAATAACCAAAAACAAAAACCAAAAAACAAAAACAGAGAAAGAGAAAGGTATGTTTTATTGGCATTTTGGCCTAGCACAGTTCAATTCCAATAACACAGAACAAAGCAATTTATTTCAACAATTGACTATGACAATTAGATGTTCCTGCTTTCCCATCGTCTGATTGTGTTCATGCAAGTACAATCACAGTCACCACTACTGTCCTTGCATTTGCAGCACTTGATACATAAAATTCATTGTCAAACTTATCTACTTTAGCATTGTAAACATTTGCTACAAGTAAACTTTAAAGGTAAAAGTGAATGATACTAATCAATAAATCAAATAGAACTATCTCCACATGATATAACTAAACATTATATAATACTGTCTCAGTAAGAACCACAAATTAATAAATTTCACAAGGAAGAAACCTGAAACAAAAGTGAAGTGAAAACTCCTAAAGTAGTGTTAAAATACTGAAGGATACAATGGAAAATTTATCTAGGAAGGGAAAACAACAAAATGATATAACAAAAACAAAATATGGTTAATAATTACAATAGTCTTTTTACTTCCAAGAATTTTTTCATCACCCTGACAACATGCTTTATTTTTTTAGCTTCCTTACAAAATTACTCTGGTTAGTCACATGAGTTGGGTAGTTGGTGGGAATTTCACATTTAATGTCAGCTGTGAGGTTGTTACCTCACTCAGATTTTTTAGCTCTAAATAATTTTTGCAAGTAACCAAAAACATTAAGTTCCCTTCATAAGAATTACTAGTATAAAGTCAAATAATTCCTAAATAAATCCACTTTAACAAAATAAAGAATAGGTTATATATGTGTGCTAAAAAAAAAACAGAAAAATTACTTGACAAAGAAACAAACTCTTCATATACCATGACTACTAATTTGTTCCTTTCTGCCTACTTTAAATACTCCTAACAGTTCAGTGAGGATACCCAGTGCCACTTTGGATCTGTCTGCAGTATACAAATAAGTGCTATCTGTAATACAAAGCAGACCATTCTAACTCTTTAAACATATTAAATCATAAAGACCTCAAATTTATAAAAACCAGTTATAATACTGTACCAAGCAAAACCAACTTGTTCTCATTGCTCTTATTATATTTCAGCTTAATCATAGATATTTGTTCATATGTCACTTCAGATCATACTGCCACAAAACAGATTTGGAGAGAGATCTCTGTTGCTTCCACAGATAAATGGAAAAGCAAAAGAACCTGGAATAGCATTTCACCTTGAGTGTCTAACACGTCTGGCATGTCAAGCAGCACTTGACACAGCAAGTTTCTTCAAATGATCCATAAACACTTGTAAACTAACGTCATCTGTGAGAATAGGTGCTCCAGACTCCTGGAGGAAAAGAGAAGGATTTGTGATTAAAACACAGGGCAGTACTAAGGGATGCACATGGAAATCTACAACAGACAAGGGCCTCATTTTAAATAGAGTAAAGGCTACCACAGGGCCCTGCTTCCTGAGAGGGAACTCATCTAAATGCCCAGGATGGCCTGAGCAGCAGGACTGTCTGTGGTGTAGGGGCTGCTCCTGAAACTCAAGCCTCTGCTAGGAAATGACTGTCTCAGGATGGGGCTGGTCACCACTAAGACCAACAGTGTCAGAGTGGAGGGTTAGGGCTTTCAGATGGCCTGGGCTGGTGAGGATGCAGGGAAGGAGGAGCCATCGCTGCTGAGGGAAATGTGCAGCCACCCTAGACACATTACAGATACTCTTCAAAAAACACTGCTTACTATTTTCACTTAAGTGTGAACCACTGAAAATGTTAGAGATTCATTCAAACAACACAGCAAAAGCAGAGCTGCCCTGTGACCCAGCTGCCATGTACCACCGCTGAGCATTTACCCAAGGATCTAAGTCCTGCCACAGAGATGATAATGCTTGCATGCTCACATTTATTACTGAACTACTACTCACAATAGCTAGGCTACGGAACTAGCCAAGATTTCTATGAACAGATAAAAAAAAGTGGTACACATGCACAGTGGAACATTATTTAGATGCAAAGAAATCATAACATTTACAGAAAAGTGGATGAAACTTGAAATTATTATTAAGACAAGTAAGCAAGACTCAAAAAATACACATTTCTCTCACCTAGGCTTGAGAGAAAGAGAGAGAGAGAGAGAGAGAGAGAGAGAGAGAGAGAGAGAGAGAGAGAGAGAGAGAGAGAATGAGATAAGACTAGGAAGGATACAATGAGAGAGGAAGAAGTAATTTTAATGAGGGTGTTGCAATGGGATACAGTTGTCATAGAAGCAGAAGGGGTACTTGGGGCAAGAAAAGGGAATAAGACGTGGGAGACTAAAAAGGCAGAGGAACAGAAACAAATTAGAACAAAATATGAGGGCTAGAGGGATGGCACCAACTGTTCAGGGAGCTCGATACTTTTGCAGAGGACCTGAGTTACATAAAAAGGAAGGACCCATACCAGGCGGTGCACAATTCACTGTAACATCAGCCCCATGAATACATTTCCATCTTCTGGTCTTCACAAGCACGGCTCTCTCTCTCTCTCTCTCTCTCTCTCTCTCTCTCTCTCTCTCTCTCTCTCTCTCTCTCTCTCTCTCTCTCACACACACACACACACACACACACACACACACACACACACAAACTCCAGGAACAAAATTTAAACAAAGACAAATAAAATACATCCAAGATTATAGACATTGAGACTCAAGATTTACATCACTTAGGATATGAAGCACTGCATAACAGTGTTACAGTGATGCCCTCTTCAGGCCATTCACGGATAACACTTATCAATGGAGTTTGTGTGTGTGTGTGTGTGTGTGTGTGTGTGTGTGTGTGTGTGTGTGTGTGTGTTTCCTTTTTTATTATTATTATTATTATTAAAAGTCATCATTAAAAGCCTTTTTCCCCACATCTGTCTCACAAGCCAGGATCCTGTTTCTATATTTTGATTATTCATCAACCTGTTTCTTATTTCAGAAGCATACATACCATTCAAAATGTTTCTGATGTCCTTACTTCTAACTTGGTACTGGCTGAATCAAAGCAGTTGAATTTGAAACAAGTTCACTATCATACCCCGCGAGGATTAAATCACCTTTCTGGGACTGAGATACTGAATAAACAACATGTGTCCTCCTATGGACTCGGGATATTTACACTGATAAAATGTGAGCACACACAGACCCCATCCTGTGAGGAAGCCCATATGACGCCCTCCATCATGTTGTGCACTGACTACAGACAGTACAAACAGCAGCCAGTTCCTTTCCATCCCCCACCAGCCAGCCCTCAGCCCAGAGCCACATCTTATTCTTCCCAAGGAAACTGAGTTCAACACAGATGTGACTGAAGTTCATCCAGAGACTTCCTTGGAAGTCCTTCACAATAACTGTACATACCTTCACAGTGATGTGGACATTGTCTGGAACGCTGACATCTGAGTGCTGAGAATGCCCTTCATCCTCATAGCACAGGAGGCAGAAAAGAGTTTCACATTTTTCCCTAGGGGCATTCAAGGTCCTCCACAATTCACTCCACAGTTTTAAGTTCTACACCTCATCTCTACCTACACTCTATCACTTAGCCCCTACTTTCTGAATTCTCTACTCTACATAGATTTCCACCCATGGAGAGAAAAGCCTTCCTTAAAGCAAACAGTCCTATTACTGAGCTCTTTCCTCCTCACACACCCTCTCCTGTCACCACCATGGGGCCGATTCTTCTTCCACCCCTCCATCCTTTCTAGTTCCCTGTAGTCACACTTTGCATATTCTGTCCTGTCCTGCACTGATGTGGCTTATCTCTAGTACTGGACCACAAGCTCCCCACAGGCTGGGGAGGCTGTCATCACACACCCTGGAGTGCCAGCACAGAGGCCATGCAGACTGCATATTCCAAAGTGTTGGCATGTGCCATCAAGAGGAAGCACTTGAACCAATCTAAGACATGGAGATAATCATTTCCAGCTTCTTGTCTCCTTCTTAACCACAATCCTTGGGCCCTCCTGGTTTACTGTGGTCTTCTGTAGCTCATAGCTTCACATTATACTTGAGTTATCATATGCCTGTCTTTTAGACTTTATTGCTTTTTATTTCCAGTGTATTGGTGCTAAACTTGGAATCTGGAGAGGTTCTATGTAACAAGATTGTTTTTTTTATTTTCTAATAAAATACTATCACCAAATACTAATTATATTTTCTACTCTTTCCTTATATTTTTCCACAGAAATCATCATTAAATACACAGGGAAAATGTGGCTTTTACTAAAATAACTAAGAACATAAAAAGAAATTATTTCCAGGACTCTTATTCACACTAACCTGCCCCCAGGCATACATGTTATTATGAGTCTGTGAAGGGTTCACCTTTGAAAGTAGTAAACGTGCCTAAAAAGCAAAAATAAATAAATAAATAAATAAATAACAGTACCAAACAGAAACAGACTTAGTAAGATAAGCTACATAAACATACCATCTAACACCAACTTAACTGAATATACTGGTAAAATTAACTTTGTTAAAATTTAACACTTAAAAAGATTACATTTTAAAATGCACAGGCCACAGTATAATTAATATACTCTTTCAACATTATGTATTTGTAACAGTCATAAAATAATACACCACTGAGTCCCACACTCAGCATATAAAATTATATGTATAGAAGTAGAGAGATGGTTCAGCATTTAAGAGCACTGGTTGCTTTTCCAGGGGACTGGGGTTGGATTCCCAGCACCCACGTGACTCAAAACCACCTGTATCTACAATCCTAGGGGGAACCCATTCCCTCTCCTAACTTTGTCACTGCATGAATGTGGTGCACAAACGTAAATATTGGCAAAACACCCAAACACATTAAATAAGTTTTTTAAATGTTTCAAATGTAAACATAAAAATTATTTTAAAATAAGTCTGAAAACACAGTTTTTACCAACTAGTCTGAAGCAGCAGAAATCTGAGACCTCATAAAATGATGCAAACAAAAAAATATGAAAATCTATATTCTTTACTTTAATGAACCTCAAACTTTTTATGCTACAGGTGGTAACTTTGGCAAAATTTTCTCCATCCTCTACTGCAGCTAATCATCATGAAATTAATCAGCAAGTAAATAAATAAGGAAAATAACAATACACATTAGGATATTGATAAGCGAATTTATCAAAATTTTTAATTCATTTTAGAAGAACAAAAACAATCTGATCTTTTGAAATTTAGAATCATACAACATCTTTTTCTGCTCTTAAGTAGCACTAGTCCTAGGGTAAGAAACCTAGAATTCAATTACTAAGTACTAGTGTTGGCTGGCTTACAAATGGAATCTCAGTATCAGGAGGCTGAGGCAAAAGGAATGTTCAAGGTGAACCTGAGCTACACAGTACGATACCGTTTCTTAAAAAGGAAAAAAAACTTAGCTCCATCATTTAATGTGCTTCTTTGACTACAAATAATACGTCTTAATTCTATTACACATAAAGTAGAGAGAACAGTAGAATTGGCCTGAGGCTCAAATGAAGGAGGCATGCAAAAAGCAGTCTCGATACATGATAGGTCACATTGTAAATACAGTAAAACTAATCATTAACACTGTATCTAAACTTGTGGAATATCACTGTACTAGATACGTGGGACACAACAATAAGCAAACTATGTCCCTGCCTTATGTATGGAGCAAGAAAACTGTGTAACAACTTACAATTAGAGTGCTGTTATACCTCTGGCCAGAACAACACTGGCCAAGTTTCATGAATGCATGCTAAGCAGCCCTAACCTGACCATGTATGAGTATATGCACAGATCTGAACTCTAACAACCGTGAAGCCTTTTTTTTTTTTTGGGGGGGGGGGGGGGGGTATGGGGATTTTTTTTTTTTTTTTTTTGTGTGTGTGTGTGTGTGTGTGTGTGTGTGTAACAGCCCTAGATGTCCTCTGCCTCCCTCAGTGCTGGGATTAAAGGCGTGCACCACCACTGAGCTGCCTCATAAAGCCCTTTTTAACACCAAACCGAAACAAATTACCAAAACTTCATATTCATAGGCCTTACCAGTAAACAGATTTAAGGAGTAGGAGAAGAGGGAGAGAAAACTGTGGTTGGTATGTAAAATAGATGAAAAAATTAATGGAAAAAGGTACCCTAAATGATTTTCCAAACTGTTCTCACATTTTTTGCTAACCTACAGCTGGCACATGGTCAGGGTGGCCAATCACGGCTGCTGTAAGAGCTATGATGGGAGCAGAGCTAGAGAATGCCAGCTGTTTCAGGAAACTAGGCAATAACTGTAACGCTTTGTTCTCAAAGCATTGCCAGAAACCGCCCTCCCCTCCCGGCTCCTTCCCTTGCCCTTGGCCCATGTGGAAGATGCTCTCATACAAACATCACAAGCAGGAGCCCCTCACTGCAGTCTGCACACACAACACAGGGACGCTCCTCACCTGGCTTCCACCATGCTCGGTGTCAATGTATCTCGGCATTGGAAATCTGGAGTGAAGAATCTCCTGGGCATCATCTACTGGGGCTTGCAGAAGGTGCCGGAAGTTCTCATATTCTGGCATGTCCTGGTATCCTGACTTCCGCCACTGTGCTATAGTCTAATTTGACAACAATTAAAGCAATGATTTTAAATTTTTTGGTGATCTAAATTTCTTGAGTAGATTTTTCTTCAAATGAAGTTATCAGAAAACCAGATAAGAGAAAATACTCTCACTTACCTAAACTTCTAAAGTTACAAGTACTTATTTCAACAGAGAAAATGTAAGTAAAGGAATATATTACTAAATATAAAATTAGCATATTTCCTCTCCAATTTAAGAGTAAAACAAAAGAAGGTGCAAGAAACACACCTTGTATTCTCAGCTTCTCAGAAAGCTGAGGCGGGGTTACTTAAGCTCAGAGTTCAAAACCAACACAGACTACAAAAGAGTTAAGCCTCAGGAAGGAAGGATGGACTTAAGAAAGGAAGGACTTAAGGAAGGAAAGGAGGGAGAGGGAGGGAAGGAGGGAGGAAGAGAGGGAGGAAGAGGGGGGAGGGAGGGAGAGAAGGAAGGAAGGAAGGAAGGAAGGAAGGAAGGAAGGAAGGAAGGAAGGAAGGAAGGAAGGAAGGAGGAAGGAGTCTAATAGAAAAACAAGTTTAAAGGCAGAGCAGGCATGATGGTGCACACCTGTAACCCCAGCACTGAAGAGGTAGAGGCAGCAGGATCAACACAAGCTTGAAGCCAGCCTGGCCAATCTACCAAGTCCCAGACCAACCAGGGCTATAAAAGATGACGATGTTTCAAAAACTGAAAACAAAAGGAACAAAAAGAAACGTAAAGTAAAATTACACTGTGTTTAAAACCTAAAACAAAAGAAATAGAAATGCCAGAAAAAAAGTTAAAACACTATCATATCAAATTAGTATTTACTAAAATATATCCTTCCTTTTCTAGGAGGGGTTTCTATCAAGAATTCCTACACACTTCAAAAGTCGACTTTCAAGAAGTCTTCACCAATGGAGTTACATTCTTTTCTTTTGATATTGTTGTTGTTGTTGACAGAATCTCACTGTACAGTCCTGGAACTGGCTATGTAGTCCAGGCTGACCTCAAAGTCACAGAGATCTGCCTGCCTCTGCCTCCTGAGTGCTGGGATGAAAGGTGTGCACCACCATGCTGCTAGAGTTACATTCTGATAAGAGAAATAAACTAAAAACAATGATAGCAACAATATTATAGAAACAATGCATTGAAGAAGGGCAACTGTATCTACTTTTATATTAAATAAAAGAGTCTAGAGCCATATTAATTAATTCAGAATTTTAAGGCTGGTTTGGAATCCAAGTTATCTGACTCAGTCAATGTATAATCTGTATAACTTTATATTCTGCAACTCAAAGACTAATGTACTTTGGACTTCTCATATTAACAAATTTAAAGCAAAACTTACCATTAAAGAAAAAGAAAAACACTGTCTCTGTTATTCTTCTTAAAATATAAGGTACATTAGAAGCTGGCATCAATTAAACAAAACACACACAAAGAAAAAATAGTGGTTGGAGAAGTGGTTCAGTGCTCAAGAGCATTTTGCAGAGGGTCCAAATTCAGATCCTAGCACCCACATCAGGAAGTTCATAGTTGCCTGTAACTCCAGCTCTTCTAACTCCATTAGCACCTGCACTCATGGGTACATGGGTGCCCATGAGTAAACACACACATTTAATAACAAATCTTAAAAAATACAAAACAAAAATATAATTAAAAATTTTTGAGACAGGGTCTCCATGTAGCCTCTTGACCTAGAACTTGCTATGTAAACCAGATTGGCCTCAAACTCACAGAGCTGACTTCCAAGTGCTGGACCAAAGACATGTCACCAAGCCCAGTGCATAAATCCTTCTTAAAATACTGGATAGTACTATTTAAAAGGATATTAGAAGGCCAGGTGTGGCAGCTAACACCAGTAATCCCAGCATAGGAGGTTGAAACAGGAGAATTATGAGTCCAAGGGAAGGCTGGACTATCATATCACACAGTTTCTCAACACTCAGCCATCCTTGTCAATAAATAAAATCTAAAATAATTTGCAAATATGGTAACCACAAAAATAAATCCATAAGTTATAAAACACTACACTACAAGCTCAAGCATGGATCCAGGAAAAATGGATGTACCTTGCAAACTGCCCGTGGCAGTATTTTCATACATGGGGGATAGACTGAAGCATTGGCTGGATGAATAAATGCAGGAATAGACTTCTGCTAAATACCCAAAGTAAAGCTGAACAACTATCCACTCTGGTCTTTCAACCACTCAGCACTTCAAAGTTGTAAATTTCCATTTACGCCTTAAATAAATTTTCAGGTTATATTGAACATGTAGAAAAGCCTTTAGATTACATATAGCAATGAAAAAGCAAGTTTGCCCACTGACAAAAGCTGACTTTTTCCCTCCATTTCTTTAGGTGAAACCCAAGAGTGTGACAGGTCCATGGTTATACTTTCATAGTACTGTGCTTTGTGTAAATCCATTTGTCCACTAGTGTGTGAACAAAACAAGAAAGTAAACACAAGCAGGCTCAGTATGATTGACACCCAAAATCCTACACCATGAAGAATCAAATTGTATATGTACTGGTTGGGTATTTTGTATATAAATCCGTGAGAGCAGAAGCACTATGGATTTCAGGTACTTTCATGTATTTATATGTATATGGGATAGGCATGTGTAAATTCATATTAAGATACTTTGGGGGATAGGTACCAAACCTAAATACAAAATTCACTTAGGTATAAATACTTCTTATGCCTGAAGACATTTTAAATAATTTTGAGCATTAGGGCCAGCAAGATGGCTCAGTGGATAAAGGCAAATCCCTCCAAGCCTGACGATTTAGTTTGAGGCCAGGGACTCATAAGGGAGGGAAAGAACTGATTCCCACAAGTTATCCTTTGACCTCTGCACAAATAAACAAACAATTATTTATTTAAAATAAAATAAACAAACAAAACTAGTTTTATTCAAAAAATTTAAATAATAACTATCAACATGAAAAAACAGGATTTTCCATCTGTAACATTTTGTTACTCAAAATGTTTGGATTTTGGAGTATATTGAATTTTTAATTTTTGAATTAGTCAACCTGTATCTTATTATAAATCAAGGTTTAGCATGGACTAAATATGAGCCACACATTAGACAGGGAAAACTTTTTACTCCGAGTAAATAGATTTTACATACAAAGCTTTAATGCTATTGTCTTACCTCACCATGATAAATCAAAATCTGGAAAAAAGTGTCCATGAGAAGAATGCGATCTGCAAGAATGCTGCTGCTGTCCAGAAGAACGGGCTGAAAGGAGGCAATGACAGAGACGAAGGTTATCGTTTGCAGTTGTTATTTTGTTTTAAATTTGCATACTAGGTATTAGATATTACAGCATCATCCAGCAAAGTGTGCTGTTGTAGCTCCTTATCTCCCTCATCTTTGTTCTTCAATGTCAAATTCATCATATGTTGCCTGACATTGTGAATTCTCAGTGCATTTTATTTTTCTAAGGAATCTCTCTAACACTGAAGTAACAATTTTAAAGTCTATGTGCCAGGCGTGATGGTGACCAACTTCAATCCCAGCACTTGGGAGGCACAGGCAGGAATCTCTGTGAGCTCCAGATCTGCCAAGACTATATACAGAGACTCTGTCTCAAAAAATAAAATTTAAAAGAATTAAGGGGAAATCAAAGATGGTCCCTAAGCCTGGGGACAGTAACACTGAGGAAATGATGAAAACTTTGGATATAAAACATTTAGGGTGCATGAGAAAATAGCTCTGAGTATGAAATGGAGCATCCTGAATTGATTATAAGTTTGAGTAACACACACACAGAGACAGCAACCAAGCTATAGTTTTAGACTGCATCACTTAGAGAAACTGAAGATAAGGAAAATGAAAAGACTGAGCCCTTGCCAAGTAAAGGGGCTTATGCCTGTAATCTCAGCACTTGGAAGCTGAGGCAGAAGAATCAGTGAGTTCAAGGCTAGCCTGGGCTACACAGTAAGATGCTGTCTCAAAACAATAACAAAACAGATATTAGCCTCTTAATCTCTTTTTAAGGACTTAGATTTAGAAGTCTAAAAGGGGGAACCAGCAAAAATGAGACTCAAAAGCTCTCTGTGGACAGAAAGAAACTGGGAAGGAATAGTAGTAGGTGACAAAAGCCCAGAGCAAAAGTTTTTGAAGGGAAGAGTCCTCTCCAGAGAAATGCTGTGCAGTTCGTTGAAGGAAACTGTTCAACAAGTTTGCTGGATATAAGTTGAGAAGAGAATGTGAGTGTGGGGAAAGGGGGCTGGCTAAAGAAACCCACCCTGACCCTGGAGCCCAGAACTAGAGAAAGATGGCTCAGTCAGATCAGAGCCACCTCTGCCCCTGGCCAACTGACTTGTGAAACCAACCAATCACAGAGCAGGATTGCAGACCCCTGGCCAGGCAGGGGAAGGGGGATGTTGACTCCACCCCTAAGACTTCCTATGAAAACCGCCCTGCCTAGTGAGTTAGAAAAAAAGGCTATTCTCTCCAGCCTGGCAGAGGCAGCTACTCTCCTAGACTTCTCCTTCCCAAATAAATCTCTTTCTCAAGAGTTTCTTGGGTGTGAAGATCTTCATTCACTGGCATATCGAAGATCCTTGCCGAGATGTCCCCCAGGGAATAAAAAGGGAAAGCTGAAACAGCAGAGCAAGGAGGAGCTAAACAGATCTTTGCTGAAACTTGCTGTGGGGTGTTCTGTATGTCCTGTGGGAGCCCTTCTTGGGTTCTTTGTGGCGTTACCCAGCAGGTCCGAATAGAGGATGATTAGGACAATGGGCCTGAGTGCAGGTGTCTGAGATGGTCTGCACTTGGCTGTGCTGGGGGATGGTCTGTATGTCAAGTTGTTCTGATTGATCAATAAATAAAACCTGATCGGCTGTGGCTAGGCAGGAAGGATAGGCGGGACTAACAGAGAGGAGAAATAAAAGGACAGGAAGGCAGAAGGACTGACTGCCAGATGCCGCCATGACCAGCAGCATGTGAAGATGCCGGCGGGCCACCAGCCACGTGGCAAGGTATAGATTTATGGAAATGGAATAATTTAAGCTATAAGCACAGTTAGCAAGAAGCCTGCCACGGCCATACAGTTTGTAAGCAATATAAGTCTCTGTGTTTACTTGGTTGGGTCTGAGCGGCTGTGGGACTGGCGGGTGACAAAGATTTGTCCTGACTGTGGGCAAGGCGGAAAACTCTAGCAACAGAAACTCGACCCTCAGTGGATAGAGCAAGAGCTAATAAGTAACACTTTTCTCTGGAGCCAGATGAGATTGCTACATTTCTGCAGGGGTTTCCCCTTTTGCAGAGTGAAGCAAAAGAAGCAACATCTTAAGCCAGAGAAGCAGAGCTCTGCTAGGAAGCCCCCTTAAGTGAGGGCTGAGCAAAGGTCAGCTGTAGAGGCTCTCCAGAAGAGGAGCAGGATTGCTATATCCTGCAGGGGAGACCATCCCCCATCACACCAGGTATACCTTGACTTTCCCAACGAGTCAGGATATCCTTCCCTGCTGAAGCAGTTCCAGGCCTAACTCTCCCGAGAAAGTCGGAAAAATTTTCCCTTCCAGGGTTGGGCTGCTTCTTTGCAGTTCCAGCCATCAGAGTTGTGCTAAATAGCTCCAGGTGTCTGGGACACCTTCAGGGCAGAGCTGTTGTTCTGAGCAGCAGTGTGCAGGATACCTCGCCCTCCAGGGCTGAACTGTCTCCTTGCAGTTCAGCCATCAGAGCTGTGGTACACAGCTCAAGGTGTTGCCTGACTCCCCAGGTAGTCAAGACACCTTTCCAGAGTTGCAAAACGTGCAATTTACCTACCTTTTTGGTGCCGAAACCCTGAACACCAAATCCAGAGTTGCAAAACTCACGTTTTGCAACCAGTTTACTAACAATGAGGTCAGAAAGCATAGATGCTGTGGATATCACTCTATATAAATAAAACACTGATGGCCAGTGACCAGACAGGAAGTATAGGTGGGACAAGGAGAGAGGAGAATTGGGGAAACAGGAAGAATGAGGGAGAGACACTGCAGCCACCGCCAGGACAAGCAGCATGTAAAGACTCTGGTAAGCCACCAGCCACGTGGCAAGGTATAGATTTATAAAAAATGGGTTAATTTAAGATAAAAGAACAGTTAACAAGAAGCCTGCCACAGCCATACAGTTTATAAGTAATATAAGCGTCTGAGTGATTATTTTATATGTGGATTATGGGACTACAGGGCTTGGTGGAACCTGAAGAGAAGCTCTCCAGCAACACATAGACAACAGGGTTAGAGAGAGAACAGACAGTACTTGCTGCTGTTTCAGAGGTCCTGAGTTCAGTCCCCAGAACTCACATCAGGCAGCTCACAACTCCAGGTAACTCTGGCTGCAGTGGACACAACAGCCTCCCCTGTGTCCTCCATGACCACCTGCATACATCTGCACATAGTGACACACATACACACATATGTAAAAATAAATTTAAAGTATGGGGGGCTGGAGAGATGGCACAGCAACCACATGGTGACTGGGAACTGCCTGGAACTCTACTTCCAGGGATCCAACACCCTCTTCTAGCCTCCTCAGACACCAAGCACACACATGGTGCTCAGAAATAAAAAAAACTCAAATTTAAAAGAAAATATTCTTTTAGCATGGACAACAAATAACTTTGAGTTTAACTGTGTTGGGGAGCAGAGAAATCAAGTGATAATTAGAACAAAGTGAGTTTTTGACGATATGCTTTCAAAGATAAGTGTTATTCAAGTTACTATGTTAATGAGAATGGCTCAGAAACTTGAGAGAGAAAGAGAACTAACACTAAAAGAAAAACATAAGGCAAATGCAGTTAATATTTGGCTGGGGTTGGACAAGGACAGGTGCTCGAGAGGAAGGACTCAGTTCTCTTCCACTCTCAGGTGCAACAGGTAGTAACAAGCGAGGCATAGTGGTGGTGCATGATTTAATCCTAGTACTTGGGAGGCAGAGGCAGGAGCACCTCTGTGAGTTAGAGGTCAGCCTATTCTACATAGTGAGTATTTTACTCACTAATTTATGAGAATTGAGGTATAACAATCCAAAAGATATAATAAACACACCAGTTATCCAAATAGTACATCAATTATATAGGTTTTTACAGAGGCCCTAATTACTCAGGGTCAGAGAATCTGAGCTTGCTTTACCCAGCATAGCTGCATAAGAAGATGGTTTGGCCACAGGCATGGTTACCAGGTACTTGAAAGGATCTACACTTGGCTGTACGCTGTGCTTTGATCTAGCAAGGGGAAAGTTTTTTCTCTCACCCCTTGGCATGTTATAAAAAGACTTTTGAATAAACCTTCTAGGCTGTTGGATATTAATCCAGGCTCTCCCGAAGCTATCCTGAGTTTCTGTTTTTCTTCTTTCAGCTAGGTCTCTCTTTCTAGCTAATATTTTCTCATTCCTCTCTCCTTTTTCTAAGAACCCTTAAAAAAGGTGGGAACTGGCCTCCCACAGGTTTTTAGATTTTTGGTTTTGGTTTTGGTTTTGGTTTTGGTTTTGGTTTGTGAGACAGGGTTTCTCTGTGTAGCTCTGACTGTCCTGGAGCTTGCTTTGCTTGTAGACCAGGCTGGCCTCAAACTCACAGAGATCTGCCTGCCTCTGCCTCCCGAGTGCTAGGATTAAAGGTGGTTATGTAGTTTTAAATGGTAAAATGGACAATTCAAATTATGAAAAGGAAAAACTATTTATTTGATAATAGATAAAAATGTGTGGAACAGTTTCCCAAAATAACTCAGAGGATGACTTTATCACTCTTCCAAATACATATCTTGGATCAAGTGTATCTTACCTTCTCAAAGGACCAAAGGAAAATAAGGTATATGAAAACAAGAGACTTAACTATGACAGATTGTTTCCCAGACATGAAGCTATGAAGTTAGCCATCTCCTGCAGAACCATGGTCATTTCTGAGCCTTCAAAGACTAATCATAAACTCTGGGGAGTTTTGTCAACCAAACACTAAACAGTCAACCAAGAGTATCTTCTATAATACTTTTGTATTATTTAATGATATAACCTACCACACCACCTACTACACAGGGAACACTCAAATATTTTTAAATTAATATCTTGCAATCATAATTTAACAAATTCCAAATTCATTTAAAAACAGCAGTTGTTTTCACTTTGTTAATACCACACATCACAGTAACAAGACAAATCAACTGTCTTGTTTTTACCTCTTACCTCTGCTGGACCATTAAAAGAATAGGCATACAGAGTAGGCTGAATCATGATTAGAGACTGTGTCAGATCTTGACGCATGAAATGGTGACGATAATATGAACTCTCATCAGGACTATTGTTAAAAATTTGCAAGAAAGGAGATCTTCTCAAATGAAACATAAACTACAAGACAAAACAGGTGAGATAGCTTTTACTGATTTTAATATGGCAATAGCAGTTCCATAACAAAACATTTGGTTATATTACTGCGTCACATTAGCAACACACACAAATAAAAACACCGTCTGTTAAAATATATACTAAAGTAGGATTGCAGTGATGGCTTAGCAGTTAAATGCACTTACTAATGGACTGAGGGGTATCGGGGCTTCAGTTACCAGAACCCACACTTGGTTCAACAACTCCCTGAAATTTCATTTCAGGGCATCAGAAGCCCTGGACTCTGCAGGCAATTGCACATACATGGTGCACATAAACTCATATGTGCATATACACAGACAATTAAAATAAAAAATAAATGGTTTTTTCAAAAGAATACTCTAAAGTATATCCCAAGAAAGCTTGTTCATGAGCTATGTCTGGGCTGGTGAAACAGCTCCACAGTTAAGAGAGCCTGCTAGGCAAGCATGTGGATAGGAGATCTGCTCTGGCACCCAAATAACAAGCTACATGAGGAGGTCAAGGCATGCCTAGGCTGGAAACCTTGCCTCAAGAGAAAAAAAGGGGGGGGCTGGGCAATAATGGCACACACTTTTTATCTCAGCTCTTAGGAGACAGAGGCAGGGGGATCTCTAAGTCTGAGGCCAGCCTGGTCTACAGAGTGAGATCCAGGACAACCAGGGCTACAGAGAAACTCTGTCTCAAAAGACCAAAAGAAAAACATTAAAAGTTGAAGTTTCAGGACAAAGATTTTATAGTCAAACATGAACCTTACTGAAGCACTAAAGATACAAGTGTATAACCCCAGCACTTGGAAGATGAAGGCGAGAATGTGACAAGTTCAAAATGAACCCTGCCTACAAAAGAGACCCGGTCTCAAAAACAGGAAAACACACACACACACACACACACACACACACACACACACACACACACACACAGAGTGAAAGTCTGTAAGGCAAGCTAAGCTCACATCTCCTACCTGGTATGGCACTATAAAATTGTTCTCAGTGATGACTATATGCCACCAGATTATCTCCTCAGTAAAATTACAGCACACATCTTCTTTTGGCATAGCTGTAATTGGAACCTCTTACCTTCAATAGCATGCTAATGGGCTTTAATCTTGTTTGCACCCACAGTAAGCTTCAGTTAAATCTTCAGGCACCATAAATAGTGACTATCTGTAAGGCCCATATAGGGATATTGTATTCTTTTCATTAACCACAGAGCATAAAATTAATTTGAGTTATCCCAAAATTAAAAGAATAATCCAATAATATATGTTCATAGATGATTATTAAAAGATAAACAACAAGAAAGATGAAACTCAGTGCTATTGGTAACAAGAGAAAAGAGCATATTCTTTGACTAGCTTACCTGTGGATAAAGGGAAAATGTTCCTGAAAACCGGAAGGAACTTGGGTCATCCTTGTGATATTCTCCAAATTTCTGACACTAAATAAAATAAAATATTAGTGATTAGTATAATAACTAAAATTCTGCCCATAAAATTCTATATATAAAAAGTTGCTAACTTTTTAGGAAACAGATCCTCAAGATAGGGTAAAGTTGGAATACTATGTATTGACTTAGCAAGAGACTAATTACAACCAAAAAACCATTTGAATTTCAGAAAGGCAACAACTTGCTCCAAAATGTTTAGATTTGTTTTAAACAAGTGTCTTTTGTAGCAAACAAGGAATACGTAAATGCCAATGGGGGGAGAAGGGAGAGGCCAACAGAAGCTTCCTGAGACTATCAGAGTATCTTTTCTCAATACTGGCCAAGGACAGAATGAAGCACAATCAACACACCACAGCAGCTACAGAAGTAAGCTGCTGGTCCAAAGTCTGCCACCCTGAAAGTGCCCAAAAGAAAAAAAGTCTGATAAAGAGAAGGATTTACAGAAGCAAAACTTAGAATGAAATAAGGTCACTCGCACAGGCAACAGGGAAGTGAGTCACCTATGAGAATATGACAAGGGGCATCATCCTGCCGCCTTGCCCGATCACGAACTCTTACTACAACAGGCAATGAACCTTAACCATCAACCTCACTTTGTCAAGCAAAAGTCTCAGCCCTGGAGGCCCATTTGTTGGAGGCTTGGTCACCAGTTATAAGCACCAGTAGGAGGAAAAGGGACTAGTGGGAGGTATTTTGATCCCTGGGGGCATGCCAGAAAGGGAACTCAACAACCAGTCTTCCTTCCTCACTGCATCCTTGAAGGGAACTCAACCAGTCTCCCTTCCTCACTGCATGTTTGAAGGGAACACTATAACCAGTCTCCCGTTCTCACTGCAGCATCAAAACAGTCTTAAAGCAACAGGGCCAAGGATCACAACCCAAAAGCTTTAAATTGATGAGCCAAAGTAAACCCTTTCTGTGTTGTGGGGAAGGAAATGTGACTAACACTTGGATGATGCCATTCTCCGTTCTGCACACCATATGGCTAAGGCACAAAGAAATGAGAAGAGATGTTTCATAAAGAGTTCAACAGTGCTTTGACTGTATCAGGCTTCTCGGAATTCCCTCCACTTGTCTCCTGATGTGACACAAGAGCAGAGTAAACTCTTCCTGACTCCATCCACAACCTCTTCTCTAGCTCAGCTGCCTTGCTGCTCTGCTGTGTTGCAAAGTGTTCAGTGTGTGACTAACAGCTGGCTATACATGGTGAGGAAACTAATTTTGTGGCTCGTGCAATTGTCTAATTCAGTTATTCACTAGGACCTTTTGATTTTTATTAATGTTTCCCTTTTTAAAATATACCAGACAATTTAAGCCATTTGTGAAGGGAGATGTGAGATAGAAAAGAGCCTAAACCTGCTAAGAACTCTTTAAAAAAATTATAGTCCTGAGTCTTTTGTGCAGCAAAGGACAAAGAAAAAAAGTCGTTTTTCTCTCAATAAAAGGGGTTTGGTGGGTTTTGTTGTTAATGCAGAGCGTACTATAAAATTCTAGTGTCGTATGTGACAACCTATGGTTCCAGCAACATGGAAAGAGCACTTTACTACAAATCACAGCGACTGCCCAAGTACATACCCCTGATACTTCAGCTTGTAGAATCTCAAAACAATAGGACATTTATGAAGACAAAGTCAAGGTCAGGTGGTGCAGGCCTTTTATCCCAGCACTCTGGAGGCAGAGGCAGGCAGATATCTGTGAGTTTGAGGCCAGCCTGGTCTATAGAGCTAGTTCCAGGACAGCCAAGGCTATTACACAGTGAAATTCTGTCCCAAAAAACCCTAAATAAATAAATAAATAAATACATACATACATACATACATACATACATACATACATACATAAGACTATTTCAGAACACAACTTACTATCCACAAAAGGAAAGCTTACATAGTTGGTCAGATCCCAGATACACCAACATATAAAATTACAGTCAGTAAAATGCTAGGGCAAAATGCAACTTAGGAAACAGAAACACCCCTATTTGAGAGCACATTGCTAGAACTATGCATTGGGCATGATGGACAAGGCTTGAATATGATCACCAACACAAGAAATGTTTTTTTTTTTTAAAAAAAAAAAAAGACATTTAAAACAGTGCATTGACTCAAAGCACTGGCTCCATGGCCCATGACACGAGGAGGTGTGTGCAAGAAACTGGAAATAGCTTTTGTAGGCAGGTTGGAGGCTCAGGAATGTATATGGATCTATTGATAGTGATAGTCAAGGAAATTTTTCTGCTATGAATATATCTTGTTTTAAAGAAGCACAAGTAAGATTCTTAATCATTTTTCCCCATCTAGAATCAAAGGCCCAGGGAAGACCTGTGCCAGCCTTGGTGGTGACAGTGTTCCATCACTGGTGGCTGTCCAAGGTTAAAGCTCATTTGAAAAGACATATTGTATATCACAACACCGCTTTCTTCACTAAGAGGTATTGGGAGAAGGGTGTGATCTTAGGTTGGAGAAATCTAGACAATATTGCAAAAGTAGCTAATTCTAACCAAGCTCACCTGTTGACACCTGAGGGAAACGTTAAAGGCAGCTCTCTTGGTAGCTAACAGACAATTCTCAACCATGTGTTTAAGTTGAAGACAGAATAAGAAAGTACAGGATAGAGTTTACAAGGTAAAAAATGAAATGTTAAGAACTGTTTAAGCCTACAGTTCCAGGATATGAGATTAACTTTAAGGACAGTCTACATAGTGATATTAAACTGAAATTAAAACAGAAAATAGAAGCCAGAGTAAAGACTAATCACACACACAATAGTAATAGGAAGCTCCAGACCAGCCAAGACTACACAAAAACTCTGTCTCAAAACAGAAACAAAATTCATAGAATTAGTAATATAAAATTAATTTCCACACTATTCCACACCACAAAAATAATAGTAGCATAATTACCATTCATTTTCAAGGAGTGAATACTTCTATTCACTAGGTCATACTTTGAATTCGTTCTTCGTACAGTTCTTCCACCCACTGTAAGTGCTTTAAAGGACATTTACTATAAAGGAAAGCTGACAAGCTGAGAAAAGCACAATGTCCGCTTCTTACCAGTCGAATGAGTTGTCTGTCCAGCCATCTAAGCACATCTGGCCCTTCCTCTGTTTCTGCTCTGTATATTGCCAGCCGGGCCATGAGAATGGCAGCTGCTTCCTGGTCAAAAGATGCAGCAATGTTTTGGATTTGAGTTTGAGCATCTGCCCAGCTAAAGAAATAAGAAAGCACAGAAACAGAAATGAATTATATCATAATACCACAGTTGGCTACCACACAGAGCTACACTTAAGAGAATACAGAATGCCTCCTCAACATTTCAAAATTCTAATACTACACAGATTAATTAGCATTATTAAAACATCACAAATTAGCTGTTCATTACACTGGTTTTCATAAAAACAAAACCTTAAAATATTTTTTAAAATAACTCTAAAGGAACTTCTCGAAACATATTCTGTAAGACATCAAGATTTTGATAAGTAAATAGAATGGGTCAGGAGGACGGCTCAGTGAGTAGACACACCAGCACAAAGACCTACAACCTCAGTTCAAGTACCAGATCCCACAATGTGGCAGGAGAAAACTGACTCCTAAGAGCGCTCCTCTGACCTCTATTTGCCTACAGTGACCTGCACATGTGCACACATAAATAACAAATCAAGATCATTTTTAATGAAATAGCATCAGTGAATGTGTATGATGTAGAAATCCTGACGGTGACATCATTCCTAAGAATTCTTTTTACATAAAAAAGTCCATACACATGCACACAAATACACACTATAGACAGAGAATACCATATACATGTGTATAGACAAATACTAATTCCTATCAGTCTTTATCTTTAATTTTTATTGATTCTTTGTGGAATTCATATCATGTACCCCAACCAAACTCATCTCCCTGTCCCTTTGTATCCATCCTCTGCCCTAGCAACCTCCCGCCAAAATAATTTTTTTTAAAAAAAGATAAAACATACATACAAACAAAAATCTCATCATGGAAGCTGTAGCGTGTCACTGTGAGTCACACAGTATACCCTTTAGTCCAGACATCTTTACTTGCAAATGTTCATTGCAATAAACCACTGGTCCAGTTCGAGACCTCTGGCTTCTGCTACACTATCAATACTGGATCCTTCCTGGGACTCCTCTTTGATATCCTATTGTTGCCCTGTCTCATGGAGATCCTGCAGCTTTGGATCTCAGGACTGGCCCCCTCTCATGCTCCAGCAGTTCATAAGTGGGATGGATGTTGGAGCTGGCCAACTCATAGCTCTGACTCTGGGCCTGTATGGTAGCTGAATTGGTCAGACTGCCAGCTCTCCCACTACCTCACCACCACGGTGAGCTCTCTAGTGCTGCCCCAGCTAGCTCACTCAATGATGCAGGTAGTAAGGGGTGGGGCCAGTTCTCCCACTCTCATGCCCTCAGGGCCAGCTCACAAGTACCCACACCACCAGGACCACCAGCTCTATTGTACTGCCCAGATGAGGTAAGGGGCCCACTCTTCTGCTCTCCCAATCTCATGTCCCTGAGTGATGCAGCTGGTGAGGGTCAGGGCCAGCTCTCCCACTCTAGTGTTCCCAAGGCCAGCTCTCTGGCCTGCCACAGATGGCGAATAGGGGGAGAGCATCTTTCTCGCCCACGCCACTGAATGGCAGTATTAGTCTTTATCTTACTATATAATGCTATGTTGAATTTTATCATATTCAACTTTAGAAAAGCAAAACCTTAAAATAATAAAATAAAGGTTTTATTCTCAACCGTGGTAAACAAAACCTCAGAATTTTATTCTCATTAGTCTTTAGTTCTATCATCAGTGATAAAAATCCCATATCTAAAGCTGCTTTGTACTCTTCTCTTTCCCTGTTAATACACTGACCAAGACAGATCAAAAGTTAAGGGAGGGAGTTCAACCTGACAGTACAAGCCTATAATCCCAATACCTGGGAGTTAGAGACAGAAAGATCAGGAATTCAAAGACAGACACAGCTGTACAGAAAATTTGAGACCAGCCTGAGATACATGAGACCCTGTCTTTCAGAAACAAAAGAGGTTAAAAAAAATCATGGAAAGCAGTAGTAAGTCTCCTCAAAAGATGAAAACTACCACACCTGGGGCTGGAGAGACTGTTCAGCAGTTAAGAGTGCCTGCTTCCCTGCCAGAGAACTTGAGCTCAGTTCCCAGTACCCATATCTAGGGACTCATATTTGCCTGTAATTCCAGCTCCCTCTTCTTACCTCCACAGATACCTACACCCACATGCACACACCCCCACAGAAACACAAGCACACACATAATTCAAAAATGAAAATATTTTTTTAATAAAACTTCCATATGATCCAGCAAAACCACTCTCAAAGAATCAGTCTGCCCTTACAGGAGACACCTACACATCTGTGTCTACTCTGTATTCTCATCACATTACATTACCTAACCAACTTAGGCACCCATTAATGAGTGGATGGACAAAGAAAACAGCATGCTGAGCACAATGGTGAAGGCCTATGATCCTAGGACATAAGAAGCTGAGGCAGGCTGGGCTTAGTGGTTGCATGCCTCTAACCCCAGCCTGATCTACATAGTGAATTCCAGGACAGTCAGAGCTACATCGAGGTGCGGGAGGGGACTGACAAGGGAGATCACTGCAAACTTCAGACCAGCCTGAGCTACAGAGGAAAAAGGAAAAAGAAGGAAGGGGTAGGAAATGTGGCCTTAGATATACTACAGAGATTTATTCCACTGTAAAGGAGAATGAAAATACACCAGGAAAATGGGTAACTAGAGAGCTATCATGTTAATCAAGTAAGTCAATCTCATAAAGACAAGTATTGCATTTCCTTCCATACATGGAATTAGAGGGGTCAGTAACAGGAGACAGTAAAAGCAGGACTATCACAGACGAGGAAGGGGTTGGGAAAAGGGAGAGTAAGAAAGGAAAACAAGAAGGACATGACCAAAGTGCATAAGGTCATAAGGAACCCCAGCACTCTGTACAAATGACATATGCTAATGAAGTGATGGGCTGGGAAATGGCTCAGCGGATAAAGTGCTGGCTGTGTAATCATAAGGACCTGAGTTCCAACCCCCAGCACCCCTGTAAAAAGCTTGATGCTGAGGCAGGCCTGTAACCTAGTGCTAGGAAAGCACAGACACGCAGATCCCAGGGGCTTGCTGGCCACCAGTCTAGAGCAACAGCAAGCTCAGGGTGCAGGAAGAGACATTTTGTATCGAGCACTAACTAAAATGAAAAGTGATAGAAAATGATACTTGATGTTGACCTCTGGCTTCTACAAGATCATACATGGATGAATGCGCACACACACACACACACACACACACACACACACACACATACACACACACACACACACACACACATACATACACACACACACACACATACACATACACACACACACACACACACACACACACACACACACACTTATATACATACAGGGGAAAAAGATTTGAAAAAAATTAAAGTGAGAATCTCAGTCTGAGTGGCTGATATTATAAATAATGTATTACTGTGTAGGCCCTGCTGGCCTGGAGCTCACTACGTAGCCTATCTTAGTTAAGGTTTTCATTGCTGTGAAAAGACACCATGATCACGGCAACTCTTAGAAGGAAAACATTTAATTGAGGGTGCTCGCTTATAGTTTTATGCATATTTGTGTGTATGTTGGATAATTTTATGCCTGACAAACCAAGCAATTAAAAATAACAAAATGTGTTTTCAGTGGCCTTTAAACGTTTTGTTTTCATACTAACTCACTTTTATTGTACTTAGTAAAAGCATTCATTCCAAAGGATGGGAAGAAAAACCACAACTAACCCTTCAACACAGACAGTTTGAAGAGCAGTCTACACCACACCGTCATAGTGGATCAAGCCCCTAATAGCACCTAATCCACAAAGCAGGAGCTGCATGATGGTATGATAAAAGAATTAGAGCATCAATAACACATGGGAAATTATAGTTATAGACTAAACATCAGCTGAAAAGAAATGTCATTAATCATAGCACTATATTATTAAGTATATATGATATATACTTCACATATGTGTATGCATGTATAAAAGTGTATATGTACATATATGTATATATTAGTGTCTATATAACATACTTCACATATGTGTATGCATGTATAAAAGTGTATATGTACATCAATGTGTATATTAGTATCTACTAAATACAATGTTTGATTCTCCCTATGGGGATAAGGTAAATAAAATTTGTTCACTTTTTTTACTGTTGTTATTAATTTTGATTTAGGAGTGTGCATATGTAAACCTGTCTGTGTATGTATGGGTGGGTGCCTGCAGAGGTCTTAAGAGGGCATTAGATCCCCTGAAACCAGAGTTATAGGCAGTTGTTAGCTTCCCAACACGGATGCTGGAAACTGAATTTGGGTCTTTTCTAACAGCAGCAAGTGCTCTTATCTACTGAGTCATTCCTCCAGCCTGGGGTGTGTGTGTGTGTGTCTGTGTCTGTGTGTCTGTGTGTCTGTGTGTCTGTGTGTTTGAGGCAGTTTCATGTTTGCCAGGATGCTCTCAAACTCCCTGAGAATGACCTACATCTCCTGATCCTCCTGCCTCTACCTTCCAAGTGCTGGGATTACAAGTGTGTGCCACCATACCTGGTCATAATAAACACAATTTAAGTGTGTGACTCAGGAGCACTCGTGTGCATGTGTGGTTGCACATTTGTGCACATGGATATGGAAGGCAGGGAAGAGTCCCAGGTGGCATCCTCAGAAGCCAGGCACCTTGTTCTTTGAGACAGGATTTCTCATTGGCCTGGAGTTCACCAAACTGGCTAGGCTAGCAGGCGAGTGAGTCCCAGCAATTCACCCATCTCCATCTCCCAGAGCTGGGATTACACGTGGGTTCCACCACATCCAGCTTTTTTCCCATGGGTTCTGGGGATCGATCTCAGGTCCATATGCTTGTAAGGAAAGCATTTTACCAACTGGGCTACCTTCCCAACCCTGAGGAGTACTTTTTGTTTTGTTATGTTTTTAAGACAGAGTTTCTCTATGCAGCCCTGGCTGTCCTAGAAGTACTTTTTAAAAAACTGCTATTACACTTATCATTGACTATTCTTCAAAATAAGCTAGGTTTGAAAGAAACAAATATTTATTTTCTAGTGATAAATGTTACCCAAATAAGATACCCAGATGGAGAGTATGACCTACAATAGTTTTTATATATAATTAAACCTCTAATAAAATAAAATAAAAACTTACTTCCTAGCAATTGTGGTCACTCGAATACGTCTCTGCCCACTTGAGTGCTGATACCGGGTCAAAAATTGAACTGCACCTCGCCCTCCTTGAGGAATTAGAGCATTATGCTGTATAAAAATAAAGAAGTAAGAACAAAGTCTAAAAATCTGCTAACAACAAAAAGCAAAATCTACTACAGCCATGTCACTGTATCAAAGACTACATATTTTCTAGCACTAAAAAAAAAAATAAATTTCAGGGCAAGGAAAAGCCCAAGGGCTGGAGAGCTGGCTCAGCAGTTAAGAGCACTGGCTGTTCTTCCAGAGCACCAGGTTCAGTTTCCAGAACCCACATGGCAGTTCTCAGTCATCCATTACGCCAACTCCAGCCATTTAATGCTCTCTTCTGGACTCTCAGGCACCAGGCACACATGTGGTGCTCATGCATATATTCAAGCAAAACATTCACACACATAAAATAAGTATAAAATAAAGCTCAGTGTCAGATGCTGTGGTGGTTTGAATGAAGATGGTCCCCATAGGCTCATGGAGTGTGGCACTGTTGGGAGATGTGGCCTTGTTGGAGGAAGTATGTCACTGGAGATGGGCTTTGAGATTTCTGCTGCTCAAGCTAGGCCCAGTGTCACTCTCTCCTCCTGCTATCTGCCAATCCAGATGTAGAACTCTCAGCTACCTCTCCAGGACCATGTCTGCCTGCATGCCACCATGCTTCCCACCATGACAGTAATCAACTAACCCTCTGAACTGTAAACCACCCACAATTAAATGTTTTCCTTTATAAGATTTGCCATAGTCATGGTGTCTAACTAAGACAGAAGTCTTCACTACAGAGCCCAATAGATATTTAAAGAACTGTCACAACACAGTCCATGAACAAAGCTAGGTGAGACTTCTGAGACCTTGTGAGAAAACAAGACAGAAGTCTTGTAATCTCTGCTCCTCCATAACTTGGGTTGTTCCTGGAATGTGTTTTGATGCCCTTTCCATGTGTAGGGGATAGGAGTGAATTCATTTAGATTATTCATTACAGCTGGCTATCTGTTTATATGCCTCTATGGAAAAACATGTTTTTGTCACGTGCACCCTGTCCTTGTCACTGTACACTTTACTCAGGTGACTCTTCTTAACCCTCTGAGTATAAACTGTCTGATGCTCTGAATAAAGTTGGCTACTGTATGAGACTTTAGTCTGCCTCATTTTTAGCCCCTCCACTCTCCCTGGTTCACATTGCTAACTACAGCAGCAACAAAGAACTAATACTAATCTTCTCAGAGTGAGATTCTTCCTATGGAGTGGTTCGACATATGCAACTGAATAAATGATATGATAGTACCATAGCAATAAAGTGTAAGACAAAAGGCATATGACATCACCTCAATAGATGCAGAAAAGGCATTTGGTAAAATTCAGCACTCTTTAATAAGAATGCTAAACACATTATGTATAGAAGAATTCTACTCCAACATAACAAAAAGCCATGCATTAAAAAAGGCCACAAATGACATCACACCTTCGTGAGAGAAAATGAGCTTCTCTCTAATGTCTAGAGCGAAATAAGGATTCCTATTTTCACCAGTCACTAAACATTGTACTACAAAAAGTCCTTCCACAAAATCAGGCAAGAGGAAGAAAACAGAGCATCAAAATTGGAACAGGAAGTCAAACTGTCACTAAAATAACACAACCTGTCTCTCACGTAGAGATCTCTACACATTCAACTAAAAATATTAAAAATCATGAAAAAATAACCTCTTTTTAATGTTGGGAGAGGGAGGAGCTGGAGATAAGACAGCAATTAAGAGTAAATACTGTGGGTTTTCCTGCGATGTCCCTGACCCCTCTGGCTCCTAAAATCCCTCCTCCCTCTCCTCAGCAGGACTCCCAAACATGAGCCAAAAGACCCAATGTTTGGCCATGGATTTCTGAATCTGCCTCCATCAGTCACTGGATGAAGGCTCTCCGATGACAACAGGGATT
Organism: Peromyscus maniculatus bairdii; assembly: GCF_049852395.1. Lineage (NCBI taxonomy): Eukaryota > Metazoa > Chordata > Mammalia > Rodentia > Cricetidae > Peromyscus > Peromyscus maniculatus. The sequence continues at coordinate 11,708,944 of NC_134865.1, read as the reverse complement.
GTCACCAATCCAGTCACAGGAGATGGCCAGTTCAGGCTATGCATCTACTGCTGTCAAGAGTCTTAGCTGGGGCCATCCTTGTAGCTCTTAGTTTCTCTTGCATCAGGCTTCTTCCTGACCCCATTAAGCCCCCCTTTCCAGTCATGTCTCTTGGCACTCTTCCCTCTGTCCACCCCACAACCCAACCCCTCAAGTTCCCATGCCTACCTACCCTGTCCCAGGTCCCCCTGGAGATCTCCTCTGTTTCCACTTCCCAGGGAGATCCATATGCCCCCCACTCAGGCCCTCCTTGTTACCCAGCCTGTCTGGAAACTGCTAGCCTGGCTCATGGGAACTCACAGAGTCTCATACAACAACCAGGGAGCTTTCGTGGGACTGACCTAGGCTTTCTGCATATATGTAACAGTTGAGTAGCTTGGTCTGCTTGTGGGACTCCTGGCAATGGAGGCAGGGGCTGTCCCTGGTGCTTTGTCTGCCTCTTGGGAACCTGTTCCTCATGCTGGATTGCCTTGCCCAGCCTGAATACAGGGGGGGGTACTTGGTCTTAAGGCAGCTGACCCTTCCTAAGCAAATATGGAGGAGGGAGGGTAGGGTAGAGGAGAATTGGGAGGGAATGGGAGAAGAGGAGGAGGGGAGACAGGCAGAGCACTAAGAATTTGAGGCTGGTCTGGTCTACATAGTGAGTTCCAAAGAGCTAGAGCTACATACTCTATCTCAAAATACCAAAAACATGTTTTTTTAAATGTAAGCAGTCATACCTGATTAACAACTTCAAAATACATGGCTAAGGTTGTAGTGGGACTGAGTCCACATATCTTCCACTGACAAGTGCCGCCTGTTCCAATCTCCTATAAAAAAAGAAGACAGGGTGCTTGAAAGCCAAAGAATATTATTTATTAATTTATAGGAAGAAGAAAAGCAGGGATAAGTCTCCAGTAAGAAAAAACACACAGCTTTCAGATTTATTCAATAAATACTAATAGCTTAAAAATTTTAACACCATATCACAAACACATAATTAAAAATAATTAAGCATTGTACACGACAAAAACATTAAGATTATTAAATGGTTTGCTAAGTAAATTAAAAGGATACAATGATACAAGGTTTTTTGAAGCATGCACTATTTAACAAGTGATTAACCAATAACATTACCTTTCCACCCAACTTTCCTATCTGTGTCAAGGGATCCTATATATATGCATATATGACTAGGTATATAGTCTATAGTCTATAGGTCTATAGTTCTGTCTGCATCAGAACTATAAGCATTCTAAATGCCAAGAAAATTCAGACACAAATCTTTACCACACAAACTGCATATAAACTGATTTTTTGCTTTGTCATTTTTGAAAGCTGATTGTCTATTTTGTGCTGTCTTATCATCCTATCTACAACTACATGACTGTAATTTTGGAATGCATTACGGTCTCTCAACAGGCAGAGAAAAAGAAGGGATTGAAACCTAAATCTCTCTGATTTGGTTGTTCTGTTGTTAAATATGGTGACAAACAGTGTGAGGGAAAGAACAACCACACATGGAAGTGTACAACAGAAGCTCAACCACATACAACAGTTGAGAAGGAAAATCACAGGCTTCCATGATGGGCCTGTCTTTGTATTAGCCTAGAAATTAACTGTGTTTTTTTTAGAACAAACATTACTTACGTTTTCAGACACGCAGGGTCCTTTAGAGTTAAGAGACACACAGGGTCCAATAGCTCCTGAAATCTTTATTTCTCTTGAGGTCTATAAATAAGAACATGGTACATTTGGTTTTCTCAAAGATAAAGTCAGGGCTTGAAAGATGGCTGAGTAGATGAAGGTACTTGCCACCAACCCTGACCACCTAAGTTTAAATCCCAGGAAACACATGGTAGGCAGAAAGAACCAACTCCTCTAAGTTGCCCTTAAACCTCCATACAAGCATCATAGCATGTGCATGTGTGTGTGTGCGCACACACACACACACACACACACACACACACACACTAATAAATATAATAAAAATTTTAATAAGTTCAGATGTTTATAAGTGTTTAAGAATATAAGACATCCTTCCATATTTAAAACTTGAAAGTCAGTGAAGACCCAGGTATAGTGGGGGACACCTTTAATTCCAGCACCTGGTGGAAGATCTATGTGAAGCTGAGGCTAGCCTGGTCTTTGTAGGAAGTTCTAGGACAGCCAGGGCTACACAGAAAAATCCTGTCTCAAAAACAAGGCAATGAAAATATGCTAAAATTAAAAATACTTAACCATTAGGCTCTAATTTAATTCCAGCCTTCTATTTTCACCAGCCACAGGAGGACTCCATGTGGGAATCCAACCATGATTTCAAAGTCATGCCATGCCCTAAATTCAAACTGCATACATCAAAATGCTGGGCTTCATCTATTGCTTCTCCACAGAAAATTCTGTCTGTAAGATTGATCTCTTTTTTAATTATGTTATGTGTAGGAATGTTTTGCCTGTATGTATGTCTATACATCATGTACATGTCTAGTGCCCACAGAGACAAGAAAGCATTGGATGGCTGGAAACTAGAGTTACAGGCAGTTATGAGCTGATGCTGGAAATCAAATTTGAGTCCTCTGGAAGAACAGCCAGTGCTCTTAACCACTGAGCCATCTCTCTAGCCCCAAGAATGGTCTCTTTCCAGTTTCTCCTGCTATTAAATGTAAGATATTACATTGTCTTGTAACTAAAAATTAGAAAACACTGGGACTGTAGCTCAGTGACAGAGCACTGGCTTAGCACTGGAAAGGCCCTTTGTTTAATTCCCAAGACTGGAGAAAAAAAAATCTACTTTGCTGGGCATGGTGGCATAGGCCATGAATTCTAACACTGGGATACAGTCAGGTAGAGCTCTATGAATTTGAGGCCAAGCTGGCATACATAGTGAGTGCCAGGCCAGCCAGGCTATACAGTGAAATGTGGTTCTTCATTAACCCTCAAATGACAGATACATTTATCTCCAATCTACAAGCAGCTCACAGAATTAATACTATGGTTCTAATATTTCAACACAAACTGTCCACTCTCACCAGGCATTCTTCCCAAACATCTCATGTTGATGCTCGCCTCCATGAGTCTCCTCAATTTGGGCTACTGAATAACATTCATTTTCCTCTCATCTATCAGAAAATAATATAAGCCACACTCCCCTGGTGTTTATTTTGTGTTTTGAAACACAGAGTTTCTCTGTGTAGCCCTGGCAGTCCTTTATAAACCGATAGGCCTCAAACTCAGAGATCCCCCTGCCTCTGCCTCCCAAGGGCTGGAATTAAAGGCGTGAGCCACTATGCCCAGCTCTCACTTCTCTTAAACTTCTACACCACTTTGTTTTCTACTGTTACTTCATCTCATCATATACATCAGCTTAGTCTCTCTCTCAAGACAAAGTTTCCCTAATAACAAAACCTCTACCTTACAGATCCAATCACATCTCCACAATTTCCTACCATCATGCTGATTACATGGTAAGAAATATTTAATGAAAATTCAAAACCAGGGTTTTTGTAATATACATGTAATTAACACAAAGCCTTCCAAGTGTTTTAAGTCAATATTTGAAATTCATGATGGAATATTACATACAACCAACACTAATTACAAAACCAAAGAATAATTTCCTCTCAAGTTAGTTCATTTCTGCCATTATAAAAACTAACATAGCAGGACAGTGGTGGTGAATGCCTTTAATCCCAGCATTTGGGAGGCAGAGGCAGGTGGATCAGATCTCTGATTTCAAGGCCAGACTGGTCTACAGAGCAAGTTCCAGGACAGCAAGGGCAACACAGAGAATCCCGATTTCAAAAAACAAAAAGAAAAAGAAAAAAAAAGAACCCCACATACACACACACACACACACACACACACACACACACACACACACACACACAAAATTAACATAGCTAGGCATGGTGTTGCATGCCTTTAATCCTAGCCTTCAGGAGTTAGAGGCAGGTGAATCTCTGCATTTAACATCAGTGCGGTCTACAAAGCAAGTTCCATGACAGCCAGGGCTACACAGAGAAATTCTGTCTCAAAAAACAAGACAAACAAGTTGATGGTAATGTCATTCTATATGCTCTGATTTGGTTGATAAATAAAACGCAGGCAGGAAGTATAGTATAGGCAGGAGTAGCAGAGAGGAGAACTGTGGAAACAGGAAGGCTGAGTCAGGCGTCACCTGCCAGACACAGAGGAGCAAGATGTGAAGGCAAAACTGAGAAAAGGTACCAAGCCACATGGCTAAACATAAATAAGAATTATGGATTAATTTAAGTGTAAGAGCTAGTCAGTAATAAGCCTGAGCTAATGGCCGAGCAGCTTTAACTAATATAAGCCTCTATGTGTTTACTTGAATCGAAGCGGCTGCAGGACTGGCAAGTGAGAGAGATTTGTCCTGACCACGGGCCAGGTGGGACACAGGAAAACTTCAGGTACAAATAAACAAACCATCAAAAAAATTAACATATAAATTTAGTATAAAAAAGATATATAATATGTAGTGCCAGGCAGAGTAGAACACACCTGCATCACAGCACCTAGAAAGCTGATGCAGGCGGGTCAGGAGTTAGAAGACAAACTGATAAGACCTATTCTCTAAAAAATGAAAATACATATCCAATATGAGTAACTTTACTTACATGACTCTACTTTTCTAACCATTATTCAGAATGATCCCAGTCTCATGGGTTTTTAATGACAGCACCTTTTTCTGGGAAACAAAATCTCTAATCCAAGGTCAAAAGTAACCATTATGTTTAAAGTACATCTGAATTTGATGTTTTAAAGTTATCATTAAGCCTACAATGATCTCACTTGATAATATATCACACATGTCAAGTTTGGATTCTTACCTTTATTTCTAATGTTCCACCAAAGCCCATTTTTAACTCTCCGTGTATATCTTTGGTGAATACTCTTTGAAAAGTTTGCTTGAATAAAGAAGTGTTGAAAGAGTCACCCATTACCATGTATCCTCTGCACAGGAAAAAGGCAAACACAACATACATAACACAATTAAATGGGCTCATGTATTACCTGAAAAATAAATTAGACTATGAACAAATAGTAAAAACATTCCCCCAAAACAAATGTAATTAACTCAATTTCTATTAATAATTCATTTAAAATATAATTACATTTATTTATGTTATGTGTATGGGTATGCACACAACACAGTGTGTGTGTGAAGGTCTGAGAACAACTTCCAGGTACCAGTTCTCTCCTTCCACCATGTGGGTCCCAAGTATCCACCTCAGGGCCTCAGGCTTGCCATCAGGGCTTTCACCCACTGAGCCATTCACTGGTCCAGATTTTCTCCTTCCACACGCATCATCTAAAATTAACCGTGTTGTAAAATACTTGCTAATGCATCATGCATTAATGACTGCTCCTTTTCTCAGTAAGTATCCACAAAAGTTGTCTATACTTCTACTTCTCAAAGTGTGGTCCTTGGTCCAGCAACATTAACACCAACAACAACCTCATCTCAAACATACTAAATAGCACTGGTTTTTTCATAAGAAACCCTAGTTTTTGTACAAGTTAATACCTGAGAAGCTCTTGTCCCTATCAGCTTCTTCCAACTCTCTCCTCCTGTTGTCTTTTTAATTCACTCTAGGTCAACTGTTTTTAGTAAGATTCTCAATGACCTTTACAATGCTGAATTACGTACTCTGCACCCTGCATTATTTTGTGTCTGTAATGGTTAGCACAGATGACCATGGCCTTTACCTTCTAGTATTTTCCCCACTGAGCTCCTAGTTGTTTGCATTTCCCTAGGTATATGTCTCAGAGAACACTGAATGAAGCTGAACCCCTACTTCACTTTTTTCAGCAATAAAAAGAAACACTGGCACATCGCAAATGTGCATAAATTAAAATGCATGCTGAATAAAAGAAGCCAGTGGTGGGCTGGAGAGATGGTTGAGTGGTCAAGAGCACTGGTTTCTCTTGTAGAAGATCCCAGTTTGGGCTGGAGAGATGGCTCAGCCGTTAAAGGCTAGGCTCACAACCAAAAATTATAAGAAGATCCCAGTTCAGTTCCCAGCACCTACAAGGTGGCTCATATCCTCTGTAACTGCAATTCCAGGGGATCCAACTCTCTGTTCTAACCTCCTTGGATACCACACATACACACAGCACACATACATACATAGGCAAGACATTCATAAACATATTTTTTTTAAAGAAGTCAATGGCCAACACCACTTATTACTCCACTTACATGAAACATGCAGAGGAGGCGAGTAGTATCGCCTAGGGCAAGAGGATGGGGTGAGAAAAGAGAGAGGAATGGAAAGTAACAGGTAACAGGCAGTCTCTCCAGAATCAGACAAATGTTCTAAATTCAATCACAGTAATGGTCATATAACTTGTGAACGTACTAAAACCTCATCGAACATTTTAAATGGATACATTTCATGATGTGCTGTTGCAGAATATTATTTTAACTAGGCAAAGATGTGTTACATTTTTTTATGCTGCATTTGTTTAATTGTGAAAGGATATATTGCTAGTTTGCCTTGCCTGCCTAAGACACCTGATAAAGAACTGAATAGCCAATAGCTAGGCAGATAAAGGACAGGCAGGGCTGGCAGGAGAGAGAATAAACAGGAGGAGAAATCTAGGCTCAGGAGAAGAGAGAAGAAGGAGAGAACGAGGGGAAAAAAGTGGCACACGCCCGGGGCCAGCCAGGCAGGCAGCTGCCAGACAGACAGACACAGAAGAAGCAGGAAAAGTAGGACATACAGAAAGAAAAGGAAAAAGCCCTGAGGCAAAAAGTAGATAAAGAGAAACAGCTTAATTTAAATTAAAAGAGCTAAGCTGAAATGAGCCTAAGCTAGGCCAACCATTCATAATTAATCAGAAGTCTCTGGGTCATGGTTTGGGAGTCTCCACCATGGTTGGTAGACCAAAAGAAAGCCTGCTACAATGTGCTATCTCAAAAACATTACTAAAACAACTAAGAAACTTTAGAATAAACTTTTTCCAAAGAACTTGTGCCTTTATAAGCCTGTCTTTTCAGAAAAAAAGTGTAACATGAGCTCCAAAGAAGACACAGCAGAGCTGTCAGCAATGTTGCCACAAAGCAGAAGACCATGAGTGTGTCCTCTCCTAAGCTGTCAGTGTTGGTTTACACTCTAAGCAGTTGTTATTAGATATGCACATACATACCCAGTAAGGTTAGGACAGCACTTCATCTCCAGGAGACCTGTCTGATCTAACGCACATGCGTAGATATCAATAACATGCCCAGTCGTAGCAGCTCGATTGGCCAGTGCTTCAAAGTGCTACAAAAGATTTTTAATAAAATCAAATATATAACCTAACTGTCCAAGAAATCTTTTTCCTATTAACAGATCAAATAATTTAAGAGTAAAAGAACAACTCATAATTTACAGATCATCTTGTCTCATTTAATTTCCTAAAATATAGTTTTATAAAAATAATAAAATGACTTCTAGAAGTAAAATGACTTCTAGAAGTCTCATTTCCAGCTAGACATGTGGTACATGTCAGAAATTCCATCACTGGGGAGGCTCCAATAGGAGCATCATGGGTTGCACTATATAGAAAGATTCTGTCTCCGGGGGTGGACTGGGGGGAAGGGGAGGGGGGCAGGAAGGGAGAGAACAAGGGAATCTGTGGCTATTATGTAGAACTGAATAGTATTGTAAAATAAAAAAAGAAAGATTCTGTCTCAAATAAATAAATAAATAAATAAACAAAGTATGATATTTTAACTTTCTTTGACTTAAAAGCCATTATTTTTAGATATATTATTAAGTGAAACAAAACTAAAGAGAGGTATATATTCTCTTCTTCAACACAATCACACAAAAATAAGGGAACAACACAAAACTCTTTTTCCTAGCTAAATCCACAAGCAAGTAACAAAGACATCTGAAAAGAGGGAAAAAAACAGAAGATAAGCCAATCTAAAGCATCTTTTTGCAGCTTTAACAAAAAAATAAATAAAATTTCTGAGCTCAAATGGGAAACTCATTAGCAGAAAAAAGCACTCATAGTGTCAAAAATATGACATCAATTATTGTTAAAAATATAACAATGACTATCAAAAATTATCAAACAGTACAGCAAAATTAAACTAAAAGTCTGAACTAAAAATAGCAAAAATAACAATAACAATAATAATAACAAGGGCATCAACAAGCAGAAACAATACAAAGATTCAAGAATCATCATTAGTGAAATATACCTTTGCAAACCACCCCTAAAAATGTAAAGTTACAAAAATAGAAAACAATTCACAAGAAAACAACTGAATAAAGAATTACCTTAGTTCCCTTTTTAACATATTTGGCATTATCCTTTTCAATGTCATGCCAGGATCTTATTGGAGTCTTTAATTCATCTTCAACCACCATTCCAGGCCCCTGGGTAGCAGGACCACCAATGAACATCATGATCCGAGCACCAGTGTTGGGGAAAGTACACTATTGGAGGAAAGGAACTCATTCAAAAAATGCAAAGGATAACAAAAAGCAGGTATATACACTCCTGTCTCAAATAAATTCCCAGCACCACATGGCAGCTCACAACTCCCTGTGATCATAGTTCCAGAGAATATGGCACCCTCTTGTGTCTTCCAGGGGCTCCTGCATACACAAGGTACATATGAACTCTCTCACTCTTTCTCTCCCTCCCTCCCAACCCCCTTTACACACACACACACACACACACACACACACACACACACACACACACACAAATTAATTAAAAAGGCATTCTTCTCCAAGGTCTAACCAGGGAAGTATAGTCCTCACTCCCCCATCAAGGAAACTCCTCTTGCAGCAGAGACCATTACAGAAAACCACAAAGGATCAAAATGCAGAGTGGTAGAGTCAGTCCCAACTGACACATCTACACCATACCTCCTGCACCTGAGGCTCAGGGATCATAGCAGAGGAGGGAGAAGAAAATTTTAATGAGCCAGAGGAACAGGAAGTTTGCCGTAAGATTGTGTCTTCTGTTGTGTGACTTGGTCTGTTTGAGGCACCCCTGGCAGTGGGACCAGATCCATCCCTGGTGCATGAGCTGGCTTTTGGGATCCCATTCCCTATGATGGGACACCTAGCTCAGTCTTGGTGCAGAGGGGAGGGGCTTGGACCTGCCTCAACTGAATGTACTAGGCCTTGCTGACTCCTCATGGGGGGCCTTACCCTTTTGAAGGAGGAGGTATTCTAGGCGGAGGAGTGGGAGGAGGGATGAGAGGGGGGATCTGTGGATGGTATGTAAAATGAATTCAAAAATTTAAGTTAAAAAATATATAAAATCTTTTTTAAAAGATTGTGTCTCCTAGAAATGTCAGAGAAGCTACACCCAACGAAGTCTCATCAACATGGCTGTCTAAACATGTCCTGAGCAAGGAAGACACCAACAGACATGTTAACATAGGGCGGGAAAAGCCCACATGGCCTCAATCAAGGAGGAGGAGGAGGAGGAGGAGGAGGAGGAGGAGGAGGAGGAGGAGGAGGAGGAGGAGGAGGAGGAGGAGAAGAAGAAGAAGAAGAAGAAGAAGAAGAAGAAGAAGAAGAAGATTTTTAATTTATTTAAAATAGAAAAATATATTACCATAGATACCAATGAAATTCATGTAGTCATTTGGACATCTTAAAAACCTTTATTCTACAAAATGGACGAATTTGTAGTTTCGTATGATGTATCACAATTAAATCAAGAGGAAATACAGTAATGAGTTTGTGATAGTCTCCATTAGAAAAGATCCCACAGACTCAGGCATTTGAATATTTGCTCTGAAGCTGGTAGTGCTGTTTGGGGAGGCTATGTGGAGTTGCAGCCTTGCTAAAGAAATGTATCTTTAGAAGCTCACAACTTAGTCCTCTTGGCCAGTTCACTCTCTCTGCTTGTAACTGAATATGTGATCTCTCAGTTTCCTGCTCTGGCTGCCTGCTGCCATTCATCCTCAGCCATTATGGTCTCTCTCTCTCTCTCTCTCTCTCTCTCTCTCTCTCTCTCTCTCTCTCTCTCTCTCTCTCTCTCTGGAATAATAAGATAAAATAAACTCTTCTGTTCAAAAAAAAAAAAAAAAAGAGCCAGACATGGGAGCTGTGCTGGCTAGTTTTTACATGAACTTGAAACAAGCTACTGATGACTAATTTGAGAATTGCCTCCATAAGATCTGGCTGTAGGCAAGCCTGTAGAGAATTTTCCTAATTAGTGATTGATGTGGAAGGGACCAGCCCACTGTGGGTAGGGATACCCCTGGGCTGGTGGTCCTGGGTTCTATAAGAAAGCAGGCTAAGCAAGCCATGAGGAGCAAGCCAGTGAGCAGCACCCCTCCATGACCTCTGCATCAGCTCCTGCTTCCAGGTTCCTGCCCTGCTTGAGTTCCTGCCCTCACTGCTTTTGATAATAAACTGTTATATGGAACTGTGAGTGAAATAAACCCTTTCCTACTCAAGTTGCTCTTGGTCATGGTGTTTCACTACAGCAATAATAACCCTAACTAGGATAGTAGTGCACATCTTTAATACCAGAACTCAGGAGGCAGAGGCAGGCAGATCTCTGTGACATAATTTTCTAGGCCAACTAGCATAACACAGTGAAACCTTGTCTCAAAAAAAAAAGGAAGGAAGGAGGGAAAGAAAATTAATAAATATAATCCAGGAAAGTGCTACAGGAATAAATCACATGGGCCCAACAAGTACTAGAACAAATTATCTACAACAATCATCCTACTAATAGATTTCAAGAATAAAGAAAAATTACAAGTTGAACACCACCAGCCAGCGATGCAGTCAATCTCCCCTCTTTAGTGAAGCTCCCACAACCAATCGTGGGGTGCAGGGGCCCTGGAGAGATGGCTCAGTGATAAAAGCACTTGCTGTTCTCTCAGAAGACCCAGGCTTGGTTCTCAGCACCCACCCAGCAGTTCACAATCATCTGTAACTCCAGTTCCAGAGAACCAATGCCTTCTGACCTCCATGGGCAACCAGGCATGCACAGGGTGTACAGACATACATGCAGGCAAAACACTCATATACTAAATAAAAACAAATAAATCTTTAAAAAAAAATCAGATAAATCCAGTTACTCTGAACCTGATAGAAGAGAAAGTAGGAATGACTCTGAGATACCACCTTACACCTGTCAGAATAGCTAAAATCAAAAACACTAAAGACAGCTTATGCTGGAGAGGATGTAGAGCAAGGGGAACTCTCCTCCACTGCTGATGCTTGCTGATGCAAGCTTGTACAGCCACTTCAAAAATCAATATGGCGCTTTCTTAGAAAATTGGGAATCAATCTCCCCCAAGACCCAGCTATACCACTCTTGGCATATTCCCAAGGAATGCTCAATCATACCACAAGGGCACTTGCTCAGCTATGTTCATAGCAGCATTGTTTGTAATAGTCAGAACGTGGAAACAACCTAGATGCCCTTCAACTGAAGAATGGATAAATGTGGTACATATACACAATGGAATACTACTCAGCAGAGAAAAACAATGACATCATGAGGTTTGCAGGCAAATAGATGGATCTAGAAAAATTCATCCTGAGTAAGGTAGCCCAGACTCAGAAAGACAAACATGGTATGTACTCATTCATAAGAGGATGCTAGATGTAAAACAAAGATGACTAGACTGCTACTCACAACTCCAGGGAGGCTACCTAGAAAACAGGACCCTAAGAAAGACATAGGGATTGCCCAATGACAGAGAAATGGATGAGATCTATATGAACAACCTGGACATGAGTGGGGGTAATGAAAGGCAAGGGTCGAGGGAAAGAGAGCTTAGGGGAGCAGGAGATCCCAGCTGGATCAAGAACACAGAGGGAGAACAAGAAATAGGAGAACATAATAAGTGAAGACCACATGAGAATAGGAAGAAGCAAAGTGCTAGAGAGTTCCCCAGAAATCCACAAAGATACCTACACAATAGACTACTGGCAATGGTTGAAAGAAAGCCTGAACTGACCTACTCTGGTGATAGGATGGCCAAACACCCTAACTGTTGTGCCAGAAACCCCATCCAATGACTGAGGGAAGTAGATGCCAAGGTCCACGGCCAGGCCCCAGGTAGAGCTCTAGGAGTCCAATTGGCGAGAAAGAGGAGGGTTTATATGAGCAAGAATTGATGAGACCAAAATTGGAAAAAGTACAGGGACAAATAGTCAAACTAATGGAAACACACGAACTATGAACCAATAGCTGAGGAGCCCCCAACTGGATCAGGCCCTCTGGATAAGTGAGACAGTTGATTAGCTTGAACTGTTTGGGAGGCACCCAGGCAGTGGGACTGGGACCTGTCCTTAGTGCATGAACTGGCTGTTTGGAACCTGGGTCTTATGCAGGGACACTTCGCTCAGCCTGGGAGGAGGGGACTGGACCTGCCTGGACTGAATCTACCATGTTGAGCTGAATCCCCAGGGGAGTCTTTGCCCTGGAGGAGATGGAAATTGGAGGGTGGGCTGGGGGGAAGGCGGTGGGGGGGGAGGGGGAAAGGACAGGGGAATTCATGGCTGATATGTAAAATTAAATTAAATTATAAAATAAAAAAATTCAGGGTGGAGAGATGACTTACCAGAAGAACCAAGTCTGATTCCCAGCATCTATGTCAGGTGGCTCACAAAGACCCATAACTCCAGCTCTGCCTCTGACCTCTGAGGGCACTTATACTCAGACGCACACACACATGCACACAGATACACACACACAGACACACACACACACACGGAATTTAAAATAATAAAAATAAATTCCTTTTTAAAATCATATGGACTGGATTTGGAGTTTCTGGGTGGCAGAACTCATGCGGCTTTCTAGTGTGTGGTGTGCAGAGGGGACATGCCCATTCATGTTGCAACTGTATGCATTTCTCCTATCAGGTTGTGTCTTTTGTAACTCTCTATAAGTAAAGGGTTTCCCTAAGTTCTCTGAGCCAGCCACTATAGCAAATTAATCCAACCTATAGATACCCAACATATAGACAGAAGTACAAGTAATAAACTACTACTTTAGCTGGAATTTGAAGTGAACAGTCTGTTCATGGAAACGAGCCCTTAATCTGTGAGAACTAATGCTACTTCTAGTAAACAGTGTCAAACTCGAATTGATAGAACACACAGCTGTTTCTGCCACAGAATTGCCTGAAATGTGGAGTTTAAAAAAAAAAAAAGTATTGTACACCAATTCCTGAATGAGAAGAGAAGAGCCACATATGGTGGTGCACAGCGATAGTCCTACACTCAGAGGTCTAAGGTCGGAGGAAGGCCGTCAGTTCAGGTTCAGCACTAATTGTATTATATAGTGAGACAGAAGAAAAGGAGGAGAAAGATGAAAGTGGAGCAAGGAAGAAAAAGATAAAAAGAAATAAGAAAGGAGGAAAGAATAGACCTTTACACCAACCACCACCACGGTGTTTGGCTTAACATCTTTACTATTCCACATGTGCACACACACACTCATGTGTGCAACACACACAAGGACTCTTACATTTCAAAACCAAATTTTCATCATTACTACCTCAAGTAGTCCTACAGCTATGGAAAGGGCCACTCCTGAGGAACGCAAAGGTCTCTTCCCTTGTGGCACAGGCCACGGGTCTCGCTGAAGTTCTCCCAAAAGATCTGTGAGATTCATGTCTATTTTCTGTACTGGCTGTAAGAATCTGCAAAACAGGAGTAAACCAAAAGCCATTTATAAAGGTGATATTGCAAGAACTTTTCTTAAAACCAGAAAAAACTATTTGATACACAGCAGACCAAGAGTTCACAATCTTCTGTGTGCAGCAGAACGCACTGGAGTGTTTCCTTGGAAGCAGCTTGCTCTTGGAGATGTAGCTCAGTCAGTAGAGGACTTATCTAGCAGGTCTGAGAGCCTAGGCTGGATCCCCAGCAATACACACACACACACACACACACACACACACACACACACACACCCAGCAATACACACACACACACACACACACACACACACACACACACACACAAATACACACTCCAAGGGGTAGGGAAAAGAGCAGGTAGGAAGAGAAGGAGGCAAGAGGAGAAGCGAGAAAGAAATGAGTCAGGCATGGTAGTACACGCTTCTAATTCCAGCACTAAGGTGGACGTAGGAGAATCAAGAGCTCAAGGTCACCAAACCAAGTCTAAGTCCAACCTGGCTATAGGAGACTGTCTCCCCAGAAAGAAAGGGAGATGGCTATTACTGGGCCCCATACTATAGTCTGTTTATCACTCTAGTCATACTGCTGCTACCAACCAAGGAATCAATACAACTGTTACCAATTTCTTTTAAAGTATTAAGGTTATCAACATAATTAGAAGATACATCAATGAATCAATCAGTTTTATTAACAGCACCTCTGATCAGAAGGTTAAAGCTACCTGTAAAAAGAAAATTATAAGCTTTTGAGGCCCTATTTTTGCATAGCCACCCTCAAACCACATAAAGGTTTTATGAACTTAAAAATAAAAAGAAACATATCAAAACTAAACTCCTAATATCATAATGATTGAAAAAAGTGCCTCAAAAAACTATAGCTTGTTTTTTTACAACTATATAGTACTGTAATTTATTTATATCCCTAACATTACTAAATATTATACTATCACCTAATGCCTTTGTTCAAGTTGAGGGCATGGTCTGTTTAAGTACCTGCTTGAATTATAGAATTCTGTTTGCCATATTAATTACCTATTGGAAGAAGGTGGCAGCTGGACCTGAGGCCCACGTGTAGCTTGAGTAAGAGGTACTTTAGAGAGCTCCAGCCTTTCCTGTAAAGAGATTATTACAGTGAGATCACAATATTTGTCAACTTCTTAAGATATTCAAGGTGCTCTACTACAAATTAGGAACACAAAATGAGCATAAGGTCTCTTTTCCCCAGAAAGCAAACAGTCGAGCTGTGGAAACTGAGCTCTCTCAGTAGCAATTCACCAGGAGAGAGCAAATACAAGATCTGATGGAGTGAAAAGGATGCTAATTTAGAAGTACTTCTTATCTAATACAGTCAAAATGCATTAATGATTAACTTAAATGTCTTTCTTCTTAGCTTATATGCATTCATCCTTTTCAGCAACTATTGCCTTAAACACCTACTCTGTAGCAGGAATACAGTGGTTTAAAAAAATACTCACTGCTCACATGGTAGTTAAAATCTAGAAGAAAGGAATGAAGTTATCTAATAAAGCAGTGTAAAATCATAACTGCAGCACTATGAAGCAGTACATCAAGGACTGGAGAGACAGCTCAGCTGTTCAGAGGCTTGCAGCTCTTGCAGAAGACCAGGGTTTGACCCAGCACCTCTATCAGGTGGCCCACATATTAGCCTACCAGCCGTTATCAGCCTATAACTCGAGGAAATCCAATGCCTCCTTCTACCTCTGCAAATACCTGCACTCATGTGCCTGCATACATACATACATACACACACACACACACACACACACACACACACACACACACATACACACTTTTTTTGTTTTTTTTTGGTTTTTTGAGACAGGGTTTCTCTGTGTAGCTTTGCGCCTTTCCTGGAACTCACTTGGTAGCCCAGGCTGGCCTCGAACTCACAGAGATTCGCCTGCCTCTGCCTCCCGAGTGTTGGGATTAAAGGCGTGTGCCACCACCGCCCGGCTCATACACACTTCTTTAAATTTAAAAAAAAATCTTCATTAGCCGGGCAGTGGTGGTATACACCTTTAATCCCAGCACTCAGAGGCAGATGGAACTCTGCGAGTTTGAGGCCAGAGCTAGCTCTAGGACAGGCAAGGCTACACAAACAAAAACAAACAAACAACAAATCAAACATTTAAAGGTATAATCTATTTTATTGTCATGACACTCCTGAAAAGCAGACATCGTTATCACAGGTTATATATCTAATCCAAAAACTCAAACCTGAAATGCTCCAAAACCTACAAGCTTGTAAGTGTCATCTAGATGCCACAATAGAAAATTCCACACGTGACTTCACATGATGCACTAGAATCAAAATACAGATGTACTAAACATATTCTATACAGTTATGTTCAGGCTGTGTCTATAAGCATATACACATTAAACATCAATTATTTTAGCTTGCACTTGGGTGTCATCCCCAAAATATCTCTTTATAGACAGTGTTATGCCATAGAATGACATCTCAGTCAATAATGGACCACACACAATGATGAGTCCCTAAGATTACATCACCTATTGTACCATAGATGCTTAGTTGATATAAGTACTCTATGTTCACACCATGATGAAAATGGCTAACGATACATTTCTCAGAATGTATCCCATCTTCCCATACCCATGTTCACAAATATTAAAAAAAGAAAGAAAGAAAAGAATGGAAGGAAAGAGAGAGAGAGAGAGAGAGAGAGAGAGAGAGAGAGAGAGAAAGAAAGAAAGAAAGAAAGAAAGAAAGAAAGAAAGAAAGAAAGAAAGAAAGAAAGAAAGAAAGAAAGAAAGAAAGAAAGAAAGAAAATAGTACACATGAGGCAGAAGCAGGGCAATCTCTGTGGATTGGAGACAAACTTGGTCTTCATGGAGTTCCAAAACTTCTAAAACCCCAAACACATCTGTTTCTAAGTATTTTAGATAAGGAATACTCAACCTGTACCAATTCTCCTGCTTCATGAAAATAAATGATCCTCCTTTCCAAGTCACTATGAAAGGAAGCCCACACCCTCTGAAGCCTCACTTTGCTCATCTCTTGCCTTCACTTATCCTCTTCAGTCTCCTTCCCTTCCGAGTGTAGACCCTCAACCACTTCTCAAAGTATCGTTACCAATTCACAAACTGTCTCCTTCCTTATCTTCAACAAACCTAAGACAAGAACAAACTTCAGAGCCAGGCACAGTGACACCACCCTGTGCCCTGCACTCAGGAGGCTGAGGTAGAGACCAGTAAAATACCCCCAGTCACTTCAAATTGTAAAGATACAGTTAAAAGTAGATAGTTTTAGGCAAAGGAGACAGTGTAGTTAGGAAAGTGTTTATGATTTAGTAAAATAATTGCCTCAAAAGCATGAAGACCTCAGTTCAACCCCATAATACATTTAAAAAAAAATCAGGGTGAGCCGGGCAGTGGTGGCACAAGCCTTTAATCCCAGCACTCAGGAGGCAGAGGCAGGTGGATCTCTGTGAATTTGAGGCCAGCCTGGTCTACAGAGCAAGTTCCAGGACAGGCA
Organism: Peromyscus maniculatus bairdii; assembly: GCF_049852395.1. Classification (NCBI taxonomy): domain Eukaryota; kingdom Metazoa; phylum Chordata; class Mammalia; order Rodentia; family Cricetidae; genus Peromyscus; species Peromyscus maniculatus. The sequence continues at coordinate 11,691,753 of NC_134865.1, read as the reverse complement.
CCAAAACTACACAGAGAAACCCTGTCTCAAACAAACAAACAAACAAAATCTGGGTGTAATGGTGCAAACTTGTAATCTACTACTTGAGTGATAGAGACTGGTGGATGGTACCTGAGGCTTAATGGCCACCCAGCCTCACCTAATCATCAAGCTCCAGGCCAATGAGAGAGCCTGTCTCAAAAATAAAGTAGAGTGTGTTTGATGAATAACAATGCCTTAGGTTGTCCTAAAGCCTACACACACACACACACACACACACACACACACACACACACACACACACACACACCTGCACATACAGTCACTAACTAAACAATGCACACAGTGAAATCCTAATTAGGAGCATACACTGAAATTCTAATAAAGCCATTACAGAAATGAAGCAGGTTATATATGTGGTCATGAAGAGATATCAAGACACACTATGAAAAGTAGAAAGTCTTCAATTTGGATGACAGCTAAATTACACAAGAAACAAAACTGATGTTAATACTAAAGCTAAAGCCTTGTCATATTGCAATCATAACAAAGTGAACTCACCATGGTTTTTAAAAGTACATGCATCTAGGGTCTGGAGAGATGGCTCAGTGGTTGAGAGCACTGACTGCTCTTCCAGAGGACCTGGGTTCAATCCCCAGCATCCACATGGCAGCTAACAACTGTCTGTAGCTCCAAGATCTGAACCCTTACACAGACATACATGCAAGCAAAACACCAATGTATATAAAATAAGAATAAATTATTTTTAGAAATACATGCATCTAGAAGGTATTTATTAACATACAATAATCCACAAAAGAATAGGTTGAGCATTCCCATTCTTACCCACCTGCAGTTGTTTGGCAGATAAATCCTTTGTTCCCCTGAAGACATAGCTTTTTGAAATGCCTTCACATCCAAGTTGATGAACATGGACAATTTTCCCAAAAGTAATAAGTCCAACCAAAGCTGTAGGTGGCAAAAGACTCAATGACATCTGCAAAGATTCCTTTAGAGCTTGTAAATCTTCATCTTCTATACAAGTATCAACCACATAGAGAAATATCAAAGGCATCTGGGGACCACGCTTGAAAAAAAAATGCAGTAAGGAAAGGACTTATAAAGGTATTAGCATTGTATAACAATATTCAAGACAGTCAACCAGGGACTAATTAAAACTGAAAACAGTGAAATATTAATATGTGCATGCAGTGGAATTCTAATAAAACCATTATAGAAATGAAACAGGTAATATCCGTAATCCTGGAGAGAGCTAAGACATAGCACTGAGTGAAAAAGGAAGTGTAAAGGGCTGACAGGGTGACTCTGCAGGTAAAAGCACTTGTGGCACAAGCCTGAGGACCTGAGTCCATCCCAAAACCCACAGTGGAAGGAGAATACTGACTTCGGGAAAACTCTCTTCTGACCTCCAAACACACACACACACACACACACACACACACACACACACACACACACACACACAAAGACATAGACACACACACAGAGAGAGACACACACACACAGACACACACGGGGGTGGGGCATGGCTTTGGTTTTCTATTTAATTACATGAAGTTTATTTTCTTGTAAGCATTTATTACTTTTCAAACTGAGTGTAGTAATGCACACCTGTGACCCCAGCACAGGACCACCAAGAGTTGAAGGCTATCTTCATCTACATAGGCAACGTGACATACATGAGACTTTGTCACAAATAATAATAATAATTTTAAAGTATTTCAAATAATAATTTAACAACTACAAAGTTCAGGCCAGGTACAGGAACACCTATGGCTTCAGCTATCGGGGAGATTTCACTTAGAACAACAAATTCAAGATTAGCTTTGCTGAATAAAAAAATAAATGAGATAATATTTTATTTTAAAATCATAAACCATGTACCAAGTTTTTGGTCAAAACTATATAGAATAAGTTGAATAGCATTCTACCAAAAACAGCACACAAGTAATATGTGTATTTCTACTTGAGTGAATTTCTGTAAGTATAGTCATTTTTTTTTTAATTATTTTTGTTCGTTTGGGTTTATTTCACTCTTTTGTTTTGTTTTGTTTTTCAAGATGGGGTTCTTTCTCTGTGTAGCTTTGATGCCTGTCCTGGAACTGGCTCTGTAGACCAGGCTGGCCTAGAACTCACAGAGATCTGCCTGCCTCTTCCTCCCAAGTGCTGGGATTAAAGGCGTGCGCCACCACCGCCAGACTTCATTTCACTTTTTAACCACATATCTGTGTGGATATGTGGAGGTTTAAAGCCTAGAACAGAGCATCAGATGCACTGGCGCTGCAATTACAGGCAATTTTAAACAAACGGACACAGGTGCAAGAGCACCAAGTCTCCTTAACCACCCAGTCAGCCCGGCAGTTATGGTTAAATAATTTTTAAAATAATAATAATAATAATGAAGGGCTGAAGAAATGGTTCAGCAGTTGAGAGTGCTGACTGCTCTTCCAATGGACCCAGGTTCAATTCCCAGCACCCACATAGCAGCTCACAACTGTAACTACAGTTCTAGGGGACCCAACACCCTTACACAGACATACATGCAAGCAAAACACCAATATACATAAAATAAAAAGAAAAAATTATTTAAAATAATAAGATAATGTTTATAAAAAAAATTACCTAAGCCTGGGATGACTTTTCAGAAAATCAAAACCTAGCCAGGTTTGGCAAATGTAGTAACTAGTTCTAGTGAACCACAATTCTGTTCCTGTACCACATTCAGATATTTTTTATTGGCCAGCCATAATGATGCACACCTTTAATCCAGGCACTATAGAGGCAGTCAGAGGCAGCCTGCTCTACACAGGGAGCTGCAGGTCAGCCAGGGCTTTAGAGACAGGCACTGTCTCAAAAATATATTTATACTTTTAAATTTCCACACCTTTTTTGATCTTTATTGTTTAGAGATATGTCTCATAAAGTCCAGGTGGACTCATAGACCAAGATGACCTTGAACCCCTGATCCTTCTGCTTCCATAAGCAAAGTTCTGTGATTACAGGCATGACCTAACCTGCCCAGCTCTCCACAATAAAATCCATAAGCAACAAGGGTATGTTCATTCATAAACTCCTGAACACACAGCAGAATTTAGTATTCTATTAACCAAATATATGTCAAGAGACCTCCAATTATAAAATGAAGCTGAAATGTTCTTCCTAACTGATCAAATCACACCATCCTACCCAGTATCTGAATAATCATCAAATAATTCCAGTCAGAAATTACCTTCATCAAATTGATCTTAATGTTTCTTAACTGTGAAATGCTCAATTCGATTTGTCAGGCCCTTAACAGGACCTCCATTTTCAGAATTATCCTGACATAAGTCCTTGTCACTTACAGCTTTCTTAAATACCTACTCTTATGTTCTTACCAGAACTACATATTCAATGCTTGAAAACTGGGGTAAAAGCTCAACAGGCTGACTCAGTTCAGATATCCCAGCATATGTAGGTGGAAACTGCAAACAGGAAAAAAAAGTTACCAAATTATTGCCAGAAATAAAGTTTTAAACTCAAAATTGTTTCCTCATCATTTAAATTTTTGTCTGCATTTTATGTTGTTGTTGTTGTTGTTTGTTTGTTTTTGAGACAGGGTCTTCTATGCAACCCTGGCTGTCCTGGAACTCACTATGTAGACCAGGCTGGTCTCATTTAATTATTAAAAAGATATTTTTCAGGCTGGTGAGATGACTTAGTGGCTAAGTGCTCTTGCTTCTAACCCTGACTACCTGAGTTTGACCCCTGGAGTCCATATGGTATAAGTAGAGAACTAAATCCCTCAAGTTTCCTCTGACCTACACATGCTCAACCTTGCATATGCACACCCACCAACACACAACCCATACATGGAATGAAAAGAAGGATTGTTGTGTTATAACCATTTTATCCTTTTTACATAAGCATTCCCCTACAGGACCAGCACTACAGCATTAGCATCTGTAGGAGATGTCCTTACCTGATTCCTTTGGTAACAAAAGTTGCAAGCCCAGAGTTTTGCTCGATAATCCACTTGACTGTTTTAAGAAAAAACAGATTAGTTAGGCAATGTTTCAGTTCAATTTTACAAGGACCTTAATTTAAATAAAATTAATTTCATTCAAAAACATGGAGTGAAATTGATGATCAAAGTGATTTGCTTTTTATTCCTGGGGACATGAGCCCAGGGCCTCACACATTAGACAAACATTTACCACTAAACTAAATTGTACCCCCGTTTTGTTTTGAGACAGGATCTTCCTAAAACATCCAGGCTGACCTAGAACCCACAACCCCTCAAGTCTTTAGAATTGTAGGCTTCTACTACCACACCCAGCTGAAAATACTACTTAAGTAGCAATAATAAAGATTAAAGGGCCAGCAAGATGGCTCACTGGGTCAAAGTGCTTGCCAAGAAAGCCTAACAACCTCAGTTTAATATCCAGAGCCATGTTAGGAGGAGAGAACTAACTTCCAAAAGTTGTTCTCTGACCTCCATAGTACCACACATGCATGCACACAAGCACATATACATGTACACACAAACACAAATTATTTGTTTTAATTACACAGACAAAAAAACAAAGAGAGCTATTTCTAGAGAAAGTGTTTGGAACAGCTACTTTAAAGCAGAGCCTTCCTGGGTATGCACGGTAGTACATTCTTGCAATCCCAACACTTGGGAGGCAGGTGCAGGAGGACTGTATGCAGCACGTTCGAGGCTAGTCTAGTCACATAACAAGTTCCAGGCCAGCCGGGGCTACACAGTGAGACTGTCTCACAAAACATAAATCAACAACAACAACGAAGATAATAACAAAGAAAACCAAAGGAGATCCTTCAAACTTGAAGAGCAGCCTGAAGGAAAGGAAGCCAATGACAGGAGAACACAGGCAGAATGCTATATGAAGAATTAACAAACACTTGCAAAGTGCCAGGTGTAAGTTTAGTTGGTATGCTCAAGGCTCAGAGAAAAGCTGGGAAGATGTGACATTGATAGGAAAGACTGGGTAAGCCTATAATCCCAGCATCAGCAAACACCAAGTAAAAGTCAGAGAATCCACAGCGCTCTGGAGGTAGAACTGACTGCATTCACTAACAAACTAGATGGGAGGAAAGGCAGAAGAAAGGGAAATTTAAAAAATGTTTCCTGAGATCTTGCCTTAGGAATAATAGCACCTTTTGAATACCACCCCAACTCATTTATGACTTTTCCAAGTCATAAGATAGGTTCATACACAGCCAGTACCATTAATAGGATATAATACTTTTTATAATGACATTTGTATCTGGTCTCTTCACTTTACTAATTCATTGTAAGTAGAATACTAAAACTTAAGCTCTTGGGATTCCTAGACTACAACCGTAAACAGAAAAAGCAGAATTCTTTACATAAATGAATAAGAAACCATTTATTTTCCTTTTCTTTTTGTTGAGAAGATGTCATGTAGCCCAGCTTGGCTTTGAATCTGCTATGCAGCTGAAAATAATCTTGAATTTCTGATTGCCCTGCCTCTACTCTCTGAGTGCTGAGATCTCAGGTGTGTGCTGGTTTATGTGAAGCAGGGGACTGACCCCAGGACTTTGTGTGTGCTAGGTGAGTACTCTACCAACTGAGCTAACCCCTCAGCACAAATTACAGTTCTGAACTATATTACCACAGTACTTCCTCCCATGTATTTTGATTACCATAAAGGATTCAAAACTGCTCGGCAAGTTGTCCTGCTGCACAGGACAGGCTCGTATTGAATGGGTGGTAAGTCGGGTCTCTCCTTTAGAGGTGTAAACAGGGCTGCCACCGGAACAACCATTCTTGTAGCTTCCAGCCGACTAGATGGCCAAACATTCCAACTGAACCGGACCCCATCTCGTTCTTCATTTTGTTCGATAAATTCCAAATAGGTTGTCATTGTAGTGCTTGATTCTTATCTCTGTCTGAAACATACATTAAAAGATAAAAATCTAGAAGCATCATAAGAAACTCAAAGTAAATATGTTTTTCTACCTTCAGCAAAATTAACACATTAAAAATTATGACCAAATTAAAATATAGTAACTCCACTCATAATCATAATGGCTCTACAAAGCCTAATGCTCAGAGGCTTAGTAAGAGGAAAGGATTGTAGAGGAAAGGGGCTGGCTAAAGAAACCCACCCTGACCCTGGAGCCCAGAACTAGTTTAATAAACACAGCCTAGACCTGAGACCTGAGCCAGAGAAAGAAACACTTTATCCCTGAACCCAGAACCAAAGAAACATGCCCTGACTCTGAAACCAGTGCCAAAGAAGCTCTCTTTGTCCTTGGAATCAGAGAAAGTGAAAGAAATATGCCCTAACATTAGAATTAGACAAAAAGCTAAGAAAGGCCAGTAAAAGAAACAGTTTGGCTCTGAGGTCAGAGCCATCTCTGCCCCTGACCAACTGACCAGTGAAGCAGACTCTGCCTCTGACCAACTGACTGACCAGTGAAATGAACTCTGCCCCTGACCAACTGACCAGAGAAACCAACCAATCACAGAGCAGGAAACCAACCAATCCCTAAGCACTCTGACCCTGGAACCCAGAACCAGGGAAAGAAACACAGCCTGGATCTGGGACCTGAGTCAGAGAAAGAAACACTTTATCCCTGAACCCAGAACCAAAGAAACATGCCCTGACTCAGCAACCATGTCAAAGAAACACTCTTTTGCCAGAGTCCAGTTCTTCCCAGACTGGCTCTGACCGGAAATGGCAGCCCCTTGTCTCATGACATGCCATAAATGTACATAATAAAATGAGAAAGAAGAAAAGGCAATGCCCACTGGCTTTTTTGTATCTACTACCCTATTGCACCTGGAGAAGCATCAAAATGTCACAAAAGTGACCAAAACTATTATTTTAGGTTCTCTGTCAGCCACCATGTGGTTTAGCTGAAATTAGAGGCTCCTGACAATCGAGGACAACCAGAAGGAAGTGGATGCAGAGCACACTTCCGCACTGCTGCAGAGCTGATTTCTCTCCTTTAGGATTGAGATGCACTGGGAACTCAATCTCCAGAGTCAGTTTCTTTAACTCATGGGTAGAAACTTAGGGGAAAAAAAACATTCCCAAATTTCCAATATCCTTTAAAGACAAATTTCGTGGACTGTCTCTGCAATCCAGAATTCCCAAAGCACCAGTGACTCTCCAGAAATGTGTGCCATACCGTAATCATGGGTAATGGCTGCAAAGGAAACACAGTAACAGTGATTTCACAGAGCAAACCTTCAGCTTCTTTCTCCCCTGTGGACACACCCAGGGTTCATGGGGTTGCCAGGCATCCAAACAGGTTAGGTATCACCTCGACGTGCTTGCTTTCCAGAACTCTGTGACATGCACACTGCCTGCTGAGTGTCTGGAAGGAGATGAGTCAGAGAACAATGAAACAATTCCAGGTGTCTACACATTCTGTCAAAGTGAACAATGCAAAGTGTTTGTCAGTACCATTTCTCTAACACCAAAAGAAAAAACAAGATTTTGAAATCTCCTTTTGGTCTAGAACACTCGACTGCCACTCCTTGCATAATAACCAAGGACAATTGCATATCAACACTGCCTCATGTCATTTGAAGGAAATCATTGAGAGAAACGTGGCTTAGTGACCTTGACCCTTCATGCCTCCAAAATTAATATTTTACATTTAAAAGATAGTCTGGAGATCTTCATCTCAGTCACTACTCATTCCTAGTTGAAGAATGAACTGATAGGTGTGGTAGTTTAAATGAAAATGGTCCCCATAGGTACATATATTTTCAGGCTTAGTCCCCAGTTGATGAACTATTTGGAGAAGATTAGGAGGTGTGGCCTTGTCAGAGAAGGTGTGTCACTGGGGGTTGGCTTTGAGGTTTCAAAAGCCCAAGCCAGGCCCAGTGTCACTCTCTCTGCCTGCTTCCCGCTAATCAGAATAGCTCTCAGCTACTTCTCCAGCACCATGTCTGCCTATGTACCACCATGCTTCCTGCTGTGATGATAATGGACTGACCATCTGAAACTGTATGCCAGCCCTCAATTCAATGTTTTCTTTTATAAGAGTTGCCCTAGTCATGGTGTCTCTTCACAGCATGTGAACAGTGACTAAGACATTATCTAAGTGCATAGTTTGGACATATGTACATACACATGGAATCACCACTATAATCTCTCATCATGATATAGGAAAATTTGTGGATGTCTTTGAGAGGGATGAAGTTTTTCAACACTCGGGTGGGCTTTAACTCAGGAGTTAGGGTGCCGTGTGCTCAGGTCACACAAAATTTCTTCTGAGTCTGTGGCTTCAGGGTGTCTTGAGAATTCAAAGAAGGAAATTCACAGACAGAGAAGATGAGTATTAAAGAGATTTTTTTGATTCATAACTGAGAGCTAAAGAGGGGAAGAGATACTTTAGATTTATAGCAAGAGGGGTCCCCAGGGCTTGGGTACCGTCAAGGTGCTGTTCTCGGAGTCTTTTAAAGGACTTATGGCAGAAACTGGGGCAAGGTTTGGGAAAGGGAGTAAACTGGTTAGTCCATTGGTCCAACTCTGCGGTGTCCAGGTGCCTTCTCTAGGATTTGGTCCTCACCTATAACATCCAGGCAAAGGTAAGAGATAGTGAGCAACCAGGAATCAGAAGACTCTTTGGCATCCCTGGCCTCCAGCAAGAGCTTTACTGAACATGCTGGTGTTGACTGGGAAGGGGTGGATCCCTGTCCTTGCTCCTGGCTTAGTCACTCATTTCTCTTCATATTGCTTCTTCCTGAGCTTCCATGGTTCTCCTTTCCCAAACCTAAGCAACTATTGTTCTGCCTTCTGTCATGTGAGTGGAGTTTACATTTTTACAAATTTTATCTCTGTAGTATATAGTTTGTAGCTTGTTTCTTTCACACAGCATAGTTGTGTCAAGGTTCATCCATATTGTTATGCCATAGTATTTTATTTCTCAGTTGTATTCCACTGCATAATCCCACCTCTGCACTGGGAATCAAATCCAGGACCTCCAACATTCTGAGCAAGCACTCTACTACTGACATACATCCCCAGTATGAGCTATGACACAATGTCTTTATCTAATCACCTCTTAATGAATATCTGAGTTATTTCTAGTTTGGGGTATTACAAAGAAGGTTGTTAAGATCATTGATGTACATATTGGTGTTTATACATAAGCATTTTATCCTCTTGAATAAATAAATACATAGATGCAAAGTGGTATAGGCAATGTGTAAAATTATGTTTAACATTTACACAAACTACAAAGCTATTTTCCAAAGTGGTTATTGATGGGAATATCTTTCTGTATGTTGTGAATATATGTTGCTCTGACTGGTTGATAAATAAAGCTGTTTGGCCTATGGCAAGGCAGCTTAGAGGCAGGCAGGAAATACAGATAGACAGGAAGAGAAAAAAGAGCAGAGGAGACACTTCCAGCCGCCGCCATTAGAAGCAAGATGTAAAAGTACCGGTAAGCCACAAGCCATGTGGCAAAGTATAGATTTATAGAAATGGGTTAAATTAAGATATAAGAACTAGATATCAAGAGGCTTGCCATGGCCATAGTTTAAAAATAATATTAGCCTCTGTGTGTTTACTTGGGTCTGAGCGTCCGTGGACAGGGGGACACAGGAAAATTCCAGCTACAGTTTACGTTCCCGTTATACATGTGAGAATTTTAGTGCCTCCAAATCTTAGCCAACTCTTGATAGTATCTTTTAAACTTTAGGCATTCTAAAGGTGTGTAGTAATATCTCCTTGTAGTTTTAATTTGCAGGTCTTCAATTATTAATGATATTGAGCATATTTTCAGGTGTTTATATGCTACCTCCATGTGTTTGTGGTTATGTCTCTTTAAAATCTTTGGCCTGTTTCTAAGTTGAACTGTTCATTCTTCATCAAGTTTATGCTCTGAAAATATTTTCTTCCAGCATATGGTTTATATTTTCATTCTCTTATATTGTCTTTTGAAGAATAAAAGTTTTTCATTTTAAGGAAGTCCAATTTTAAAAGTTTTTGTTTTGTTGTTTCACATTTGTTAAGACTTTATTAATTTTATATTTGTATTAAATATATGATCCATCTTAAATTAATGTTCATATATGGAACAGATAGTGATCAAAGTATCTTGAGTTTAGATGACTGATAGATAAATGATAGAAGATGATAGATAGGTAGATAGATAGATAAATAGATAGATAGGTAGGTAGATAGATAGATAGATAGATAGATAGATAGATAGATAGATAGATAGATAGATAGATAGATACATGATAGATAGCCAGCCATATCTAATTTGACCTAAAGCCCACTCAATTGGAGAGAACTTGTGTGTGATAAACCAAGCCAAGAACCCATCATGGCTGGAGAGATCACAGGCCCTAGAAGAGAACCTACTACTGCCATATTGCCAAAGTGATACAGCTTCCAGCTGCCTTCTAGACAGTTATTCTTGTATGTACTAGTTAAGTGCAGCTCTCACATCTCCTCAAAGAAGCTTATTTTCACAGCAGATAGAGACCATGTGAGAGACACACAACTGATCAAAATGCAGAGATCATGAGGTGCCCAGCCACAAAAGGGAACTCTACAACAAGCCTCCTAACCTAAGGCTCAGAGAGCAGTTCAGAAAGCGGGGAATATTTCAGAAGCCTGAGGAACAGGTGACTGCTGCATGATAGTTTCTTCTGGAAAGAACAGGGATGTTGTGTCCATGAACTCTCAAGAGTATTGTTGCCAGTATAAGACCTGCAAAGACAACACCAATTGACATGCCAACATGGATGGAGGAAAAGTGCTGAGAGCAGAAAAAACAGTCTCCTCCCTTCCCCCAGGGACAATACCCCAATCTTAGGCAACATTAATTGGACACAGTGGATTGTACATATACACTTAGATGTGTACAAAGATTATATAGATACCATAAAAACATATATAGAAGAGGTCATTGGGGCTGGAAGGGTGGTACAGAGGTTATGGGTACTGATGGTCTTGCAGAGGGCCCAAGTGTAATTCCCAGCACACACCTGGTGGCTCACAACTATCTGTATCTCCAGTCCCAGAGGATCTGGTACCCTCCTATGACCTCTATGGGCACTGCCTGCTGTGGTGCATAGACATACATGTAAGTAAAACACACACATAAAATAAAAGTATTTTTTAAAGGAGGTTGTGGTAGTTTGAATGTAATTGCTCCCCCATAAACTCATAGGGAATGGCACTATTGAGGTGTGGCTTTGTTAGAGCAGGTCTGACCTTGTTGGAGGAAGTATGTCACTTTAAGGTGTGGGTTTTGAGGTCTTCTATACCCAATGTCTCAGTTCACTTCCTGTTGCCTGCAGATCAAGATGTAGGATTCTCAGTTCCTTTTCCAGTACCATGTCTGCCTGCATGCCATCATCCCCCACCATGATGATAATGGATTAAACCTCTGAAACTGTAAGCCACCCCATTAAGTGTTTTTCTTTATAAGAGTTGCTGTAGTCATAGTGACTCTTCACAGCAATAGAAACCCTCACTAAGACAGAGGTCATTAGTTCAAGAGAGGATGGTTGGGTGAACATGGGAGGAATTAGAGAGGAAGAAGGAACTGTAAAAAGATGGAAATACAGCATACTCATGTATCAAAAAATAGTGATTGCATAAATGTGGATATACTTCTGACCTCTATTCTATTTCATTCATTTATTCTTTATTAGTGTATATTGGTAGACTAAAATAATGGATTTTTATAAGATCTTCAAGCATGCATATAATGTACTTTAGCCATATCCATCCCACCCATTACACTCTGCTGTCCCCTTGCCCTGCCCATTTCCCAAATAGGCCCCGTGTTGGTTGTTTTTCATCAATTGGACACAAGCTGGAGTTATTGGGGAAGAGGAAACTTCAACTGAGAAAATGCCCCCATCAGACTGGATAACTGTGGGGCAAGTCTGTGGGGCATTTTTTTTGACTGATGATTTGTGTGGAAGATCCCATCCCAAGGTGGGTGGTGCCTAGACAGGTGAACCTGGGGAAGAAAACAAACTGAGCAGGTCAGGATGGGCAAGCTAGTATGCAGTGTTCTCCATGGTCCCTGCTTCAGTTCCTGCCTTGAGTTCTTGCCTTTGCTTTTTCTTCTGATGGACTACTGTCTGTAAGCCAAACATACCCTTTCCTCCCCTAGTTGTTTTGATCATGGTGTTGATGTTTTATCACAGAAACAGAAACCAAACTAAGACATCCCTCATCTGCTTTTGTATCTTCTTTTGAAATCTAGATTCTGTATATGAGAGAAAATATTTATCTTTCTGACAACAATGATTGGATCAAATTTGCTTAATATAGCTCTTTAGTTCTATGCATTTTCCTGCAAATAAAATAATTGTATGCTTCCTTACAACTGAATAAAATTCAATTGTGGTTCATTGCTCTTTGTTTCCTGCCTGGGAATATAATGTAACCAGCCTTCTCACACTTCTGCTGGCATGCTTCTCAGCCATGGTGGACTGTATCCTTTCTTTATGTATTTCATCTATATGGATGTTTTGTCTGCATATATGCACACAAGAAAAGGGCATGAGATCCCATGGGTCTACAGCTATAAATGGTTGTGAGCCACCATGAACTCATGACCTCTGGAGGAGCAGCCAGTGCTCTTGACCTCTGAGTCATCTCTCCAGTCCCTGTAGCTTGAACAGTAAACTATAATGAACCCTCTTCCTCAAAGTTGCTTCTGTCAAGCACTTTTGTCACAGCCTTGAAGAAGTAACTAATACAGGATTATTACAGAATTATAGGGCTACCATTAGCATTTATCTAATTTAGCAAACACCTAAAGATTTCTTAACACTTAGAAGAGATTTAACATTTTCTAACAAGACAGAATAATTTTCTACTTCTTACTCTTAATTATCATCACTATCTCTATTGGAAAGATTCTCTTAACTAGACAGGAAGTACACAAATAATTTCTAAAGTTCAGAGCTTATAGTCAGCTTTGATAGTTCTGAGAGTTCTTTTGAAAGGAGAATCTATTTCTTTAGTGGATTTCTTAACTCTGGGATTTAGTGAGTTCTGTTGCTAAACAGTAAGTACGATATGCATTCCAGATATTCTATAAAAACTCTATTAAGAGCTATTTCAGTTTACAGCAAACCCAAAAGAAAGAAAAGAGGTGGGGGGGAAACCTTGTAAGGAATATTCTGTTTCTGAATTGTTTAGCTAGTCATTCCATAACAGGTCAATTTCCCAACAGGAGAAGATAGCTGTCTAAATTGGATTCGGGTTCCAGACCTGCAGCTTTCAGCAGGTCTGAAAACACTGCTGAAACTTAGTTACAATTGTCTCAAACTCCTCAGCAGTCTGGAAGCCTCTTTATTCTTCTACTATCCCCGGACTGCAAAATGGAACCTTAATATCAAGAGCTTTATTTTAGCTGCTTTTCACACTCACAGTTTTTTATTAGCCCAATATTTCTTAGCAAGATTCAAGAACATAGATGTTCTTTCATGAAACATATCCTTTATTAGCTTACTTTGAGGAAGAGCATTTTCATAATTTAGTATTTTCACTTCATTAGCTTTAACTCCTGATGTAATTGTTGTTAGCAGCTTTGATATTTAGCATTGATTTCTTATAAGGAACTTTCAGATGAAGCAACTCTATTTTTTAAGACAGCTAGATTTTCTGAAGTTTGTTCCCATCTATAAAGCAGTCATTTATTTTTGAATGCCTGTTTCCTTGTCTCCTTATTAGATTTGCAAAGGAATCACTCATTGCAGGCTGTTTGTTCAAAAGTTAAAGAACTTTTTTAATTTCCCATATGTTTCTTCTAAAACAATGTTCAGTGTATGAACTGCTTTCCTTTGCTTTCTTAAGGATTTTAAAATGGCTTTTTGACAGTTTCTAGTTAGAGGCTGTCCCTTTACCCAAATTCATCACTTCAGGATGAGGGTGAAATTCCTGTTGAACTACCACAAAGCTCTTAGCAAAAATTCTTGCACAGCTATTAGGAAAATAAGGTATTCTTTTAAAGGCTGTATTTTAAGTTTACTATGAACATATTTTCGAGGTGGAAAGTTTTTCAAGGCAATGTCGCCATCTTTGGTGGAAAAACTACCTTTCCCAGAATGCACTTCTCTTACAACAGTCCATTGTTACAAGCTAGCTTTTGTACTTCATTTCCCTATAGTTCCTTTTGGGTATGAAAGTCAACTTCTAGTTCTCTTTTACCGGGCTTATAGTCAAAGTTCTTGCCTGGGAGGTTTGAACCAAGCGTTTTATGTTTTCAGTTATGGGACATTGGGAGATCTCTGTTCTGAGCTAGCTTCAACAGGTGTCTCTCCATCTGACACCGGCCGGGGATCAGAACGGTACCTGCCTCATTAGCATATATTGAAGTATCCTTTCACCAACTTTCCTCAGGGCTTGTGTTTGCCTTAGCCAGTCAGTGAAAAACAAAAGCATTTACAACAGAGCTTTAGATTCTTTAGAGAGTCCTTTACTGATAGATGTTTATCTCATTTTGCTTGTTCCTTCCCCCAACACACACACACCAGGTGCAGAGCTTCAGATACCTCAGGCTGTGGCTCAGTTCCTCTGCTAGCTGCCTCTGGAGATAGGGGCTCCCCCCCCCCCAATCTGCCTCAAACTGTAGCAGCTTTCCTCAGGTGATACATTTTCTGGGGAGGAATCAGTCCCTTCTCCGTTTCTTCTTCAGAGAGTCTTTCTCCCCAACAGTTCCCAGTTTGGTCTCAGTTTATTCCCTCTGCACCAGAAACAGTTTCCAACACTGCAATGGCAGCTTTCCCTGCTACTGAAGGAGATTTTAGTCCATCTCTATCTTCAGGGTCTGTGTGGTTTGCATACAGACTGAAAATCAAGCTTTTGCTTTTTTAATAAGGGAGGGTTTTGCCATCTCTCAGCTGGCATTAGGACAGGTACTTTCCTAATCAGGCCTTCACCTGGCCCAGTTCCCCAGTAGATTGTTTTCATTTGCCCCTGCTCTCAGACAGAGCTTATTACCAGAGGCAATCACCCCTTAGGACTATACTCCCTCATCTCACCAGGAGTCAGTGGAAACAAAGCTTTTCTCAGAAAGATGCTTTCTCTGATGAAAAAGAACTTTATTCCTGGTTTGTTCTCCGTTCTGCCCTGGCTGGGCTCTTTCCCCAGACAGCATTCTGACTCAGCAGCACAATAAATGAATAGTCCCAGAAATCCACAAGGATGACTCCACCTTACACTACTAGCAATAGTGGAGGTGCCTGAACTGGCTATCTCCTGTAATCAGATTGGTGAATACCCTAACCATCTTCAACAGAGTCTTCATCCAGTAACTGATGACAACAGATGCAGAGATCCACAGCCAAACACCAGGCCAAGCTCCAGGAGTTCAGTTGAAGAGACAGAAGAGGGATTCTATGAGAAAGGGGTATCAAGATCATGATGGGGAAACCCACAGAGACAACCAAACCAAACTAGTGGGAACTCATGAACTTTAGACCAACAGCTGTGGAGCCTCCATGGGACTGGACTAGGCCCTCTGCATAAACGAGACAATTGTGTAGCTTGATCTGCTTAAGGGGCCCCTGGCAGTGGGATCAGGATCTATCCCTGGTGCATGAGCTGGCTTTTTGGAGCCCAGTGCCTATGGTGGGAAATCTTACACAGCCTTGGTTCAGGGAGAGGGGCTTGGACCTGCCTCAACTGAATGTACCAGGCTCTGCTGACTCCCCATGAGAGTCCTTGCCTTGGAAGATGTGGCAATGGGGGTGTGGTGATATTTTATTTGTACTGAAATGTGATTTTATCTGTATGTTAATAAATAAAGTTTGCCTGAAGATCAGAGGTCACATAGGAGCCAAAAGCAAAAGTCAGGTGGGTGGTAGCACACGCCCTTAATCCCGATCACATGGCAGGCAGAGTCTCTGTGTGGTCAAGAACACAGCCAAGCATGGTGACACAAGCCTTTAATCCCAGTACCAATCATAGAGACCTGGAGGTCTGTATAGACAGGTCTGTGACGAGGAAGTCATGTGACTGGTCTTACAGCCAATGAGAAGGCAGAACAGAAAGGCAATGAAAACACAAGTCAGACAGGAAGAAGCTCTCTCTGGGGAAGCTACTGCTGGTGGTAAGCTAAAGCTAGTCATAGCTATTGCTCTGATCTCTTTGGCTATTACCTCTATATTTGACTCTGTG
This sequence comes from Peromyscus maniculatus bairdii, assembly GCF_049852395.1. Classification (NCBI taxonomy): domain Eukaryota; kingdom Metazoa; phylum Chordata; class Mammalia; order Rodentia; family Cricetidae; genus Peromyscus; species Peromyscus maniculatus. The sequence continues at coordinate 11,675,602 of NC_134865.1, read as the reverse complement.
GGTTTTTTTTTTGTTGTTGTTGTTGTTGTTTTGAGACAGGGTTTCTCTGTGTAGCTTTGCGCCTTTCCTGGAACTCACTCTATAGACCAGGCTGGCCTCAAACTCACAGAGATCTGCCTGCTTCTGCCTCCCGAGTGCTGGTATTAAAGGCCCCCACCGCCCGGCAACTCTGTGTTTCTTATTTACTAAGACTGTTTAGAATTTAATCTACAAATGGCACCAGAACGTGAGGCAAGAATTTCCACCTAAAACCTGAGAAATAGGTTCTAAAATGGAGCTAAAAACAGCTTCCTAGTTTGCTGTGGGATGGTCTGAATGTCAAATGCTCTGATTGGTCAATAAATAAAACACTGATTGGCCAATGGCCAGGCAGGAAGTATAGGCGGGACTAACAGGGAGGAGAAAGGAGGGAACAGGAAGACAGAGGGAGTCACTGCCAGCCGCCGCCACAACAAGAAGCATGTGAAGACGCCGGTAAGCCAAAAGCCACATGGCAAGGTACAGATTTATGGAAATAGATTAATTTAAGATATAAATTAAGAATTAAGAACAGTTAGCAAGAAGCCTGCCATGGCCATACAGTTTGTAAGCAATATAAGTCTCTGTGTTTACTTGGTCAGGTCTGAGTGGCTGTGGGACTGGCAGGTGATAGAGATTTGTTCTGACTGTGGGCAAGGCAGGAAAACTCTAGATACACTAGATGTCTCTCTGAAGTTAGTGGCAGCTTGAGCTACTACTCTATGGTGGGTTCATGGCGTGCAGGCTTGACCTACACCACCTTACACAGAGGTATCTCCAAGCTGTGCACTATGCTACCTGGTGGATATAGTTCTTGTTAGTTAAAAAATAAAAAAAAAAAATTTAAAAGGTTGAGAGATTTTTCTGTCCCATATCTGAGCCCTCTGGTGTGGGACAGAGAAAAACCAATATTTTTATTTAAAGCAGGTTGATTATAAATGTAATCTCTTTCTAAAGAAAAAAGGGGATATAAATATGATAGGATAAATAGTAACAACTTGTTTAAAAATGTTTTACATTGCTATGAATTTTAGTTTATTGATACAAGTTTAAACTTAATTTTGTTAGACTGTATATATATTTCTACTCTTGTTTGAGATATTATGTTTATGTAACTCATTTAGATTGTAATGGATAATTAAGAAATACAAATTAATAACTAGTCTTCTATGATAATCAAACTTATAGTCATGTTAGTTTAGTTTTCTAGGTATATATAGATATATAGACAGCTAGGTAGTCTTCAAACACTTCAAAGACCTATAGAATATAGCATTTAAAATATTTTAAAAATTTAGACTTTCTGGACAGTGAGACATGTCTGCTCCTGGCAGCACCATTTACTTCAGAGAAGAGGATAGGCATCAAAGACACTCTATATGGAGTTTATCTTCTTCTTGGCTAAAATAGCCATTTGGGCAAGAAACTGTTCTTGCCTGGACTGCTTGATTGACTAGAGGAAGGTGACTACTGAACTTTGCTTCGCAGAGGAACTGCCAGACATTCTACAGGACACAGAGGGAAGTGACTGAGAGACTCTAGGCCTGTGGGCTGAAGACAGATACCCCAACTTTACAGATGAACTTTGGATGACTATCTAGGCTTCCAGGGGTCTCTGTCTCTCACAAGACTCCCGAAAGTTGCTTGTGTCTTCCTGTTTCTCAGGTAATATTATATCATTCTGAGGTCTTTGATGTAGTTGAAGACTAGATAGTTATAATTTCCTTAGTTATGATCAAAGATAAGTTAGATATAAAACCTTAGACTCACAAATACAATATAGACAGGATATCTTCTTTAATTTTGCCAAATACAAATAGACTAGATATTATAACTATAATTCTCTCTTGATAATTGGTTTTTTATATGTAATTTTACTATGTTAAAGTTAAAACCTTCCTTTTTGAAAAAAAGAAAAGGGGAAGTACTGGGGATGTCTTTCTATATGCTGTGAATGTGTTGCTCTGATTGATTGATAAATAAAACACTGATTGGCCAGTAGCCACCAGGCAGTATAGTATAGGCAGGACAAGCAGAGAGGAGAATTCTGGGAGGTGGAAGGCTTAGTCAGGAGACACTGCCAACTGCTGCCACCATGAGAAGTAAGATGTAAAGTAGTGATAAGCCACAAGCCATGTGGCAACTTATAGATTAATAGAAATGGGTTAATTTAAGATACAAGAACTAGATAGCAAGAAGCCTGCACCATTAGGCCAACCAGTTTAAACACTATAAGCATCTGTGTTTATTTGGGTCTGAGTGGCTGCAGGCCCAGACAAGACTGGAGAAAATTTCAGCTACATTGGGGGGGGGGGGGGCGGTTGCGGGGAGAAGGCTGGGAGAAGGGAAAGGGGAAGAGAGGGGAATCTGTGGTTGGTATGTAAAATGAACAGAAAATTTCTTAATAATAATTTTTTTTTAATGAATAGAAGAATACACCTGATGCTATTCAGGACATCTATGCTAATGAGGTTTAACTAGAGGTTTTGTTGGTGGTGTGTGTGACTGGGAATTGAACCCAAGAAATTGCCTTGCTGAGCTTTTTTTTTTAACTTTGCACTGATGCTCTAATGAAATGAGACCTTTGGAAACCTTGGCAGGGGACAAATGTATTTTACCTGCGGGACAGGTAGGCCTGCCTAGAGACTAGAAAACAGACTGTAGCAATAGTAGATAGAACCTCCCAAAATCCTATTCCTGGAGTTAATGGACATGTTAGATTGTATGGCAGAGTAATGAAGGTTGAAGTCAGATGACCTAGAAATAGGGAGTGATCCCAGATCATCCGGCGGCTGCAGCGTAACCACAATTTTAAAGTGGACGTGACAAGGGAAGCAGGAGCAAAGGTGCTCCCCTGCTGTGCTCCACTGCTGTGCTCCACTGCTGTGCTCCACTGCTGTGCTCTGCTGTGCTCCACTGCGGTGCTCCACTGTGCTCCCCTGCTGTGCTCTGCTCCACTGCTGTGCTCCACTGTGCTCCACTGCTGTGCTCTGCTGTGCTCCACTGCTCTGCTCCACTGCTCTGCTCCACTGTTCTGCTCCACTGCTCTGCTCCACTGCTCTGCTCCACTGCTGTGCTCTGCTCCACTGCTCTGCTCCACTGCTCTGCTCCATTTCTGTGCTCCACTGCTGTGCTCTGCTCCACTGTGGTGCTCCACTGCTGTGCTCTGCTGTGCTCCACTGCGGTGCTCCCCTGCTGTGCTCCACTGCTGTGCTCTGCTGTGCTCCACTGCGGTGCTCTACTGCTGTGCTCCCCTGCTGTGCTCTGCTGTGCTCCACTGCGGTGCTCCACTGCTGTGCTCCACTGCTGTGCTCTGCTGTGCTCCACTGCGGTGCTCCACTGCTCTGCTCCACTGCGGTGCTCCACTGCGGTGCTCCACTGCGGTGCTCCACTGCGGTGCTCCACTGCGGTGCTCCACTGCGGTGCTCCACTGCGGTGCTCCACTGCGGTGCTCTGCGAACTGGAAAGTGTGGGGAGCAGGCCACTCTTACTGTCCCAGGACAGAAGGAGAGCAGGTGGCCCTGTACGGAAGCCCGCAGGAACCACATCAGCACAGCGCTGCACAGACTGTAGGGCAAGAGCCTGCTCTTCCCCAAGCCTCTGTGCCCTGAGTCGTTGGTGCAACAGCGGCCGGAATCACACAGCTCTCTTCTGTCTGCCTTCAAGGGTCTCCTCTCACCGTACTTTTGATCCTCAGCATTTTTACACACCGCACACATCTTCCCACATTTTCCTCAGAAGATAATTCAAAGAACAATTTTTTAAAATGTGCCATTAAAGAGAAAAGCGATGCCTGGGAAGAGGAGAAATTTAAACCCTACATAGTTGAATGTTTTATACAAAGCAAAAATTTTCTGATGAAGACAGACCATAAAATGCTCATCTCTGGCTAAGTGCAGTCAATATCAACAATACTTCTAGAAGATTATACATTATTATCAAAGTCCTAAGACTTTACCATAAAGAAAGAAAAACAAGCGCACATTATATTAGGGAGCAGAGTTCACTAATCAATAACATAAATGGTTGACCCACACCACGGAATGACATGTGGTGGGCTCTTTTGCCCTAACTCAATAATTCAATTTATTTCAAGAATAATGCTTTACGGTTGGAGATGCAGCTCTGTTGGTAGAAGTGTCCACGAGGCATGGACAAGGCCTAGATTGATCCTCAGTGTTAGGGGAACTGGCTGTCACTGCACATGCCTAGGATCACAGCACTTGAGGGGTGGTGAGTTTGAAACTAGCCTGTGCTATGCAAAACCAGATCTCTCAAAAAGAAATGTTTTGATAACGCTATTTACTGATACATCTACTAACTTTCTTTCAGACGTGCGTGTGTTTTGCCTGAATGTGTGTATGCATGCCATATGCCTGCCTGATACTCACAGAGACCATCAGGTCCCCTGAAACTAGAGTTACAGATGGTTGTGAGATACCATGTGGGTGCTGGAACTGAACCCAGGTCCTCCTCAAGAGAAGCAAGTGCTCTTAACGACTGAGCTGGCTCTCCAGACCCTCATTTAACAACTTTATATTTGATCCACATATGGACATATATTGAGGTTTTTGGGTTTTTTTATACTTTTCTTTCTAAAGAGTTTGGAGAATTTTTGTATATATAGATAGCTCTAAATGACAGGAAAATCCCAAAAACTTTATCAAAAGGGAATAAATATTCCCAAATAAAGCCTTTAAATGCTAACACTGGAATCAGGAAAATGTTTTGCTTCTGACTACAGAAGCCCTGGAGATAGCTTAATCTCTGTGATGGGGGGAGAGTGTATATGCATATGTGTATGAATGCAGGCATACGCACCACAGGACCTCAGGTATCAGTCCTCACCTTACACCTGCTGTCTCAAAACAAGGTCTCTTGTTTACTACTGCGTGTGCCAGGCTAGCTGACCCACAGGCTTCCAGGGACTCTCCTGTGCCCACTTATCTTGTCATGGGAGCCCTAGGATGCACACAACCACATCAGGCTCTGGGGATTGAAACTCATGCTTGTGGGGCAGACAACTCTGCTGTCTGAGCCATCCAAGTAACTCCCTAGGGATACAGTAAAGAGAGTTAAAGTTTAAAGGGCACATTTGATTGTATAAGACAAATTTTGGCAAAATGAATTCACAACTTTCAGGTAATTTGATGTAACTTATTTACATGAAAATAATTTTAATTTAAAAAATAAGGTCAGGCATAGTGGTGTACATCTTTAATTCCAGTGTCTTAGTTAGGGTTTCTATTGCTGTGAAGAGACACCATGATCATGGCAACTCTTATAAGAAAAACATTTAAATGGGGTGGCTCACTTACAGTATCAGAGGTTCAGTCTATTATCATCATGGCAGGGAGCATGGCAGCATGCAGGTAGACATGGTGCTGGCTACATCTTGATCAAAAGGCAACAGGAAATGGACTGTAACACTGGGTGTAGCTTGAGCATAGGAGACCTCAAAGCCCACCCGACCCCTCACGGTGACCTACTACCTCCAACAAGGCCATACCTACTCCAACAAAGCCACACTTCTTTTTTTTTTTTTTTTCTGGAGCTGAGGACTGAACCCAGGGCCTTTCGCTTGCTAGGCAAGCGCTCTACCACTGAGCTAAATCCCCAACCCCAAAGCCACACTTCTTAATAGTGCCATTCCTTATGAGCTTATGGGGGCCAATTGAATTCAAACACCACACCCAGCCCTCATGAGGTAGAAGATGTGGAGCTCTGTCTGAGGCCAGTCTAAAATACATAGGGAGTTTCAGGCCAGTCAGGGCTTCAGAGTGAGATCCTCCCTCAAAAAAATGAAGAGGAGGAGGAAGAGGAGGAGGAAGTAGTCGTGGCTGGTTTTGGTAGCACAGCCTTTAATTCAAGCACTCAGGAAGCAGAGGCAGAATGATTTCCATCAGTTTCAGACCAGACTGATCTATATAGCAAGTTCCAGTCCCTATATAATGAGACTGTCTCAAAAATACATATATATGGCCAGGCGGTGGTGGCGCACGTCTTTAATCCCAGCACTTGAGAGGCAGAGGCTGGCAGATCTCTGTGAGTTCGAGGCCAGCCTGGTCTACAAAGTGAGTTTCAGGACAGGCTCAAAAGCTACAGAGAAACTCCGTCTCGAAAACCAAAAAACAAAACAAAACAAAAAAAAAAAACCCACATATATATGTCATATATGTTTATTTTCTAAAAACTGGGAAATATAATTAACGGTGAAGAACATTCACTCATAAGCCCAGTGTCTACTGCTGGAATGTCCCCCAGCCTGTGTGCCACTGGGAAGTGGTGGCATCTCTAGGAGGCAGGTCTAGTAAAAGCAAGTCAGAGCACTGGGAGGATGCCCCTGAAGACGATCTGGGGACTCCTCCCTCACCCCTTCCTGACTGACAGTGAGTGAACAACACTTTCCTACCCCAAACTCCTTACCATGGGGTCCTGACTCACCACAGATCCAAAAGAAATGGAGTTGGGCAGCAACAGACTAAAACCATGACCAGGACAAATCTCTCCTCCCCTAACAGCTGCCTGTCTCGCTTATTTTGTCACAGTAGTGGGAGCTGACTGACCACCGAGACTCCTCTGTTAGCATGTGGACAGACATTTGCTGAACTGGACAGTTTGTTTATCACACTAGTTCTGCTCCCAATCCTCGCGGCCCTACTGTGTGCATTAGGAAACTGATCTACATGGAACGCACCAAAGGATCTCTTTACAGTCTGGCTTCTGGTTGGCCTTGGAGAATGAGAAGTCAGACAAAGGAAAAGAGAGGAGCCAAGACAACCAATCATTTCTTAGGAAAGTCTCAAGACTGTCAAATAGTCTTCTCACATAACTCTGCATGTCTAATTCCTCTTGCTTCTTCAGGAAGGCCTAGAACATTCTATTCCTACACCCTTAAAATCTCTAGATTCTATAACATTTCTTGTGGTTTCCATATATTTTGCCTATGTGCTACAAATAAACCATTTCTGTGTTGAACCTCGCTCAAATCCATTTGCGTGTGCCACCTCGATCCTGCTGCTGTCTTTACCAACACCTCTACCCAGATGGCTGGGTATGCACATGCACACACTTACGTGCATGGGTATGCACATGCACACACTTACGTGCATCACATTTGTAATGTCTGCATTACAGTCCAACTACCACATAACTATAGCAAATCTATACTTTTTCTCACTTTTCCTTATAGGTGTGTGATGGTTAGTGTTAATTGTCAAGTTGTCAAATCTTAAATCACCTGGGAGATGGCTTCTACATTAATTGTTCTCTGTTTCTGGACTAGGGATACAATGTGACCTGCCATTTCAAGCTCTTGCTGCCATGGCTTCCCCACCATGATGTATTGTATCCTTGAAGTATGATTATAAATAACCCCTTCCTCCCTTTAATTGCTTTCATCATTGTATTTTAGCATATCAGCAGGAAAAGAAACCAAGTCAGGAATTGGTACCAAGAAATAGGGCTGTTACTGTGGTAAACCTGACTATGTGGTTGCAGTGATTTGAATAGGAATGGCCCCCATAGGCTCATATATATTTAAATGCTTTCTCATTAGGGAATGGAGATGCTTGACAAGAATTAAGAGGTGTGGCCTTGTTAGGGGAAGTTTGTCACTAGATATAGCGGCAATTAATGAGGCAATTCCACATAGTTTATCTGGTAATTAAAAGAGGTTTATTTCAGGGGTAACTTACAACCAATAAAGGGTTGTTACAGGATCTAGGAGAGATGAGGTGTAGTCCAGCATGGTTCTCTGGAGAACTCTGACTTGGTCTCCAGTCCAGCATCCAGGATCACGAAGAGCCAAGAGAGCAAGCACATATGCATCTTCAGGTCTTAAGGGGTCTTATCTCGGCCATGCCCCAGAGGCAGGTCATAGGCAGGTGTGGCAGCTACTTGCTGCCACCTAGGGGCAGTACTTCCAGGTCAAACCTGGAATTGCTACCCATTACAACTAGAGGTGATCTTTGGGGTTCCAAAAGCTCAAGGTAGGCCCAGTGTCTTTCCTTTCCTGCTGACTGTAGATCCCGATGTAGAACTCTCGGCTGTCTCTCCAGCACCATGTCTGCCTGCACGTCACCATGCTTCCCGCCATGTTGAAAATGGACTAAAGCTCTGAGACTGCAAGCGAGTTCCAGTTAAATGCTCTCCCTTATAGGAGTTGCTGTGGTCATGGTGTTTCTTCACAGCAACAGAACAGTGACTAAGACAGTGGTTGTTAGGCCATTGACAACTGTTTTGTGTCTGGAATGTGAAAGAGTTTGGAACTTTGGGATATAAAAGCCTTTGAATGCTGGAAACACAGTTTAACTGACCATTTTGGTAAGATCTTGAGAGACAAGAATTTGAGAGACATGTGGATTATGAAGGCCTGGCTAATGAAATTTCAGAGGGAACAAGAACTCTATTAAGAATGGGACTTGGGGCCATTTATGTAGTATTTTGGCCCATAATCTATCTTAGATAATGGACTAACTTAATCAGCAGAAGAGAGGTGTGAGAGCAAGGTTCAAGTTTCAGCCATGAAGAGTACAGGCAACAGAGCGGCTGTAATTGCTGAAAAGAGGAGCTCCATTAAAGAGAAACCTGGAGCTCTGCACTGAGACAACAGGAAAGGTGCCATGAGGGCAAGACCCCACCCACAAATGGCTCTAACTTGTGCAAATTCATGTGACAGAAGAAAGCTTGAACTAAGAAAGCCGCTGAGAGGGTTCCTTGCTGCTCTAAATCAACTTCATAGGAGCGGGTTTCCCGAGGATCAGGACACAGAAGTCCACACAAATGTGGTGCAAGAGGGACGCACTCCACCTTGAACCGCCAGCAGAGCTTGGCAGTGTTGTCCCCACGATACTGTCTTGGAGGCATGGAAGACACGAGATTGAAGGGGTTCATGGAGTCTTGCTCCACAGTTTCAGAAAGCAGCTGAGGCCAAGCCATGTGTGGCTAGTTGAAGTCCCTGTGAGAAGGCCTTAAGAGGCCATTGTGTAAAGCTGTCAAGATGAAGCCTAAACTTCAGTGAAGACCTAAAGATGTTGTAGATGCCAGGACCATGGGATGTCTACCAAGGAGAACTGCAGGCATAGATAGTGGAGCTGGCCCAAGAGAGGGGCTGTTTGTATTGCAAATAGCTAAGCTGGAGAGATGGGGCTACTTAAGCCTTTAGGAGCCCAACCAGTTCCATCCTCTGTGTGGACACAGTTGCAGACTACAGTGTGGCCATGCTGGATTTCGGTCTTGCTTTGATCTCAGTGCTCCTTGCTGGGCTCTGAATCTTCCTTTTAGAAGAAGAATGTTTACTCTGACGTCATAGGTTGGAAGTGTGTTGCTTATTTTTTATTTTATAGGAACTCACAGCTAAAAGACTCTAGATTTTTATTCATTTTGTGAGCATGTGTGTATGCGTATATGTGGACAACATACATATACCTCAATGTTCATGTGGAGGTCAGTGGATAATTTGCAGTTGATTTTCTTCTTCTACCATGTGGGACACAGGGTTCAAACCCAGGTCACTGAACTTGGCATCAGGTACCATTACCCACTGAGCCATCTTACTAGTCCAACTTTAGACTTTTAAAGTGTTAGAAGTCTATGGGGACTTTTAAACTTGGACTGAATGAATTTTACTTTATAATATGGTCATGTCTTATGGGGACTATTAGGTGGAAGCCCCACCTCTCTCACTCCCCAGACCCTGTCCCCTCAAACCCACCCCCTCAAACCCCGCCAAACAGCAGCCCCTCCCCTAGAGCTGCCCTCCCATTATAGACTCCCCCCTGCCCTGAGGAAGCCTGCCAAAAGCCAGCCCCTCCCTGGGGCTGCTCAAGACCATGCCTACAGGTTACTTAAGGCCTGGTAGCCATATTTGTTACGTGATTCTTCCCCTGCCTTTCCAAGGGTCACCCAGAATTGCTTTGCTCTGTTCATTAAACCTAGATTTATTATTAATTTGGCTTGATTGGCTTATTATATCAGCAATGGTGGGAACCCAACAACCAGGGATTCGAAACTTATCAGCGACAAGAGGTAGAATGTTATGGTTTAAACTTGGTATGTTTAAGTGTCAAGTTGACAAGGAGTGAAATTGTGATAATTAGTGTTAATTGTCCACTTGAAAGAATCTAGACTCACCTGAGAGACAGGCCACTGGGCTAGCCTGTGGAGGGTTATTTGGATTGCATGAACTGAATTGAGAAAGTCTACGGGTGGTGCTATTCCCTGGGTGGGATCCTGGTCATGTAAAGAAATGAAGCTGCAGAGCAGGGTGTATCTGTTGTTCTGTTTCCTCACTCTGGGTGCAATGCAGCCATCTCAAGCCTCTGCTGCAGTGACTTCTCCACCACGCTGGAGTGGACTCTTGAACAGTGTGTGAACTAAAACCAGCCCATTCTGCCTTAAATTGCTTTTGTCCAGGTATTTTATCACAGCAATAGAAAAGTATGACAAGACATGTCCAGCCTTTTGGAATTGCAACATGACGCTGTCATCCACAAAGTTCATACTGTGGAGAACTTCACAACCATGTTTAAAAAAAACAACTCGATGTTTTAAGAAAGTTTATGATTTTGTTTTGGGCCATATTTACAACTATCTTTGGCTACTTTTAACCTTATGCAGCCTGTGGAGCACATTCAAGTATATACCTATACCTTTCTCTCTGTCTATACTTTTGCCATTTTATAAATTCCTAGCAGCAGTATTTTTGAAATAGGTTTATGTACATATTTAAGGCATTTGTTACAGAAAGAAAATTAGCCTCTGAAGTTCTGTTGTGTTCACAGTGCTCAATACTGTGCAATAAAACCATATTCAGGGCTGGAGATATGGCTCAAAGGTTAAGAGCACTGACTGCTCTTCCAGAGGTCCTGAGTTCAATTCCCAACACCCACATGGTGGCTCATAACCATCTGTAATGAGATCTGGCACCCTCTTCTGCATACATAATAAATAAATAAATCTTTAAAAATATTTTTAAAAAACCATATCCAATGTCACAGAATTGCAAGCTGGAAAACAACTAAACAATTATCTCTTAATTTCAATTTCAGAAACTATATAGTAGGTTTGTCTATTCTGACATCTCCTTTGTCTTAGTTTTTGTTGTTGTTGTTTTTCTGTTGCTCTGATGAACTGACAAAAGCAACTGGAGAGATGGCAAGATGGCTCAGTGGGCAGAGCCTTGGCTGTACAGGTTGGTTTTCAGCTACTTTTCTGTTACTGTGATAAAACACCAGGACCAAGACGACTTCTGAAAGAAAGGTTTATTTTGGCTTATGGTTCCAGAGGGTTGGAGACCATGGCAACAGGGACAGCAGGGCAGCAGGTAGAGTGGCAGGAACAGGAAGCTGGAAGCTCCCATCTGGAGCTGCAAGCACAGATCAGAGAGAGCAACCGGAAACAGCACAAGTCTCTAAACTCTCAAAGCCCGCCTCCAGTGACATACTTCCTCCAACAAGGTCAAACCCCCTAAATCTATCCCAAACAGCACAAAAGGTGGAAACCGCATTGTGGGGGACCCACCCCCACCTTCTTCCCCCAGGGTACTATTGAGGAGTTAGGGATAAGAGATTTAGATAGAAATATACAGGGGAGAAAGAGACAGAAACACAGAATAGCCTCAGAAAAGCCTTAACCACTGGCCCCTTCTGTCTCTTCTAAAGAGCTTTTTAAAGGAATGCCAGGGGAGAAGCAAAAAACCTCCCCCTAGCACAGCCAAGTACAGACCCTTCCAAAAACCGGGTCACCATGCACATGGTCAATCCATCCCCTTATGCAGCCCTGCTGGGTAAAACAAGCTCATATCTCACTAGGAAACCTCTGGGCTCCCACAAGTCCCTCTTTTTAATTTTTTGAAGAGCCCCTCAGGTCCCTCAGATAAACTGAGTCTGTTTTGGTCATCCTCCTTAATTATTCTTCCATTACTCATCATGAAGATATGCTTTGCATATCTTCAAACATACTTTGGATTAGGTTGGAAGCTATCAAGAAGAAAGTTGCCCATCTCTGACCACCAGACTCTGGCAGGAGGGGGTAGAGAGCTTAACTCAACTCTGACTCAGGAGCTTGCATGTAGTTTGAACAACCCCGTGATCCCCAGGCTGCCACACACCCCAGTAAAGGAGTAGAAGAAGACCAAGATGGAATGTTCTTTTTGGAACGAGTTTTAAGATGTCTATAACAGTCTTAGCTGTGCCAAGCCCTTTTTTAAATCAATAAACTCTTGATGCAAACTATATCAAGTAAATTGCATCAAACTTAAAGATTCCCTTAAATTCACCAAACTCTAGTTCATTAATATCAACATAATTCTAGTATGAATATTAGTATACATATTTACAACTAGCATGACTATTTACTATATCTATATATATGTGTGTGTGTACATATATTTACACTTTTTACAAACTTACATTCTATAGGACTACTTTATAAACCTTAGCAAACATCTAGAAGAGATCTCTGAACTATTATCACTGTACATATTTACACTTTTTACAAACTTACATTAAACATTTAGACTGACATTCAACATTTACATGTTTCACAAACTCACATTCAACATATACTTATTTATACTTCTTACAAGCTTATATTCAAAAGGAAACTCTATAGAACTATTTTACAAACTTATATTCATAAGGAAACTATTCCATAAACTTTAGCACATATCTAGAAGATATTTCTTAGAAGAACTATTTACCAAATTTATATTCAAGAGAAAACTCTATAGAACTATTTTACAGACATCTAGAATCTCTTAACAGAACTAATTTACATTAGAAAGAATCCTAAACAGAACTAACTCATTTTCTTTCAACAAGATAGAGAGTACACAAATCATAAGTTACCATAGTAAAAATTATAAGTGAACTCAACACTGCTTTATTTCTAAGTTCGGAGTTCATGGTGAGCTCTGATATGAGGTTCCTGTGGGTAGCTTCATTTGGTGACTAAGGGTACAATTTTCCCCCTTCTTAATTTTTTAAAGCTGCTTTTTAAGATTACCATGAGTTCTTTTAGTGATGCCAATGTTTCCCTCTTGTATCTTAAGCACAACTCAATCCTGTAAGTTTTATTCACACCTGAAGCAATTCCCCAGTGTAAGGACCATTTCCCCTGTTTTCTAAAAGATTACAAAGTAGCTTGTTGACAAATGGTATTAGCATTTTAATTATCTCCTCCTTAGAGGCAAGCCGTTCACCTGTTCTTAGTTCTCAGGAGGTAAGACTAAGCTTTCTAACATTGCATTGAAAAGAAACCACACTTTGAGATTTGGGGCAGTGTTGCCATTTTGAGCTGAAAAACTACATTTCCCAGCCTGCCTTTCTCTATAGCATCATGCTATTACTACGTTTCCCAAGGTGCTTTTTGAACTACATTTCCCATACTGCCTTTAGGGTATGCTGCACTCCTCCCATTTACATGGTTTGTTTTTGTACTTTTGCTTTTACCATGGAAGGTTTTTGAGTCAAGATTTTGCTCTTTTACCATGGGAGATTTCTGTTCTCCCTGAGCTGGCATTGATAAGTCTATTTCCTTCACCTGACACTCTTCCCAGAGTGGGCCACATCCATCTGCCCACTCGATTTGGTTCCAGAAGCAAAAACCTGTCGGGGCTTGCCCCCCTGCCTTTCCAGGACATTGATAGTACTTAAAATAAAAGTCTCTTCAGAGAGATTTTTGAGAACTCAAGCCCTGCCTCCCTCATTGCAGGAAGACCACCAGGTCATTCCATCCCTTTATGCAGCCCTGCTGGGTAAAGCAAGCTAAGATCTCACTACATAACCTCCCTCTGTGGGCTCCCACATGTACTTACTATATCAACATTTTTCTCCAGTGCTGAAGATTGACACCTGGACCTTGTGCAGGGTAGGCAAGTACTCAACCACTGAGCTTCACCCCAACCCTTTGTTGTATTAGATTTTTTTGTCATAATTTACCATATATTCCTTTCCAATTTTTTTTTAATCAAATAAAAACAGTTGCTGTAAAGCATCTTACAACTCAGGTTTACCCCATCTCTTGGCTGCATCAAGTGGCTGCATTATGTGACTGGCCTATACTATCTAAGTGTGTAAGTGTGCTCTATGGTGCTTGTACACCTGCTGAAATGCCCTGTGGCACATGTTCTTTCGTTAAGTGAGTCACTGGCTGTTCTAAAGCACATCATTCCTTACCCCATCCACACTCCGTCCTCCAGGACAGTGGACCTAAAGCCATCATTCAGGTAGCATTAGAGCCTCCACTACTGTCAACAGGAAATCTTTTCCCTGCTAATCTCTCAATATCCAGTGTTAGACTATCTGCTGGACTGATTCTTTTCAACACTGCTAATCTTTACATAGAAAAGAGATTTAAAATCTATTTCCAAAAGATTTATCTCTTCCACTGCTATCTCTTTTTAATCACGTTAATGCTAAATAGTAGTAAAATGTCTCAAAACCAATAAAACAAGAGAATCCTGGAATATCAAATAAAATTGGCATTATAATAGTTAAATGAGAAAAGTTGTTAGGCATGTTCTTGATATCAAAATGTACATATGAAATCATAATCCAATTAAGCTTTCAAAATAAGAAATCAAACTAAATGCAGATGTTCTTATCTAGAAAAGTGTTTCTTAATTAGAAAGCTGATACTCTGAGAATTTAACCCTAAAGGATGAAAGCAATAATTCATTAAAATTTTCAAAAAGATGACAGCAAGATAGCTTATAGGCTGCATGAATAAACTTTAAATTTAAATTAACACTTAAAAAGTAATTTCTAGTTTTCAAGTTATATTTTAATTACAAAGTTCTCTTTTTTAATGGTTTATTTGTTTTTTGTTTTATGTATGTGAATATTTAAGCTACACAGTGTGCAGTGCTCACAGAGGCCAGAAGAGGGCGCGTGATTCCTTGTAGCTGGAGCTAACTAACAGCTGTGATGCTTAGAACCAAGGGTCCTCTAGGAGAGCAGCTCCCTCTCATCAGTTGAACCATCTCTCCAGCCCCACTAGGTATTCCTAAAGTTTTCATTAATTTTCCATTTCTTTCCTGCCTTAATACTTTTTGTCTGAAATGGAGTCTTCTGTATCCCAAGGTTACCCTCCAACTCTATGTAGCTAAGTGTTGGGAACACAAAGATTCTTGTGCTCACAGATAATATGTAGGGAAAACAAGAATGTTAAACACAGTTTTCCACCCAGAAGGCTGGAAATGGAGGTGGACTAGGTGAACATTGGGCTATCTGTATGGCCAGCAGGCTCCCACACACAGGACTGGAGATGGCCAACTGTCTAGATAACCTCTGTGCTATCTGTATGACCAAGACCAAGATTTTCCCCGAGGTCCTTAAGATAACATGTTGCTGTGGATATGGCTCTGTATCTGTGAATGTGTTGCTCTGATTTGGTTGATAAATAAAATGCTGATTGGCCAGTAGTCAGGCAGGAAGTATAGTATAGGCGGGACAAGCAGAGAAGATGATTCTGGGAAGTGGAAGGCTGAGTCAGGAGATGCTGCCAGCTGCCACCACCATGAGAAGCAAGATGTCAAGTACTGGTAAGCCACAAGCCACGTGGCAACTTATAGATTAATAGAAATGGGTTAATTTAAGATATAAGAACAGTTAGCAAGAAGCCTGCCGTGGCCATACAGTTTATAAATAATAAGTCTCTGTGTGTTTACTTGGGTCTGAGCAGCAGCGGGCCCTAGTGGAACTGGAGATAACTCCAACTACAACAAGTGTAGCCTATATTTAGAACCCATCTTCATGGAAGAAGTAACATGTACTTTGAGAAGAGTTTCCATGTAATTGTGCATCCTTGTGCACAAAGGATTGTGTTACACCAGGAATCGTTTTCCAAATGTACTATATTTAAATATGCCTAAAATAAACTGCCTAGTATCATACTCTAGAAGTTTGAACAAACACTGGCTACTGAGTCATGTTGAACTAGATTTTTTCTCTTGCTTCACATGGATTGTTACTGTGCTGGCCCTGGTATTTGCAGAGACCCCAGCTAAGGCTGGCCTTGAACTCCTGATCTTCTTTCCACTGCCCTAGTGCTGAGATTATAGGTTCCCCACCAACCCAGTTCATGTAGTGCTAGGGACTAGAACCAGATGTACACTAGCAAACACTCTAACAACTAAGCTGCATTGCCAGCTGATATGGTTTTTTAACCCTGAAAATTGAATCTCTACCTCCTAAGTGATAGGATTAAAGGTGAGTGCCACCACTGCCTGGAATCTATGTTTAATCTAATGGCTTGTTCTATTCTCTGATCTTCAAATTTTATTAGAGTATACAATATATCACCACAACATTAGATTCTAACGGTGGCAGTGCTGATATCTCCTTAGAGCTGTTAAAACCAAAAGCTCTCCAACAGAATGTATGGTGGTATTTTCTCACCACACACACACATACACACACACACACACACACACACACACACACACACACTCACAATCGCACATGCAGTGTTTCTGTGCAAGTTCAAGCTGAAGCAGCACTGAGTGGGATGCTCGTTTCTTTTGAATTGTACCTCTTCACAAATGTTTCCAAACATTTAACTATCCGTATCTCATGAAGATTTAACAAAGATTAATTTTTAAACCTCTGGAGATTAAGTTATTTTTAAATCGCCTTGATGAAAGAAACCTAAGCCACTACACAAGGTAAAATATAATCTCTTCTTCTGGGGGGTTCTTAGGAGATGTGCGACTTCTGAGAGATCTTTATTCATAATTAATCTCTAGATTTGTTATTCTTAAGAATAGATTCTAATCCCTATGACAATTGATTTTGTGGATTTTTGAAACAAACAGTGTGGTCCACAGAACAGGTTAATGGCCCAAATAGGAGCAGCATGTGGATGCGTTCCCAGTGTGGCCAGAGAGTTGGTTAAGAATACTTATGGCTTGCCGGGCGGTGGTGGCGCACGCCTTTAATCCCAGCACTCGGGAGGCAGAGCCAGGCGGATCTCTGTGAGTTCGAGGCCAGCCTGGGCTACCAAGTGAGCTCCAGGAAAGGCGCAAAGCTACACAGAGAAACCCTGTCTCGAAAAACCAAAAAAACAACAACAAAAAAAAAAAAAACAAAGAATACTTATGGCTCTTGCAGAGGTCCTGAATTCAATTCCCAGTATCCACACACACGGTGGCTCACAACCATCCATAACTCCCAGGCACTCACATAGTGTGGATTCATAAACATAAAACTTTCTCCCTTTTTTTTAAGGCCATACAGCACTTAATCCCAACACTCAGAAGGCAGAGGCAGGAGGATCTCTGGTCTATATATTGAGTTCCAGGACAGGATCTAGCCAGGGCTAGATGGAGAGACCTGGTCTCAAAAAAGCCAAAAAAAAAAAGAAAACAATGGCTTCCCCAGTACATCAGGCCATTTTCCCAAAGGAAGAAATCCATAACACCAGGCTTAACAAAGTTCTCTTCTCTGCCAAAATATCCAGGTTACTGCAGTTAGGAAAAGGCTGACCTGTTCTGTGGGAAGTGTGTCTCTCTGGTGGACTGACTCAAACATTTTTTCCAGCTAGTCAAAACTCAACTGGGGCCGGGCGGTGATGGCGCACGTCTTTAATCCCAGCACTCAGGAGGCAGAGGCAGGTGGATCTCTGTGAGTTCAAGGCCAGCCTGGGCTACCAAGTGAGTTCCAGGAAAGGAGCAAAGCTACACAGAGAAACCCTGTCTCGAAAAACCAAAAAAAAAAAAAAAAAACAACTCAACTGGCTGCCCTAAATTCCTTAAATGACAATATCATAATATGTGTCAGGTGGCTTCATAGGTCAATGACAGTTATAGCCCTTAGGAATGTGCTGGTTTTGTAAAAGAGATTTAAAGATTGCCCTGTAAAAATCCTGGTCAAAGCTCACTTGAGTATGCAATATTTAAATCCTACCCAATATATTGTTTACTGGTCTAAACATATAAGCTGCCCACAGCACTCAGTAACTGATTTAATTGAAGGAAAAAGAAAAGAGAAAAAAAAAAACCTTTGAAACTGACAAAGGTGCTCTTCACCAGTGAACAAGGCTAGGGTAACAAACCTGGTAAGTTCTGTGGAAGATGGCTATGCTGCCATCGATCCTCTTGTGCCATTTGCAAGAAACTGAGTTAAGAGTACCTGTAATGCCATTAACTCACTGCTGTGACAGACTAGAAGTTACCTTTTGCATTTTCATAAAACACACTAAAAAGTATTAATTAGCCTGTTGATTTTTGTTGTTGTTTACTGACCACATTTTTCCTTTGCTATTCTTTCTTCATTTTGATAAAGTCACATTTATCCCCTGCTTTCCTCTACTAGTTTGGAAGTTGTGTGTCCGGGTTTGGGTCATCCCTTCCTCTAGTGTATGTTTACTCTAGCTTCTTTTCTCCTTGTTGTGACCAGAAACCTGACAAAAAGCAGCTTAAGGAAGGAAGGAAGGACTGACTCTTGGTTTGGTGAAATGGCCCCTCGTGGTGGGGAGAGTTTGATGGGAGCTGTCTCCAACCTTTGGCTGCAGGAATGAGGCTGCTCCCATCTGGACAGATCAGAAAGCAGACAAAAGGGAATGGCATCTCTCTCTTTTCCTACATTCAGGTGGACCTTACCTCAGAATCAGTCTTCTCTGGAAACAACCTTGTGGACATACCAAGGGTGTCTCCTATGTGATTAAACTTAGTCAAATTGGCATTAAAAATTAACAATCACATATTAAAATTATTACCAGTTATTGAGGGAGAAATGATATAGAAGATGTAAAGACAAAGAAAGGAAAAAATGAATTGAACTTTAATAATTAGATGGTTAAAACAGGTACAAAAGATAAAAAGTAAGTCAAGATGATCAAAATAGACTGTTTTTAATCTGTTATCCACTGCCTCTAAAAGCATCATGATCAAGGCAGAATGGTATGAAATGTTCAGGAGTAAATAAAAGACAACATCAGTTCAACAGAGGGCAAGCTGGTGTGGTTGTGTTAATGATACAAAGTGACATAAAGCAGTATATAGGACAGAGCAATCACTATCCTACTGCTAATATATGCTGTTAGGGGAAACTGTAAAATCAAAGAAAGCATACTAACATAAAAAAGACATATGAGTCATACAGAACACCACAGAGAACAAGAACATACACAGGCATACTGCAGACATGAAAGATAAAAATAATTCCCAAAATGGGCTGGAAAGATGGCTTACAGGTTAAAGGCATTTGTTGCTCTTTCAGGAGATCTGGTTCAGTTCCCAGCACCCACAAGCATCCATAACTCCAGTTTCCACTGATCTGACATCCTCTTCTGATCTCCAAGAGTACCAGACACAAACATGGTGCACAGAACATGCATGCAGACCACACTCATACACAGAAAAAAACTATATATACATTTTTTTAGTTCTAAGAACACTAGAAAGATGAATAAATCTGAATTTTCAACATTATTTTTAAAATAACTAAAAAACTACATACTTATAGATGTGACAAATGCCTGTAATCCCTGCCTCAGAAGAATGAGGAAGGAGGATCATGAGTTCAAGGCCAGCTAGAAATACATAGCACTCAAGAGGTAGAGGCAGGCAGATTTCTGTGAGCTGGAGGCCACCCTGTGCCATGGTTTACAGAATGAGTTCTAAGACAGCCAGGGCTACAGAGAGAAGGCCTGTCTTGAAAAAGCCATGAAGGAAGGAAGGAAGAGAGGGAGGGAGGGGAGGGGGTGAAGGAAGAAGGGAGGAAGGGAGGGAGGGAGGGAAGGGAGGGAGGGAGGAAGGGAAAGGGGGAGGGAGGGGGAGGGAGGGAAGGAGGGGGGAGGGAGGGAGAGAGAGAGAGGAAGAGAGAGAGAGAGAGAGAGAGAGAAAGAAAGAAAGAAAGAAAGAAAGAAAGAAAGAAAGAAAGAAAGAAAGAAAGAAAGAAAGAAAGAAAGAAAGAAAGAAAGAAAACCAAGTGTAATATGCCACAGCATTTAATTTACAACAATCAACAATAACATGATTAGCAGCCAACTAGATGAAAAATGCTTACTATGTATCACTAATCATCAGAGAAATGCAAAATCACACCAGGATACCTCACACCAGGCAAGTGGCTATTACCAAAGAAGTGAAAGCTAGCACGTGCTAGTGAGAACACAGGAACACGGAACTTCTGCAAACCTATAGTCACTAGAGTGTAGTAGTATTTACTCATCCGGACTACCAGCCTGCAAATATGAAAGCATGGCCTTAGCTTAGGCTTTTTCCCAACTAGCTCTTATAACTCAAATTAACTTGCCTCTATTAATCTACATTCTGCCACGTGGCTTGGTTACCTGTGCTCTGTACTGTATGCCCAACTTCTTCAGAGTCTCACTGGTGTCTCTCACCTCTCTTTCTCCCAGAGTTCTCTCTCTTACTGCAAGTCCTGCCAATTCTCTCCTGCCTACCTATGAGTTTAAGGCCAGCCTGAACTACAGAGGACATTCTAGGACAGCCAGGGCCACACAGAGAAACCCTGTCTCAAGAAAAAATAAAATCATCCTCAGACCTCTATAGGTGCACTGTGGCACTCATGCACCAGAATTCACATTTACATATCACACACATACACACACACACACACACACACACACACACACACACACACACACACACACTCTCATACTAAAGTAGCATGGTGGTCATTGGAGACTAGAAGGGAAAGAGAGAAAGATCAGGTACCAAAATATAGCTGAACAAAGTTCCAGTATTCTTTAGCACAGCTGAGTGACAACAGTTTACAAAAATTTATTGCATATTTTATAAGAATTAGGAGAATAAAGTCTGAAGGTTTCCAACACAAAGAAATGCTGTTTAGAAGAAATAAAAATGCTAATTAAGATAATCTGATCATAACTACACACAGGTATTGAATTATCACACCATACTCATAAATTTGTACAATTCTGTGTCAATCAATCAAAAAATTTAGGCCTGGTGTGGTGGCCCATGCCTTTAGTCCCAGCAGAGGCAGACAGATCTCTATGAGTTTGAGGCCAGTACAGTCTACATAATGAGTTCCAGGACAGACAGAGTTACATAGTGAAACCCTATCTCAAAAAAAAAGTACATTGCTCTAATTTTATATTAAGCTTTCCAGGCTTTACTATATTGTAAAATAACCCAAAGAACAGAGAAAGAGAAAGGTATGTTTTATTGGCATTTTGGCCTAGCACAGTTCAATTCCAATAACAAAGAACAAAGCAATTTATTTCAACAATTGACTATGACAATTAGATGTTCCTGCTTTCCCATCGTCTGATTGTGTTCATGCAAGTACAATCACAGTCACCACTACTGTCCTTAGCAACTATCAGAGCACCACCTTGCATTTGCAGCACTTGATACATAAAATTCATTGTCAAACTTATCTGCTTTAGCAATGTAAACATTTGCTACAAGTAAACTTTAAAGGTAAAAGTGAATGATACTAATCAATAAATCAAATAGAACTATCTCCACATGATATAACTAAACATTATATAATACTGTCTCAGTAAGAACCACAAATTAATAAATTTCACAAGGAACCTGAAACAAAAGTGAAGTGAAAACTCCTAAAGTAGTGTTAAAATACTGAAGGATACAATGGAAAATTTATCTAGGAAGGGAAAACAACAAAATGATATAACAAAAACAAAATATGGTTAATAATTACAATAGTCTTTTTACTTCCAAGAATTTTTTCATCACCCTGACAACATGCTTTATTTTTTTAGCTTCCTTACAAAATTACTCTGGTTAGTCACATGAGTTGGGTACTTGGTGGGAATTTCACATTTAATGTCAGCTGTGAGGTTGTTACCTCACTCAGATTTTTTAGCTCTAAATAATTTTTGCAAGTAACCAAAAACATTAAGTTCCCTTCATAAGAATTACTACTATAAAGTCAAATAATTCCTAAATAAATCACACAAATAAATCCACTTTACAAATACAGAATAGGGTATACATGTGTGCTAAAAAAAAAAACACAGAAAAATTACTTGACAAAGAAGCAAACTCTTCATATGCCATGACTACTAATTTGTTCCTTTCTGGCTGCTATTAAATATTCCTAACAGGTCAGTGAGGATACCCAGTGCCACTTTGGATCTGTCTGCAGTATACAAATAAGTGCTATCTGTAATACAAAGCAGACCATTCTAACTCTTTAAACATATTAAATCATAAAGACCTCAAATTTATAAAACTAGTTATAATACTGTACCAAGCAAAACCAACTTGTTCTCATTGCTCTTATTATATTTCAGCTTAATCATCGATATTTGTTCATGTATCACCTCAGATCATACTGCCACAAAACAGATTTGGAGAGAGATCTCTGTTGCTTCCAGAGATAAATGGAAAAGCAAAAGAACCTGGAATAGCATTTCACCTTGAGTGTCTAACACTTCTGGCATGTCAAGCAGCACTTGACACAGCAAGTTTCTTCAAATGATCCATAAACACTTGTAAACTAACGTCATCTGTGAGAATAGGTGCTCCAGACTCCTGGAGGAAAAGAGAAGGAGTTGTGATTAAAACACAGGGCAGTACTAAGGGATGCACATGGAAATCTACAACAGACAAGGACCTCATTTTAAATAGAGTAAAGGCTACCACAGGGCCCTGCTTCCGGAGAGGGAACTCATCTAAATGCCCAGGATGGCCTGAGCAGCAGGACTGTCTGTGGTGTAGGGGCTGCTCCTGAAACTCAAGCCTCTGCTAGGAAATAACTGTCTCAGGATGGGGCTGGTCACCACTAAGACCAACAGTGTCAGAGTGGAGGGTTAGGGCTTTCAGATGGCCTGGGCTGGTGAGGATGCAGGGAAGGAGGAGCCATCGCTGCTGAGGGAAATGTGCAGCCACCCTAGACACATTACAGATACTCTTCAAAAAACACTGCTTACTATTTTCACTTAAGAGTGAACCAATGAAAATGTTAGAGATTCATTCAAACAACACAGCAAAAGCAGAGCTGCCCTGTGACCCAGCTGCCATGTACCACCTCTGAGCATTTACCCAAGGATCTAAGTCCTGCCACAGAGATGATAATGCTTGCATGCTCACATTTATTACTGAACTACTACTCACAATAGCTAGGCTACGGAACTAGCCAAGATTTCTATGAACAGATAAAAAAAAAAAGTGGTACACATGCACAGTGGAACATTATTTAGGTGCAAAGAAATTATGACATTTGCAGAAAAATGGATGAAACTTGAAATTACTATTAAGAAAAGTAAGCCAGACTAAAAAAAAAATAAAAAAAAAACACATTTTCTCTCACCTAGGCTTGAGAGAGAGAGAGAGAGAGAGAGAGAGAGAGAGAGAGAGAGAGAGAGAGAGAGAGAGAGAGAATGAGAATGAGATAAGACTAGGAAGGATACAATGAGAGAGGAAGAAGTAATTTTAATGAGGGTGTTGCAATGGGATACAGTTGTCATAGAAGCAGAAGGGGTACTTGGGGCAAGAAAAGGGAATAAGACGTGGGAGACTAAAAAGGCAGAGGAACAGAAACAAATTAGAACAAAATATGAGGGCTAGAGAGATGGCACCAACTGTTCAGGGAGCTCGATACTTTTGCAGAGGACCTGAGTTACATAAAAAGGAAGGACCCATACCAGGCGGTGCACAATTCACTGTAACATCAGCCCCATGAATACATTTCCATCTTCTGGTCTTCACAAGCATGGCGCGCGCGCACGCGCACACACACACACACACATACACACACACACACACACACACACACACACACACCTTATACATGTAACTAAAAATAAAATCTAAAAAAAAATAGCAACAAAAACAGGCAGCGGTGGTACACGCCTTTAATCCCAGCACTCAGAAGGCTGAAGCAGGCAGATCTCTATGAGTTCAAGGCCAGACTGGTCTACAGAGCACATTCCAGGACAGCCAGGGCAGTTACACAGAGAAACCCTGTCTCAAAAAACAAACAAACAAGTAAATAAATAAAACAAATCTTGTCAGTGTAGTGGCACACATCTTTAATTCCAGCATTCAAGAGGCAAAGGTAGGTCAATCTCTGTCAAGGATAGCCTGATCTACATAGAGTTCTAAGACAGTCAGGGTTATATAGAAAGACCCTTTCTCAAAAAAATACATAAACAAAATTAAATTAAAAAATAAAAAAGTGGCAAATATAAACAACATAAAGAAACATATCACTGTGTATGCTAACCTAAAAAATTAATAGTAATTGAAAAGAAAATAGCTAGAAGTTATAGAGATGACCCAGCAGTCAAAGCCCAGCAGTTGCTCTAGCAGAAGATCAAGGTTTGGTTTGCAGCACCCACATAGTAGTGCATGAGCACTCATGACTCATGTTCCAGGAAACCCACACCCTCTTCTGGCCTCCTGCATACACATGTGCATGTAATCTCACACAAGTATGCATGCACACACAAATAAATAAATAAATAATAACTAATCTCTCTCTCTCTTTGTGTGGGTGTTAAGTTTGGTTTCCAGACTCCCTTCTCCCTGGCATTTTTAACAGAAATGTTAGCCAGAAGGAAGCAAACTCATACCATTCTTTCGTTTTTTTCATCATGTCATACATCATATTATATTACATTCCCTGAGAAGCCTGTTTGTTTTCTAGTGAGAGATGGAAAAGTAGTGGCTCTAGACAGGAGAGAGGTGAAAGGAACTGGAGGAGAAGATGGAGGGAAACATAATCAGGATTTATTACCTGAGGGAAAAATCTTTTTTCCTTTTTCTTTTTTTGTTTTTTGTTTTTGTTTTTTTGAGACAGGGTTTATCTGCATAGCCCTGGCCATCCTGTAACTCAGTTTGTAAACCAGATGAACTCACAGATCTGGCTACCTCTGCCTCCCGAGTGCTGGGATTAAAGACATGCACCACCACTGCCTGACAAGCAATGTCAGGTTATTTTTTATTTAATTTTTATTTTATGTCCATTGGTATTTTGACAGCACTCATGTCTGTGTGAGGGTGTTGGATCCCATACATGGAGTTGCCATGTGGGTGCTGGGAGCTGAACACGGGTCCTCTGGAAGAGCAGCCTGGGCTCTTAATTGCTGAGGCATCTCTCCAGGACCCCCAAAAATCTATTTTCAATAAAAGGGAAAAAATAAAATATATCCAGGGGTTCAGCAGGGAAAGGTGCATACCATGCAAGCCTGAAGACCTGTATTCAATCCCTTACACACACATAAAGGTGAATTAGAGAGCTAACTTCAAGCTTGTCCTGTGACCTCCACTGTACTGTGGCATGTGTGCAAAGGCGCGCACACACACGCACGCACACACACACTCCAGAAACAAAATTTAAAAACTAAGACAAATAAAATAATCCAAGATTAGACATTGAGGCTCAAGATTTACATCACTTAGGATATGAAGCACTGCATAAAAGTGTTACAGTGATGCCCTCTTCAGGCCATTCACGGATAACACTTATCAATGGAGTTTGTGTGTGTGTGTGTGTGTGTGTGTGTGTGTGTGTGTGTGTGTGTGTGTTTCCTTTTTTATTATTATTATTATTAAAAGTCATCATTAAAAGCCTTTTTCCCCACATCTGTCTCACAAGCCAGGATCCTGTTTCTATATTTTGATTATTCATCAACCTGTTTCTTATTTCAGAAGCATAAATACCATCCAAAATGTTTCTGATGTCCTTACTTCTAACTTGGTACTGGCTGAATCAAAGCAGTTGAATTTGAAACAAGTTCACTATCATTCCCCTCGAGGATTAAATCATCTTTCTGGGACTGAGATACTGAATAAACAACATGTGTCCTCCTATGGACTCGGGATATTTACACTGATAAAATGTGAGCACACACAGACCCCATCCTGTGAGGAAGCCCATATGACGCCCTCCATCATGTTGTGCACTGACTACAGACAGTACAAACAGCATCCAGTTCCTTTCCATCCCCCACCAGCCCTCAGCCCAGAGCCACATCTTATTCTTCCCAAGGAAACTGAGTTCAACACAGATGTGACTGAAGCTCTTCCAGAACTTCCTTGGGAGCCCTTCACAATAACTGTACATCCCTTCACAGTGAAGTGGACATTGTCTGGAACGCTGACATCTGAGTGCTGAGAATGCCCTTCATCCCCACAGCACAGGAGGCAGAAAAGAGTTTCACATTTTTTTCCCTAGGGGCATTCAAGGTCCTCCACAATTCACTCCACAGTTTTAAGTTCTACACCTCATCTCTACCTACACTCTATCACTTAGCCCCTACTTTCTGAATTCCCTGCTCTCCATAGATTTCCACCCATGGAGAGAAAAGCCTTCCTTAAACCAAACAGTCCTATTACTGAGCTCTTTCCTCCTCACACACCCTCTCCTGTCACCACCATGGGGCCGATTCTTCTTCCACCCCTCCATCCTTTCTAGTTCCCTGTAGTCACACTTTGCATATTCTGTCCTGTCCTGCACTGATGTGGCTTATCTCTAGTACTGGACCACAAGCTCCCCACAGGCTGGGGAGGCTGTCATCACACACCCTGGAGTGCCAGCACAGAGGCCATGCAGACTGCATATTCCAAAAGTGTTGGCATGTGCCATCAAGAGGAAGCACTTGAACTAATCTAAGACATGGAGATAATCATTTCCAGGCTTCTTGCCTCCCTTCTTAACCACAATCCTTAGGCCCTCCTGGTTTACTGTGGTCTTCTGTAGCTCATAGCTTCACATTATACTTGAGTTATCATATGACTGTCTTTTAGACTTTATTGCTTTTTATCTCCAGTGTATTGGTGCTAAACTTGGAATCTGGAGAGGTTCTATGTGACAAGATTGCTTTTTTATTTTCTAATAAAATGCTAGCACCAAATACTAATTATATTTTCTACTCTTCCCTTATATTTTCCCACAGAAATCATCATTAAATACACAGGGAAAATGTAGCTTTTACTAAAATAACTAAGAACACAAAAAGAAATTATTTCCAAGACTCTTATTCACACTTACCTGCCCCCAGGCATACATGTTATTATGAGTCTGTGAAGGGTTCACCTTTGAAAGGAGGAAACGTGCCTAAAAAGCAAAAATAAATAAATAAATAACAGTACCAATCAGAAACAGACTTAGTAAGATAAGCTACATACAACATACCATCCAACACCAACTTAACTGAATATACTGGTAAAATTAACTTTGTTAAAATTTAACATACATTTTAAAGTACACAGGCCACAATATAAATAAATAATGTACTCTTTCAACATTATGTATTTGTAACAAACATAAAATAATAAACTACTGAGTTTATAAAACTCAGCATATAAAAATCATATATATAGAAGTAGAGAGATGGTTCAGCATTTAGAGCACTGGTTGCTCTTCCAGGGGACTGGGGTTGGATTCCCAGCACTGATGTGACTCAAAACCACCTGTAACTACAATCCTAGGGATCCTATCCCCTCTCCTAACTCTCTTGTCATTGCATGAATGTGGTGCACAAACATAAATATAGGCAAAATACCCAAACAAATCAAATAAGTTTAAAAAAATGTTTCAGCCTCCTTGTGCTTACCAAGTGTTCTTACACTGACAGTATAGAAAGAGGAGGCAGAATGAACCTACCCCATGTACACCTCAGCCTAGGCCATTGTGCCTGGTCTGTATTGTGAATGGGGAGACATGGGGGAAAAAAATGTTTCAATTGTAAACATAAACATTATTTTATAATAAGTCTTAAAATACAGGATGGGGGGAGGGTTGTGGGGTTTTGTTTTGTTTTTGTTTTTCCCCCAGACAGGGTTTCTCTTTATACTTTTGGTGCCTGTCCCGGATCTTGCTCTGTAACCCAGGCTGCCCTCGAACTCACAGAGATGTGCTTGGCTCTATCTCCCAGGTGCTGAGATTAAAGGCATGCACCACCATGCCTTTAAAAAAAATACAGTTTTTACCAACTAGTCTGAATCAACAGAAGTCTGAGACCTCATAAAATGATGCAAACAAAAAAATATGAAAATCTATATTCTTTTACTTTAATGAACCTCAAACTTTTTAAGCTACAGGTGGTAACTTTGGCAAGATTTTTTTCATCCTCTACTACAGCTAATGATCATGAAATCAAGCAATAAGTAAATAAATAAAACAACGATACACATTAAGATATTGATAACTGATCCTCTTCAAAGTGTTCCACACAATAGAAACAGAAGGAACACTACCAAACTCTTTTTATGAGGCTACAATTACCCTGATACCCAAACCACACAAAGATGCAACAAAGAAAGAGAACTACAGACCAATCTCCCTCATGAACATTGATGCAAAAATACTCAACAAAATATTGGCAAACCGAATCCAAGAATACATCAAAACAATCATCCATCACGACCAAGTAGGATTCATCCCAGGGATGCAAGGATGGTTCAACATACGGAAATCAGTCAATGTAATACACCATATAAACAAACTGAAAGAAAAAAACCACATGATCATCTCCCTAGATGCTGAAAAAGCCTTTGACAAAATCCAACACCCCTTCATGATAAAGGTCTTAGAAAGAATAGGAATACAAGGAACATTTCTAAACATAATAAAAGCAATTTATAGCAAGCCAACAGCAAACATCAAATTAAATGGAGAGAAACTCAAAGCGATACCACTAAATTCAGGAACAAGACAAGGCTGTCCACTCTCCCCATATTTATTCAATATAGTACTAGAAGTTCTAGCTAGAGCAATAAGACAACAAAAGGAGATCAAAGGGATACAAATTGGCAAGGAAGAAGTCAAACTTTCACTATTTGCAGATGATATGATAGTATACATAAGTGACCCCAAAAACTCTACCAGGGAACTTCTACAGCTGATAAACTCCTTCAGTAAAGTGGCAGGATACAAGATCAACTCAAAAAAATCAGTAGCCCTCCTATACACAAATGATAAAAGGGCTGAGAAAGAAGTCAGAGAAACATCACCCTTTACAATAGCCACAAATAATATAAAATACCTTGGGATAACACTAACTAAACAAGTGAAAGACCTTTTTGATAAGAACTTTAAATCTCTAAAGAAAGAAATTGAAGAAGATATCAGAAAATGGAAGGATCTCCCATGCTCATGGATAGGTAGGATTAACATAGTAAAAATGGCAATCTTACCAAAAGCAATCTACAGATTCAATGCAATCCCCATCAAAATCCCAACACAATTCTTCACAGACTTGGAAAGAAAAATACTCAACTTTATATGGAAAAACAAAAGACCCAGGATAGCTAAAAGAATCCTATACGATAAAGCAACCCTTGGAGGCATCACCATCCCGGACCTCAAACTCTACTATAGAGCTATAGTAATAAAAACAGCTTGGTACTGGTATAAAAACCGACATACGGACCAATGGAATCGAATTGAAGACCCTGACATTAATCCATGCACATATGAACACCTGGTTTTTGACAAAGGAGCCAAAACTATACCATGGAACAAAGAAAGTATCTTCAACAAATGGTGCTGGCATAACTGGATGTCAATATGTAAAAGATTACAAATAGATCCATATCTGTCACCATGCACAAAACTCAAGTCCAAGTGGATCAAAGACCTAAACATAAATCCAGTTACACTAAACTTAATAGAAAAGAAGATAGGAAGCACTCTTGAACGCATTGGCACTGGAGACCATTTCCTAAATAAAACACCGACAGCACAGACCCTGAGCACAACCATTAATAAATGGGACCTCTCAAAACTGAGAAGCTTTTGCAGGGCAAAAGACACAGTCAATAAGACAAAAAGACAGCCAACAGATTGGGAAAAGATCTTCACCAACCCCACATCTGACAGAGGATTGATCTCCACAATATATAAAGAACTCAAGAAACTAGACATCAAAGCACTGGACAGTCCAATTAAAAAATGGGCTAAAGAGCTAAACAGAGAATTCACAAAACAAGAACTACAAATGGCTGAAAGACATTTAAAGAAATGCTCAACATCCTTAATCATCAGAGAAATGCAAATCAAAACGACTCTGAGATACCACCTTACACCTGTTAGAATGGCTAAGATCAAAAACACCAATGACAACCAATGTTGGAGAGGATGTGGAGCAAAGGGAACACTCCTCCACTGTTGGTGGGAATGTAGACTTGTACAACCACTATGGAAATCAGTATGGCGGTTTCTCAGAAAATTAGGAATCAAACTACCTCAAGACCCAGCCATCCCACTCTTGGGCATATACCCAAAGAATGCTGATACATACCATAAAGATACATGCTCAGCTATGTTCATAGCAGCACTATTTGTAATAGCCAGAACCTGGAAACAACCTAGATGCCCATCAACGGAAGAATGGATGAAAAAAATGTGGTACATATACACAATGGAGTACTACTCAGCAGAGAAAAACAATGAAAGCATGAAATTTGCAGGCAAATGGATGGAACTAGAAAAAATCATCCTGAGTGAGGTAACCCAAACCCAGAAAGACAGTTATGGTATGTACTCACTCATTGGTGGATTCTAGATATAAAATGAACAATCAAACCACAACCCATAGAACCATAGAGGCTATATATATAGCATGGAGGTCCCTAGGACGACTGTGGCATATAATAAATTTCAGTTTTACTC